>NC_086318.1:301972001-302330011 GCF_036172605.1 Pelobates fuscus
ACGCACACACACACGCAGGCAAACACACACACACACACACACACACACACAGGCAGGCAGTCACACACAGGCAGGCATGGGGAAGGGGGTGTGGATGCAGTTGGTTGTTGGGAAAGCAGGGACTCTTTACTTCTTCCCTCTTCCTGTGCAGCAGTTATCAGGGGCTTGTGGTAGGTATTAGCCCCGCCTCCGCCTCAAATAAGCCCTGCCCTTGCTGCTCGGTAAGCCCCGCCAACACACCGCCTCGATTTTTTAAATTTATTTTATTTTATTTTCCTCCACCCGGGTACCTGTTTTAGCTCTCCTGCACTCCGGTCACCCGGCCATGTGCGAGCTGTGTCGGCCACATGGTACCCCCTGGTCCATGGCGCCCTGTGCGGCCGCACATCTCGCACACTCCTAAGTCCTGCCCTGCGTATGGTAGCCCAGGAATGAGAATTACCCCAAATGATGGCATACCATTTGCAAAAGTAGACAACCCAAGGTATTGCAAATGGGTTTCAGTCTTTTTTAGTAGCCACAGAATTGGCGTTCAAATAGTTTTTTTGCATTTTTCACACACAAACAAATATTAACGCTAACTTTGGCCAGTGTTTGTGACTAAGTGGCTACTAAAAAAGACTGGACATACCCTATTTGCAATACCTTGGGTTGTCTACTATTGCAAATGGTATGCCATCATGGGGGTAATTCTCATTCCTGGGCTACCATACGGTCTCAAAGGCAAAGTAATCAATCTGGTGAATTTCAATGTGAAAAAACATGCTATATTTGACAATGTAACTTCCCAAAACACCGTAAAACCTGTCCATGGGGGCTACTGTTTTACACGAGAAACATCGCTGAATACAAATATGTGTATTTTATTGCAGTAAATCAAACAGTATTATTATGACATTCACAGTTAAAATGTCATGCAGAACTAAAGAAATAACAACATTTCTCACATTTTTGTATATATATATATATATATATATATATATATTTTTTTTTTTTTTTAATTCTGTATTTTTTGTTGTGCATTTTGTGTGATACATTGGTGTTTGCATTGCCACAACAGCAGCCACAAACGCAATAACATATAACAAGAGACTTGTACATGGCAAGCGGTAGTACTGCACATTTTTGTAGTAGTACGTAACAGGCTAATTAAACATTTCCAGATCAAAAAGCAATTCATAGATATTGTAGGCTAACAATTTAGGATGGGTTATTCGGTAGAGCAATAATGAATGCGGCAACATCCTATACATCTGTGAGAAGAGTATTCAAGTGGTATTAAAAAATAAAAACATCATCCACAATGTATTCATTGGCGGAAATAGATGGGATTCACTCCACTGCCACAGACATACCAGAACCCCGACGGGTGGCAGCGGCACCACTAAAGGAAGGGTACCTGGCTAACGCCAAGACACAGGGTGCAGACTACTACGACTGACAAATACTTGTTCTTGGCCACCAAGAGATCACTCCTTTTTACTGCCTTATGATTTCTTTTTCTTTTTCACACTATATTCTTCTTCTTTACTTTCCTATCCACTCTATCCATCCTGCAAGCACACTAGACTTGCAACACGGCAGGAGGAGAGAAAGGCTAGAGTACAGCTAAGATTAGCAGACCACTCAGGGGGACTGGTGTAAATTGGCACAAACCTATCGAAAGATTGATGACATTAATGCGTACAGTAACTATTCCACCACTGTCTTTAACGACCTTGAAACTACTGTCGCTACATAAGAGTCTCATCGCGGCAATCAGCCAACAAAGCCTACTCCTCAAAAATACTACCATTGTATATAGTTGCTCCTGCTTGAAAACATAAAAGAAAAATCCTGATGACAATGCAAACATGGCGCATAATGTATGTATAGTGACTGTACTAACCACCCAAATTTGCTTTCTTTAACCCATAAACCGACATTATACTGTCACAGCCTTGCATAAGACTGTATTATCGTCTCATTGCTTGTCTATCAAAGCAAAAATAAAGAATTAAAAAATAAAAACATATAACAAACATGAAACGTGTGGTAGTAATAGTTGCAGCATCATCGTGTTAGTATGCAAGCAGTAACCCATGCTACCTAGTTTTATAAGGGTAGGCTCAAGTTGGTCGCTTAATGCTTAGGATGGGCTAGCTTAAGGGCCCATAGAGGTAGGCTAATGCTAGCTTGGTTTGCTTAGATTGGGGTCCCATTATCTGGCACAGGGGTGAACCGTGGCAGGATACCTTAGAGGTCTGCCCCATGTCCTTATTGAACTAGAGTACCGGTTGAGATTCACAGCTAGTAGGTATATGCCTGGGTATGTCCCATTTGTGGCTTTGCCCTGATGGCTTGTGTGTTGCGTGCTGCAGAGAGGATGTGTATGCTCATGGACACTGAATTGGACAGAGAAAACTTGTGTGGTGACTGAGAGGACATAGTTAGTGACCGGGTTCATTGTGGGGCCCTGGTGTGTATGTGTTGTGCGCCCTTGGTATATTTTCTTGGGGAATCTAGTCGGGCCTGGCTTTATCTGTGAGTAGGGGGTTCTTTTTCACGTGGTAGTTTCTTGATGGGGGGGCAGGGGGGATGTGTCTCCCGGTATTCTGTTGTGTGGCCTGGGGAGGGTCATGTCTATTATACTGTAGTGGCTGCGCCCATGTTACTAGGTGTAGTATACTCATCTAGTGGTGTGCACTGAAAGATATGCAGTAGGTTGTGTCCTTTGGGGTCAGTCCTGCAGTTAGGTTGTGGCTAGAGCGTATGAGTCCGGTGTAGATGTTCTTTGGACAAATGTGGGGGCCCCTGCCGGGTTCCATGTGTGCCTTCATGGGCTCTATTCTCTGTTCTCCTTGGGTCAGTGCTGCAGCTGGGAGTCCCAATTTCTGGACGAGAGCCTCGCTCTCATGTGGATTGTGAGCGTCTTGTCTCTGTGGAGGACTGATAGAGCTCTGGAGGGTAGACACCTGTATTGAATGGTGTGTTGTCGCAAGAGAGTAGTGAGTGGACAGAAGGTGCATCTCCATGCTAGGGTGTTCGCCGAGAGATCTGTGAAGAGATCTCTGTTTTGATGGGATTCGTAGCTGGGAACAGGCTCGCCGCTGCTGCAAGGCTCCGCCACCATTTTTGTAAAATTTATTCATATTAAATTATGTTTCATAGCTAAATATTTGATGTTAAATGGAAGCCCTATTTCTCCTGAATAAAATGATATATAATAAGTGTGGGTGCACTTAATATGAAAGAGGTGAATTAAAGGACACTACAGTTACCTAGATATCTTCATTTCCATGAAGTGATCTGAGTGACATGTCCCTGTCCTTTTATGTTATGTAAAATATTGCAGTTAGGTCCACCTATAGTCGCTGTTAGTATGACCAAGTAAAGCTTGGTCATGTGATATGGAAGTCTCTATAAGGAAGCATTGATTCAATGCTTTCCTATGAGGAAGTTTGAATGCGAACGCAGGTGTATTAGACCCCCAACGCTCCTCTCTGAGGAACATTGGATTGGACCACGCTTCGGGAGGTGGGGAAGTGAGCAGTGCCAAGTAAGCCACAGCTCTGAAGAAGTGCAAGTAAAATTTATTTATTTTTTCAATTTTGCCCCTGTGGGCACCAGAATAAGAGTAGGAACAGGGACACTATTGTGTTAGACATATTTTTTATCACTTGCACTATAGTTTTCATTTAATGGGATACTTTGAGTACCATAATAACTTAATCAGAATATTGTTAATCATGAGATAAATATCTTATTCACTAATTTCTGTAAATGTGGAGCTAGTGAAAGATTGAGAGCATCAGTGGCGCCCGGTCTGAGGCTTCCTTAGGTAATGGAGGCAGAGCAAACAGGCAATAAAGTTGTTTTGGTTTCCTGAGTGTCCCTTTGCTTTTCTAAGATTTCCAAGATTCAGTGCAATTTTCCTATGTGTTTGTTTCACTGCCATTTAAAGGACCACTCTGGGCACCATAACCACTTAATCAACAAGAAGTTGGTATAGTGCGGTCCTGGATGCCAGTTTACTTGAATGGTTTAAATAACTAACGATTGGTTTAACTTCACCATCGTTAAACTGGTGCCGATCACTTAATCCCTGAACTTCCACTTAATGTCCAAAGCTTCAATCAGTAAGACTCTGACCAGCACTGCTGAAATGCTGATAGTGTCAGCCTTGCTCCCCATTGAGAAAAGAGAGTAAAAAAGATTTTACGCTCTCTTTTCTCAATGTGGACCTCCTTACGCCTTAGAACTTCCTTGCAATAAAGTTGTTGTGGTGTCCAGAGTGGTCCTTTATAAGGGGTTAATCCAACTAAAATAAAAACAAAAGTTGCACTACACTAGACATGTGAACACTGCATGCAAGCATATACCCTTGTTGTCTTTTATGATTTTTATTTTATTTTTTGCACATTGAAACATATATTACACCTAATAAATTGTGTTTACAGATAAGAACCAAGTCTCCCTGTAATTATTATTCAGAATTAGTGAATATGGCTCATCCAATCTACATATCTGTGTTATGTCAGCTGTATGTAATGCATGTCATCACAAATAAATATTCTCTCTTTTAGTATTCTCATGATAGTTCAAAAACGGTAATGTAATCCCTGATGAATATGTTTCACTAATATGGAGATTATGTGAATGTTTAAAATAATTAACCTAGTTTTCTTGTGGGGTTTTTTAAGCCAAGTGTACATATCTTCCTGTGTGTGTATGTATGTATGTATGTATGTATGTGTGTGTGTGTGTGTGTGTGTGTGTGTGTGTGTATATATATATATATATTTGTGTGTGTACACAGTGGCTACATACAGACACATTGCTCACTTATGCACTCCCTCCCTCACTCTCTTCCTCTGCTTTCATTGGATTCCCCTTTCCAGCCTGTGTTATCCACACACACAAACGCACACACACAGAACTGGGGGGTGGAGGGCAGTGTTTGCTTCAGTCACTCTGCACAGTCACTTCCCTCAGGCTGCACATCGGCACACTGCTTTATTTTAATTCATATTCCTTTGCAGCTTTATTATCACTGGAGTATCATTAATTTCATACCCTCCCTCACTATTTTATTAGGGGAGGTGAGAGAGGGCTTTAGAGACGTGAAGATGGCGACTGGAATGAGCTGGCAGCAGCAACAGCATTATTACGGTGGAGGGGCTTCTGCTGGTGCTGCCAAGTTTGTGCCCTCTTCTCCTGGCGTGATGGCACATCAAGCCGGCCTGAGCATGGAGTATACTGCAGAACTGCATCTCAAGATGAGCAAGAAAATAGCACAGCTGACCAAGGTAGAGCATGCAGACACTTGTACAGGACATGATAAGTGGTAACATCTGTATCTAAATTCAAATTATGGTACTTACATTATTAGCAAAGCGCTGCTTCTACCATGACGAGCTGGGTGAGCAGACGTTAATTTCAAGCACATATTACACCACTGATATTTGCTCAGAAGTTTGACAATAGCATCTCTATATCAAGAGGTACCATTGATGCTCAGACTGGAAAATGCTATCCTTTTATTAGTTGATAAAGTATATGTTAAAAAGGTTCACGTAATTCACAATAGCTCATATCAAAAATATACCTATGCAAATTAATATACAAATATATCATAAATGTAATTTCTTACTATGCATGAGCATTTATTGTAGTTTATTTCTTTGATGTTTCCTGTAATGAGAATGATATATAAGGTCATTTAATTTGTCGAACAGATTAGTATCTGAAAAGAAACAAAACTGATTTCTTATGTATTTTATTTATTTGAAGTTATTTAATATATGTATCCTGCCAAGCGGTTACTGTTAGTTTCTTGCATATTTAGGATAATAACCAGTACATATAAGTTTTAATTTTTTTTATGTATTATTTGCCCATCTGCTCAAAAGACAGATGTGGGTATAGTCTACAGTTATAAAATGTATTTAGAGTTATATGATCCAGAGTTATATGATCCATTTTGTTTTAAAGAAGGTAGTTTTTATACTCTGAAATTACAAATTACAATGAAAAAAATAAATTACTAGTTTATTATCATACCTGTAGAAAGTTTTTTTTGTTCGGATGTCATCTGTAGGTAACCTACACTGATAAATACTGCTACTGCGATACAAATTCCTGTGGATGGTACCAATTACATCCAATGAAAGCTATTCTTCAGATACATACACTGTATTTTTAAGAGGATTTTAATAGTGATTGGATGCTATTTCTATTTTCAAGCACGCCATTCCTTTCTGAGCAGTGTGGACTTTTACAAAATAAATAACCATCATTTGCATTTGCACTGACGATTTATGCAACCCCTTTGCAAGTGCATTGTATGTTGTCAGATTTATTTCCTTAAATTCACCTTAGTGACTGCATCTTGTCTTGTGTGACCAAGTTTGTGTAGCTGTTGTCATTATCACTGTACACTTAGCTTCCTCCCTGGAATTTTGAGCACATATTGGACCAGTCCATGCCTGTCTTTCAGCTAGGATCATGTGGGCATGAATACACCTTTTTGTTTGATGTGAACAAAACTATAAAGAAAAAAAAAAAAATCATACTCATACCAAAATCTTAACTCAAATTTCAATGTTATTATTGCATTAGGAAAATAATTATATTTTAAAGAGAATTTCTCAGCTGGAAATTCCTTTTATTAATTAGCAGAACATAAAACATCTATGTACAGACACATATTGTTTAACTGTCTTATTCGTGACATAGGTGCGCCAAATGAAAAAATAAATATGTGTCAAAGTCCAGCTGCAGTCTAAATTCGGTACATCCCTTCCGTCTGGTACCCATCATGGAAACGATGGAATGGAGATATTAATTGCTCCATATCCAGCTCATTGCCTCTAAATTTCTCTCTATATAACTAGAAACATGACTTCATATTAGAACAGTTTAGTATGGTTTAAATAATAACCTCCTCCCTCTCCATACTCATTTATTGTATGCAAACATGTATGTTTGCTTATAGATGGTTGACAAAATGTCCCTTTCAATCATGCAAACAAAATAAATAAATATTTCTAATAAAGGGTGAATGTTTTTTAAAGATGTGTTCTTTGTTTTGAAAAAAAACTATAATCCCAAGAATAAAAAAAAAAGCGGTAGACCCCTGTTATGATTACTAACCAAGTTAATCTGCTAGGGTTTTATTCATTTAAAAAAAAAAAAAACACTCACTAAGCACAAACATGTTCACTTCAAAAAAGTACAATTCTGATTTAGTGACATCTATTCTGAAAGTTGCGGCTGTATATAAATAATTATTTATTTTGAACCAATCAGCAGCTTTGGAGAAAAATAATAATAAATTGTAATCTACTCCACTCTCTAACACAGTAATGCTTTAAAGGACCACTATAGTATCAGGAAAACATACTTGTTTTCCTGGCACTATAGGGTCTCTAGGTCCCCCCCCCATCATCTGGGCCCCCCTCCCACTGGGCTCTAGGGGGTGGAAGGGGTTAAATCTTACCTGTTTTCCCCCGCCGGGCTTCCTCGGCATGGGGAACTCTCCTCCTCCTTTTCGCCGTCATCGGCTAAATGCGCATGCGTGGCAAGAGCCGCGCACGTGTTCAGTCAGTCCATAGGAAATCATTCTCAATGCTTTCCTATGGACGCTGGCGTCTTCTCACTGTGATTTTCACTAGAGGCTGGATTAACCCATTTGTAAACATAGCAGTTTCTCTGAAACTGCTATGTTTACAGCAGAAAGGGTTAAACCTAGATGGACCTGGCACCCAGACCACTTCATTAAGCTGAAGTGGTCTGGGTGCCTATAGTGGTCCTTTAAGAACACAAGGATCTGAATTGATCTGTACTGAAGGCCTTTCTCATCATTGATGCATTTATTGCATAGAACATCTAAATGTTAAGGTCGCATTTGTATCCAGTCAATAACATTGGCTGATTTTGGTCGTTATCATGTGAGTGGTTTTAAGTCAGTCACAATCCAAAAAAGTTCACCATCTTTTTCTGCTGGTATCAGCACTGAAGTCCGAAATCATTATTGATGCATAACTCTCAAGTGTCCATACTTAGTACCTACTGTTTATATATTCGGAACAAACCCCTCGGTTCCTATTTTCTTTTTTTTCTTTTTCATTCTTTATTTAAATATTGTTGTTTGTTATACAGTGGGTTACAGATGCCTGCAGATTTTACAATAAGTATAACCTATAATAAAAACAATATAACACACAACTGGTTCCTTTGGTTCAAGTGTCCCCATGTAGTTCTCGTAGTATGTTCCAATTATTCTTTAAGGGAAACTATAGTGCTAGGAACACAAAGTTGTTCTCCAAGCACTATAGTGACCTTCAATGCCTCCTCCACCGATGTCGGCAGGGGGGGTTTATGCTCCATGCAAGCGACCACTGAGCTCGCATTAGGACTACTCCATAGGAAAGCATTGCTCAATGCATTCCTATGGGGTTTTAAATGATGTTAGATGTCCTCATGCAGAGCTAGTGGTGCAGTTAACCCTGTAATTTTTGCAGTTTATTAATAACTGCAATAATTACAATTGCAAGGTTAAGTGGATTGGGACAGTGCACCCAGACCATTTCAATTAGCTGAAGTGGTTCGGGTGTCTTTAGTGTCCCTTTAAGGACTTGCCATGCTTATGTACATTAAGCAAAGCTAGTTCTGTTATAATCATTTCGTAGTTGCTACCTTTCTGCCGCCATCACTCTCTTTAACCACAATGCGGGTGAATGGCCACATTCTATGTATAATTTTGCACGTTAACATGCCAGTCAGTTCATCAGACTGGGGTCCTTCATAAACCTAGATTTTATCAACCTAGATTTTAAATGCACCATTAGTAGTAAACAAGTAACAAAACGGTAAACACAAATAAAAACATAAGTGCCGAGTGGAGGGGTGAGGGGGGGGGGGGGTCAAGTGCTCACGGACACAATAGCTCTCCACTTTATTAATCGCTATGTTGTTCCCATGGTACCTATCTATGCATTATGAAAGAAATTCTGACCTGTGCTGTCAACTTGTCCATAAGGTGTTTCCTTTATTTTGTCTATGACCTGCGTTAAAACCTCAGGTTTTAGCCATGCCTGTGCTATGGCTATACACCCTGCTATATTAATCATATTTAAGAGTCTCTGCTCTTTGGCTGTCGTTCCCTCTACAGGTGTAGCTAAAAATGTCTATGAAAAATGTTTGATATTAGTGTGTTTACTTCTGTCTATATATAATGGACAGGTGCATTATATATGTATTTATGTCCCTTTCTCCCCTGACAGCAGGGGGGAGGGGAGAGGGAAGGGGGGCAGTGATAGGGTTAAATGAACATTCCAAAAGTTAGAGCTCAGTATTGTCAGGTGTCATCTCAAGTTTGATATTTCCAGTTCGCAAGGTTAATGACAAGCAGAATAGATCCATCTTGGAATAATATAACCTGCCTCTTTGACAGCTTTTATAATGCAGTGGTGATAATAGGTGACATTGATATTCTTGTGTGTTTCAGATTAGACATTTTCACTGTGTATTTGTTGTGTTTGAGATGTTGCTGTAATTTTATTGTTACAATTTGTATTTTATTTGCTTTAAATGATGAATACGTAATCATATGTTTGTTGACATTTCTTCTACACTTCATCAATTCAGGAGAGTTGGTTGTAGTGTTTGTTCTGCTCATGCATTAATACTTTGACGGTATATGGTACTGGTTAATTGTTAGAAAAGTGTTTTCTGTGTCTTATCAAGGCCTTGTAATGTTGAATTCAATAAGTGTCTAATGCTTCCATTAATGTAATGGTAAATTATCTTCGGAAGGAATGTGATCGCTTAAGCTTGACTACTTAATGTAAGGTATAGAGCCCTTTTTCACCGAAACAGAAATGGCGAAAGTGCTGTCAACAAATATTGAAACAGTGAGATTGTAATATTGTAATAGTGTTGACTGTGTTAACAGCTAATCAGCAACCTTTAACGTGTTGATAACTAAAGATTTTATGTATTGTGTGCACAGCCTCTTTTCAATATGCATTAAAATAGTTGGTCCAGTTTTAAAAACAAAATAATCCAGTATCTAAATTATTTCCAGATATACCGAAAACAGTAGGTTTGAAACCATTTCTTGAATATTTTTAACATGATTTTTTTTTTTCTTTCTTACCTGCAATAAGTCAATGTAGGCACTAATTTTCTGTAATGTACACAATGAGACAGAAAAAAAAAAGGAAAAAGGCAGTGCGTTCAATGGACACTGTATGTAAAAAAAAATGGATACAATTAATATAAATTTACTAAAATGTGGAAAATATATATATTTTCTATGCCCTAAAAACTTACCTTTTCATTAGTTGCAGCACTGACCTCTGCAGCTTATGAGTTTTACTGGAGTTCTATTCCATTTATGTTGTTGATCAATCCTCACTGTCAATTTACACCACATGTATAGTTTAACTCCCACCAGCCTAAACTAGAATCTCACTGAGCATGATCGGACTTGCAATCCAGCAGAAGCAGGCAACTTCTTGCACTCGGTTGGATGGGACATAAATTCCCAACAGATTGACTTATTTTTTGTTTTTATCCACTCTGACCTCAGCACCTAGTAAGGGAATTTATGTTTTTTGCTCATCTGGAGTTAAAGAGATTGGAAGCAGGAGCTTTGATAGTTTGTATGTAACTCACCCTGCCTACCTACCACGGTGCATGGGATCAGCATGTTGTGTGTGCTGTGCATTATGTGCTGACATCAGACATACATATATCACAAAACTGATCTGATTTATCTCTAGAAAACAGAGACAGGGTTTTTGCACCATAATCACTTCAGTAAGATTAATTGATTATGGTGCTTAGAGTGACCCTTTAATACCGGGCTCGACAAGTCCCACGCAAAAGGTCACAATGGCGATGAGAAATGTTGTCCTGGCAAGCCAGATGGAGCTATGTGGAATGGAAGTGTGCTCCCTTGCTCGCCATGCAGTTTTTTGTACAAATACAAAAAGATAAGTCCTGCGCTCACTCCCATCACTCCTGGGCAGCAGCAACGACCACAGTACACATCAGCCCCAATATATAGTAAAAAACCAAAGGAAAAAAAGTTTACCTGCGCTCTCTCCTTAATCCCTATGTATATTTAGACAAATGGAGGTCATTTAGTTACTCCAATGGCCATTGGAGGCAATGCCCACCTGCCAACGTCAAGGCAGACCCCCCTAAGCGGGTCCTACACTGACCCTTCACCTTGATTCCTTGAGCTTCCGAAGCTCTTTCATTTAATTAGTCATGTTACCTAAAGTGGTCTTTGCAAATATTTTAGAGACTCAGATGTGATTACAGCAATTGTATCTTCTCTTGGATCTTTCAGTTGCATTTGCCATTAAACATAGAATCTTAATCTAGCATTTAGACAGTATAGTGGCCTGTGTGACATGACTCTTATCTGTCATAGTGGAATCATTTAAACAAAGCTAACAAAGGGGGTAATCAGAAATATGATTTTTAGCACCAAAAACCTATAAAAAAAAACAATGTATTTTATTATCAGTGGCATCTGTAATATACATGCTACCCTTGGGAATATATTCAGATGGCACTGCCTAAGGTCTACTGCAGATGACATATAACTTTATCTTTCAATTGTAGTAGGAACTAAGTATTCAAATATAATAAACATAATCTGAACTTCTGAAACATGTAAAGCTATTTCTTCATGAATTTTAACTGCAGAGGTTATCTGGGGTAAAATCTGAAAAACCGAATTTGTGTTTAAATTGAACAGTAGATTTCTTTACAAAATCAGATAGAAGAAGTTGACGTGGAAAGATCAGAAAACTGGATTTAAGGCTAAACTGTCACGTCTCTGGAAATTACTCACCGGAGAGGAAATAAAATATTGAAAATACCTATTGCTTTTACATGTGATTTGTCAAGGGTTTAGTAGACAGAGCCCAATATGCAGCAGCAGGCTGTGTAGAAATCAAGGTAATGTGCCGGTAAGGATGAGACAAAGGCGTACTCAGGATAGCGAGAGGACAGGTTGGGCAGCACAGGTTAAAGGGACACTCCAGGCACCCAGACCACTTCAGCTCATTGGAGTGGTCTGGGTGCCAACTCCCACTACCCTTAACCCTGCAAGTGTAATTATTGCAGTTTTTTTAAAACTGCAATATTTACCTTGCAGGGTTAAGTCCTCCCCTAGTGGCTGTCTATTAGACAGCCACTAGAGGACACTTCCTGCTTCATAGCACAGGTTTTCTGTGCTAGAGCGTCGCTGGACGTCCTCACGCTGTGTGAGGACCTCCAGCGTCGCTCTATTCCCCATAGGGAAGCATTGAAATTCATTTTCAATGCTTTCCTATGGGGTGCGCTAATGCGCATGCGCGGCATTGCCGCGCATGCGCATTAGGTCTCCTCGGCCGGCGGGCGAGATCAGTCTCGCCCACCGGCCGACGTAACCAGAAGGAGGAGCGGCGGGGGAGGAGGAAGCAGCGACGTGGGACCTGTCGCTGCCCCTGGTAAGTGACTGAAGGGGTTTTCACCCCTTCAGTAACCGGGGATTGGTGGGTGGGAGGGAGAGGGACCCTCCAGTGCCATAAAAACGGATCGTTTTTCTGGCACTGGAGTTTCCCTTTAATTAACAGATAACAGACCAAGGGTCTATAGACTGTAAGCTTGTTTGAGCAGGGTCCTCTTCAACCTATCGTTCCTGTAAGTTTTCTTGTAATTGTCCTATTTATAGTTACATCCCCCCTCTCATAATATTGTAAAGCGCTACAGAATCTGTTGGCGCTATATAAATCGCAATGATAATAATAATAAGGGTTCAATACCAGGAAGACAACACGTGTAATCAGCAGCAGCAAAATGGACAACTGTACTGAACAAGAATCACAGTAACACTGAGCAGGAAAGACTGGGAGCGCTGTCTACTTATAGGGAAGAGAGAGTACGCTTCCTCCACATCATGCTTGCATCACCAACATGCCCTGTGTAACAGAAACTCACCTTTCCCTTTAAAAATGCACATGGCTAGGCACGTACTTAGGGAACACAGCGGTATGATATCAGGTTGCAATCCTCTGAATTGAGTGTTGACCGGGTCAGATCGCATGTCGCAGCATCTTTCCGAATGCCATGCGAATTAGTCCAGCCGTCAGAAGAGCAGACTTCGGGGAGAGTGGCCACCGAGCCACCCTGAGGTTCTGCAGAGAGAGAAGAGGTGCGCAGCTTGGGAGCGAGATGTTAGAGCAATGCAGGGCAGGGGCTCTGTTTTTTTTTTTTTTTTATTATTATTATTATTATTTTAAATATATGATCAGGGGGAAGTACCAAAACCACTACATTTTAACTTGTGATTTTAGCACATAATTGCCCTCCATTTTCTTGGACAATGTAAACAACTGCCATTTCTAAGAAACAACATTATTTATATTTGTCTGAAAACAATCTTCAGCAGTAATAGAACCTTAAATAGAACACATCTAATTAAAATAAATACTTGAAATATATTGCAAGCAACATAACAATGTAGTTTAGTCCAGGCAATGCAAATGAGAAAAAGAACATAAATCTTGTTTTGGTTTTTCCTTTTCCAGTAACTACGTTCAGTAGCAGGAAAGGGCAACATTAATAATGATAATTGACAATTCCAGGATATATGTTGATACATTTTACATTTTATTTTATTTTTCAGACCTCACAAAAACTTAATTTGTCAAATATAGGGAATAATTAAACAGAATATGAAAACTTACGGGGAGTGCAGGTTCCCCTTAAATAGATGATTAGTAGTCAGTTTTGGAGAAGTGATTGTCTTTTAATAAGAGTGTATGGTGCCCTGGAGGCAAGAGAGGTCACAAACAACCAGTAGCCAAGTAAGTCTACTGAACTAATAGTGAATTCTGAACTATAACCACATGAATTAAACTAGAAAAGTTATAGCAAAGACCAACAGTCCACTAGTTTTATATATATATATATATATATATATATATATATATATATACATATATATATATATATATATATATATATAAATGTTTCTATAGTTAATGTGTATGTATATTTATATATATATATATATACACACACATTAAATATAGAAACATTCACCATGGTTTATAGCTGCAGTGCAAGTGTTAGAAGTATATATTGTTTTTATCACTCTGTTGGTAAGGTGTCATTTAATATGTGAATAAAATCTCAACATTTACTAGATATCCACTGACCATCAATCATCTTTTTATCCTACATCTTGCTCGTACAGTAGATACAGCCCACATGATTTGGCAGACATGTTGTCCACCATGGCAAACTAATCTAATCTGCCTATTTGTCCCCACAACAAAAAAAAATGTCTTCTCCATTCCATCACCCTTTTTTTGAGCCAAGAATGGCACTACAAATCTTGAGCCAAAACAAGGAACAAGTTGTTTGTGATTCGGAAATTTTAATTTTAGTTTGAATTTGTATGAATTGCAGTTCAGGCCAAATCAAATCTCCAAGTGTAGATTTAAACTTATGCCATAATTTTTGTTTTGTTTTATCCTTGATTTTTTTTTTTTTTTTACTCTGAACAAAGAAAACAGACTTTTAGCTCTGATGAATGGAAGTGATGAATAAGCCAATAACAGCTATAACAGGACAGAGAGCTAGAAAGGGGTGGGTAATTGAACTGCTCTGTTATGTTGCTGCTGGGAATAGCACGCAATGACAGTATGGGTAGGTTCAATGTACACATCTTCTTCAACCAGCATGCCTCTTTCACTGCAAATCAGGAACATGTTAATACATCTGTCCCTCCTGTATGTCAGGCTGCTGGAGTGGAGTGCCACTTTCCTCTCAATATTAGAAGTACTATGTGTAGACCTATGCTTTCCCATACTTTTATGCATGTATGCTTACATATGTGACTGTGCATTTATATTTGTGTCTATGAGTTCATGTGCATGTATGTATATGTGTTTATGTGTATGTATATGTGTTCATGCGTTTATGCTTTTGCACATACATATTTATGTGTGTGTGTGTGTATGTATAAAGTGTACCATCTTCTGCACTGTCTGCTTGTTTTTTTTTTTTCTCCCTCTCCCCCCTCACTCTGCTCTTCAGAAAGATATTTATGACCCTATGCAAAAATGGTGTCTATTTTCTAACAAACCTGTGTCTTATCTACACTCATGTCACTTTATAACCCCTGTATCACAACTCAACTTTGAATTCTAAGTGTCGTCTTGCTCAGAAATGATTCAGACTTGAGAAAGGGAGGTTCTCCCGAAAACTTGTCATTAAAAAATAATTTTAGTCCTATAAAAAAGGTATTACAAGATACACATTTTATCTGTTTTTTACATCTACATCACTAGACTAATATGGCTACAATCTCTCTCTCTCTCTCTCTCTCTCTCTCTCTCTCTCTCTCTCTCTCTCTCTCTCTCTCTCTCTCTCTCTCTCTCTCTCTCTCTCTCTCTCTCTCTCTCTCTCTCTCTCTATATATATATATATATATATATATATATATATATATATATACACACATACTAAATTGGCTTTGCACTCCACTACTAAATAGACTAAAAAATAAAGCAATGCCTATGTGGTACAACCCACGTTGTATATAAGGAGCCAAAACATTGATTCTTATGCACAGTTGATTTGGAATTTCTTTGCTTAATAGTAAAACACAGTTAAAAAATTGGGGAGACCTGTGAGTGCACCCTTTGTTTACAATATATATATATATATATATATTTTTTTGTTTTTATTTTTTTTTATTTTTCAAATTGGTGTTAACTGTCAGTGTCTAGCAGTAGTACCCTGTGCACTAACCGCAACCACCAGTCTCACACTAGAATGAATGAAACAGTCGATCTAACAGTCAAAGTTAGTGGAAGTGCCAGTGTGGTAATAGGTAGTCAAAAGGAATATTTTTATCCTTGATTTTTTTTTTTTACTCTGTACAAAGAAAACAGACTTTTAGCTCTGATGAATGGAAGTGATGAATAAGCCAATAACAGCCATAACAGGACAAAGAGCTAGAAAGAGGTGGGTAATTGAATATGTGCCAATATTGTATTGTGAGTACACAATACATATATTTTGACTGCTAAGATGGAAGAGTAGATTTCTTTTTTGATGTAAGAAGGTGAAGGGCAGGCTTATAGCTGCAGCACATTTAGCTAATGATTGTAGTTCTAAGCAACCGTGTAGACAAACATAATCAAGAGATCTCCTTTCACCAGTAAACATTCAATTGGCACCAGTTTTTGTATGGTGTTTGCAGTGTCCCTTTAACGGAACTCTGTATGCACCCAGACCACTTCATCTCAATGACATGGTCTGGATGCCAAGTTCCCTTAAGAAACCCTTACATATCAGGTATCTGGCTTTGGAAACAAACACGCAATTGTATTTGAATACACATATGAAGGAACATTCTTTGTAGTATACAATATAATCAACATATGAAGGCATAAGTTGACTAGGTGCAAATGAAAATGGAGCACAGTTCATAGGAGGAAGTGAATACATCCAGTTTGTGAGGTAATCATGAGGCAGCAAAACTAATAGTAAGTCCTTAAGTATTTGTCAAAAAAAAAAAAACTGGCCTCGGAAGTTGGAATTCTTTCTCAAATAATTTTATTAAGAATACGTTCAAACAGGCTATTTTTGTTATTTTACCATGGTATGTGTTGGCTAGGATTGCTAGAATAATGTATGATTGACAAACAGTGGATGAGGTAGGCAGCATCAATGCTAAATTAGTAGAGTACAGAGAGAGAAATGCATTTTAGTATGTCCTTTTCAGAATAGCAAGAATTAGAGGCAATGTACTTGCATGTAGTACAGCTAGCAATAATGGTATTGGACTGGAATAGTGCAAGCAAACCTGAGTCACAAGAAGATGGAATGAAAAAGAAAAAATGCTCAGGACTCAATGTGTTGAAGTATAAGCAGGATTTTAATGGAACATCAAGTGCACAGCAACGTTTGAACTGCACTCAGGTCTTTGTCTAGCATTAAAATCCTGCTTATACCTCAACACAGTGAGTGCCTGAGCATTTTTTTCTTTTTTATACGAGGTATTTTGGGTGTGCTGGCCCTAGGATTAGAAGCAGGATCACAGGTTACCCACTGCAAATGCCCTGAGACAGGATAGGCCTAATCTGAATTTAATGGATATTATAATGCCAGAAATACAAAGCTGTATTCCTGGTACTATAGCTCCCTCTGCCCCTCATCCCCCTCCCCCCCCCCATCCACCCACCTCTCCCCCCACACTGTGGTGAATAAAGGGTTAGAAATGTATCTCGATGAGGGCACACTAGTCCTCTTCTGAGGGCACACATTGAATACATGCTTTCCTATGGGGAAATAGCTGACGCTGGATTACCTCATGCAGAGTGTGAGGACGTCCAGCGGCGGTTAGTAGACCGAAAGGCCGATAACATTCCGGAAGCGCCTCTAGTGGAGGCAGACTTAGTACTGCAATGTTTTACATTGCAACACTAAGTGCAATAGGGACACTGTACCCAGACCACTTAATGAGCTGAAGGGGTCTGGGTGCCTATAGTGTACCTTTCAGATTATTTTCTCCTGGAGACATGACTCTAAGCAGCCCATGAGTACAAGTTCAGACTTAGAGGGAGAGTGACAATAGGTTCTTTCGTGAACTAAAGCACGATTGCACATAGCTGGGGATCAGATTCCAGCGCAAACAGGAAAGGCCAAGGTTTTTTTTATGTTTGTTTTAATTTTTCAATTTCAATTGTTAGATTTCATAGACAGTTCTCTTAGTGAAAGTGTACTGGTTTAGACTATTTATTTATCTTCTATATTGCCTAAAACATGAATGAGCTGTGTGAACTGTATATTTGGCTGACTTCGAGTTGTCCCTTATACATCAAACATTTGCATGTAGTGTCTGCTTTCTTTGATCTCTCAAGAAAAAATCCAGGATAAAACAATTCAAGCAGAAAGGATTGTCTTGTAAATCCACATATTTGCATAATTCCATCTGATTTATTATCTATTGTTGCTTCTGGAAGAATTTAATAGTGTACAAAACATGTTTTCCACCCTCTCTGTTTTCTATTTATCAAGGAAGTATTACTTTACTGAGAGGGTAGTGGATGCATGGAATAGCCTTCCAGCTGAAGTGGTAGAGGTTAACACACTAAAGGAGTTTAAGCATGCGTGGGATAGGCATAAGGCTATCCTAACTATAAGATAAGGCCAGAGACTAATGAAAGTATTTAGAAAATTGGGCAGACTAGATGGGCCGAATGGTTCTTATCTGCCGTCACATTCTATGTTTCTATGAATCCCCAGTCGTAAATCCAAGCAGTCGTAAAGCAGGTAGGACCACCTGTACATAATTGGGCAATTTTTATTTTGTTTAGATAAACAGATGATAAAAATGCATGTATGTTTTGCAATGCTAAAGAGAAAAGATATACAGGAATTTATACTGAGCATTTTGAACCTAAACCAGGACCCAGAGTAGTGATGATCTGATTGAGTTTGACACAGTTTGCTCTTGTCTAATTACAAGGATATTGTTTCTGTGCTGTTGTAGGCAAATGATTGGACAATGTTTCAATTAAATGAGAGCTCTACAGCACAGCAGGTTAACAAATATTATAATGCGGTCAATAAAATGTGTGGATTTTCTGGAAAGTCATAGGCATATTATGAACAGTTTTGTACATTAATGTGACTTAGTGAGATGAGACATTCCTGTTCTGGTAATGTGTCAGCACTCTGCTCTGCTTGTCATGGGCTTATCACTGAAATAAACAAGGCAAGCAAGTCCTTGCAGCAAAATGCTAAATATGTATGTTTCTAGAGATTCTAGAGTCAAAACACAGGAGTTACCCAAATACATCAACCCTGCTTAGTATTAAATAGATCTCATCATTACCATTATATTATAGACTTATAGATTTACTAAATTAGAACGTATTAAATTGGAAAGCCTGTGGGTACTCCAGTGGAGTACCCCTGTTATTTTCCGGCTTCCTAGGCTATTCTTGGCCAATCCTGTATAGCCTTGCTGAGCCAAAGTATTTGATGTCTTTAGGGGCACTCAGATGCCCATTTTAAAGTACTCTGAGCATTATCCAGATGTAAAATGTAGCGAGTGATTATAGCTTTACCCCACACCAGGCTTAGGCAACTTTCGGCACTCCAGATGTTTTGGACTTCATCTCCCATAATGCTCTGACAACCACAATGCTGGCAAAGCATCAAGGGAGATGTAGTCCACAACATCTGGAGTGCCGAAGGTTGCTTACACCTGCACCACACCATGAGTAGACACTACCTGTAGGGGCTAAACAGAACTGACTTTACTGCAACTGTGCAGAGTTATTTATACCCACAGAGGGTGATTTACATAGTAGAGTAATTAACAGGACATACAGATCCCCATCAAGTTCTCTTCCCATAACCCCTTGTTTTTCATGCTGAAAACAACCCTCAGCCTCAGCCTCACCAAAGCAAACAAATACTGAACTCCATTTTGTCCATATAATCAAACAACATGAAACAATGAATGTCCCTTGTAGAATTCCCATCCAGGCAAGAAGAACTCCTTGCCATGGTCCATGACAGAAAGTATTATAAATTTATCTTTACCTTGTGCTAGCAGAATTTCTAGAAAATGTATAGTTTATAAGAATATAAACTACTTTAGAATAGGTCGTTCCTCTACCGGTCAATCATTTTTTCAGCATATAGATGGCATAGACCTCTATACAAACAAAATTGACTGATGGGGAGAGTAAAAGAACCCTCCTACAGGCAGTTCTCCTGCCTTCTGGTATAGCAACCACAGACTGCATTAATCAGAGTAAATCAAACCAGAGTGCAGGTGGGACCATAAGTGGGTGTTACATTAATTTAAGAGCTGGGCCCATCAGAGCATTGGACCAAAGGTGGGTACGGTAATATAAAATATGTACACTATTTCATTTATCACCATGATAAATGGTATATTCATTGTGTGTGGGGGATTTCTTCCAAAGGGAATCTGCCATGATATGTGTGAATTAATGAAGTTCTTCTACTTTGTTTCCATGTAATGTGTAGAGCTAACAGAAGAGGAAGAAAATCTCCTTCACTGTCTCACAGCCAGTGAGGTGTTTCTTCCCCCAATGGCAATCTGACTCCATCAAGATGAAGTGATTTATGTGTGTTGATTGTTCCTTTAAATGTAAGAAATCTGTGGATTTTGCAGGCGTCCCAACTACTCAGATTGTATGGTCCTGTCCTGGATCCATTCTTTGGTGTTCAGCTTTTGGGGACACCAGGGAACTGCAACCAAAATGTGTAGCATGCACTATGCTATGGGCACTAAGGCACGCAGAGTGCACTGAAGTGTCTGCATTGTCTGTCCTCAGTGGACTGGCCTGTATTACTGATATTTAGGAATTTACAACAACAGTGATTTAATTTTAGTTTGAATTTGTATGAATTGCAGTTCAGGCCAAATCAAATCTCCAAGTGTAGATTTAAACTTATGCCATAATTTTTGTTTTGTTTTATCCTTGATTTTTTTTTTTTTTTTACTCTGAACAAAGAAAACAGACTTTTAGCTCTGATGAATGGAAGTGATGAATAAGCCAATAACAGCTATAACAGGACAGAGAGCTAGAAAGGGGTGGGTAATTGAACTGCTCTGTTATGTTGCTGCTGGGAATAGCACGCAATGACAGTATGGGTAGGTTCAATGTACACATCTTCTTCAACCAGCATGCCTCTTTCACTGCAAATCAGGAACATGTTAATACATCTGTCCCTCCTGTATGTCAGGCTGCTGGAGTGGAGTGCCACTTTCCTCTCAATATTAGAAGTACTATGTGTAGACCTATGCTTTCCCATACTTTTATGCATGTATGCTTACATATGTGACTGTGCATTTATATTTGTGTCTATGAGTTCATGTGCATGTATGTATATGTGTTTATGTGTATGTATATGTGTTCATGCGTTTATGCTTTTGCACATACATATTTATGTGTGTGTGTGTGTATGTATAAAGTGTACCATCTTCTGCACTGTCTGCTTGTTTTTTTTTTCTCCCTCTCCCCCCTCACTCTGCTCTTCAGAAAGATATTTATGACCCTATGCAAAAATGGTGTCTATTTTCTAACAAACCTGTGTCTTATCTACACTCATGTCACTTTATAACCCCTGTATCACAACTCAACTTTGAATTCTAAGTGTCGTCTTGCTCAGAAATGATTCAGACTTGAGAAAGGGAGGTTCTCCCGAA
This sequence comes from Pelobates fuscus, assembly GCF_036172605.1. Lineage (NCBI taxonomy): Eukaryota > Metazoa > Chordata > Amphibia > Anura > Pelobatidae > Pelobates > Pelobates fuscus. The sequence goes on from NC_086318.1 coordinate 301,993,258, forward strand.
AACTTGTCATTAAAAAATAATTTTAGTCCTATAAAAAAGGTATTACAAGATACACATTTTATCTGTTTTTTACATCTACATCACTAGACTAATATGGCTACAATCTCTCTCTCTCTCTCTCTCTCTCTCTCTCTCTCTCTCTCTCTCTCTCTCTCTCTCTCTCTCTCTCTCTCTCTCTCTCTCTATATATCTATATATATATATATATATATATATATATATATATATACACACATACTAAATTGGCTTTGCACTCCACTACTAAATAGACTAAAAAATAAAGCAATGCCTATGTGGTACAACCCACGTTGTATATAAGGAGCCAAAACATTGATTCTTATGCACAGTTGATTTGGAATTTCTTTGCTTAATAGTAAAACACAGTTAAAAAATTGGGGAGACCTGTGAGTGCACCCTTTGTTTACAATATATATATATATATATATATTTTTTTTTGTTTTTATTTTTTTTTATTTTTCAAATTGGTGTTAACTGTCAGTGTCTAGCAGTAGTACCCTGTGCACTAACCGCAACCACCAGTCTCACACTAGAATGAATGAAACAGTCGATCTAACAGTCAAAGTTAGTGGAAGTGCCAGTGTGGTAATAGGTAGTCAAAAGGAATATTTTTATCCTTGATTTTTTTTTTTTACTCTGTACAAAGAAAACAGACTTTTAGCTCTGATGAATGGAAGTGATGAATAAGCCAATAACAGCCATAACAGGACAAAGAGCTAGAAAGAGGTGGGTAATTGAATATGTGCCAATATTGTATTGTGAGTACACAATACATATATTTTGACTGCTAAGATGGAAGAGTAGATTTCTTTTTTGATGTAAGAAGGTGAAGGGCAGGCTTATAGCTGCAGCACATTTAGCTAATGATTGTAGTTCTAAGCAACCGTGTAGACAAACATAATCAAGAGATCTCCTTTCACCAGTAAACATTCAATTGGCACCAGTTTTTGTATGGTGTTTGCAGTGTCCCTTTAACGGAACTCTGTATGCACCCAGACCACTTCATCTCAATGACATGGTCTGGATGCCAAGTTCCCTTAAGAAACCCTTACATATCAGGTATCTGGCTTTGGAAACAAACACGCAATTGTATTTGAATACACATATGAAGGAACATTCTTTGTAGTATACAATATAATCAACATATGAAGGCATAAGTTGACTAGGTGCAAATGAAAATGGAGCACAGTTCATAGGAGGAAGTGAATACATCCAGTTTGTGAGGTAATCATGAGGCAGCAAAACTAATAGTAAGTCCTTAAGTATTTGTCAAAAAAAAAAAAACTGGCCTCGGAAGTTGGAATTCTTTCTCAAATAATTTTATTAAGAATACGTTCAAACAGGCTATTTTTGTTATTTTACCATGGTATGTGTTGGCTAGGATTGCTAGAATAATGTATGATTGACAAACAGTGGATGAGGTAGGCAGCATCAATGCTAAATTAGTAGAGTACAGAGAGAGAAATGCATTTTAGTATGTCCTTTTCAGAATAGCAAGAATTAGAGGCAATGTACTTGCATGTAGTACAGCTAGCAATAATGGTATTGGACTGGAATAGTGCAAGCAAACCTGAGTCACAAGAAGATGGAATGAAAAAGAAAAAATGCTCAGGACTCAATGTGTTGAAGTATAAGCAGGATTTTAATGGAACATCAAGTGCACAGCAACGTTTGAACTGCACTCAGGTCTTTGTCTAGCATTAAAATCCTGCTTATACCTCAACACAGTGAGTGCCTGAGCATTTTTTTCTTTTTTATACGAGGTATTTTGGGTGTGCTGGCCCTAGGATTAGAAGCAGGATCACAGGTTACCCACTGCAAATGCCCTGAGACAGGATAGGCCTAATCTGAATTTAATGGATATTATAATGCCAGAAATACAAAGCTGTATTCCTGGTACTATAGCTCCCTCTGCCCCTCATCCCCCTCCCCCCCCCCATCCACCCACCTCTCCCCCCACACTGTGGTGAATAAAGGGTTAGAAATGTATCTCGATGAGGGCACACTAGTCCTCTTCTGAGGGCACACATTGAATACATGCTTTCCTATGGGGAAATAGCTGACGCTGGATTACCTCATGCAGAGTGTGAGGACGTCCAGCGGCGGTTAGTAGACCGAAAGGCCGATAACATTCCGGAAGCGCCTCTAGTGGAGGCAGACTTAGTACTGCAATGTTTTACATTGCAACACTAAGTGCAATAGGGACACTGTACCCAGACCACTTAATGAGCTGAAGGGGTCTGGGTGCCTATAGTGTACCTTTCAGATTATTTTCTCCTGGAGACATGACTCTAAGCAGCCCATGAGTACAAGTTCAGACTTAGAGGGAGAGTGACAATAGGTTCTTTCGTGAACTAAAGCACGATTGCACATAGCTGGGGATCAGATTCCAGCGCAAACAGGAAAGGCCAAGGTTTTTTTTATGTTTGTTTTAATTTTTCAATTTCAATTGTTAGATTTCATAGACAGTTCTCTTAGTGAAAGTGTACTGGTTTAGACTATTTATTTATCTTCTATATTGCCTAAAACATGAATGAGCTGTGTGAACTGTATATTTGGCTGACTTCGAGTTGTCCCTTATACATCAAACATTTGCATGTAGTGTCTGCTTTCTTTGATCTCTCAAGAAAAAATCCAGGATAAAACAATTCAAGCAGAAAGGATTGTCTTGTAAATCCACATATTTGCATAATTCCATCTGATTTATTATCTATTGTTGCTTCTGGAAGAATTTAATAGTGTACAAAACATGTTTTCCACCCTCTCTGTTTTCTATTTATCAAGGAAGTATTACTTTACTGAGAGGGTAGTGGATGCATGGAATAGCCTTCCAGCTGAAGTGGTAGAGGTTAACACACTAAAGGAGTTTAAGCATGCGTGGGATAGGCATAAGGCTATCCTAACTATAAGATAAGGCCAGAGACTAATGAAAGTATTTAGAAAATTGGGCAGACTAGATGGGCCGAATGGTTCTTATCTGCCGTCACATTCTATGTTTCTATGAATCCCCAGTCGTAAATCCAAGCAGTCGTAAAGCAGGTAGGACCACCTGTACATAATTGGGCAATTTTTATTTTGTTTAGATAAACAGATGATAAAAATGCATGTATGTTTTGCAATGCTAAAGAGAAAAGATATACAGGAATTTATACTGAGCATTTTGAACCTAAACCAGGACCCAGAGTAGTGATGATCTGATTGAGTTTGACACAGTTTGCTCTTGTCTAATTACAAGGATATTGTTTCTGTGCTGTTGTAGGCAAATGATTGGACAATGTTTCAATTAAATGAGAGCTCTACAGCACAGCAGGTTAACAAATATTATAATGCGGTCAATAAAATGTGTGGATTTTCTGGAAAGTCATAGGCATATTATGAACAGTTTTGTACATTAATGTGACTTAGTGAGATGAGACATTCCTGTTCTGGTAATGTGTCAGCACTCTGCTCTGCTTGTCATGGGCTTATCACTGAAATAAACAAGGCAAGCAAGTCCTTGCAGCAAAATGCTAAATATGTATGTTTCTAGAGATTCTAGAGTCAAAACACAGGAGTTACCCAAATACATCAACCCTGCTTAGTATTAAATAGATCTCATCATTACCATTATATTATAGACTTATAGATTTACTAAATTAGAACGTATTAAATTGGAAAGCCTGTGGGTACTCCAGTGGAGTACCCCTGTTATTTTCCGGCTTCCTAGGCTATTCTTGGCCAATCCTGTATAGCCTTGCTGAGCCAAAGTATTTGATGTCTTTAGGGGCACTCAGATGCCCATTTTAAAGTACTCTGAGCATTATCCAGATGTAAAATGTAGCGAGTGATTATAGCTTTACCCCACACCAGGCTTAGGCAACTTTCGGCACTCCAGATGTTTTGGACTTCATCTCCCATAATGCTCTGACAACCACAATGCTGGCAAAGCATCAAGGGAGATGTAGTCCACAACATCTGGAGTGCCGAAGGTTGCTTACACCTGCACCACACCATGAGTAGACACTACCTGTAGGGGCTAAACAGAACTGACTTTACTGCAACTGTGCAGAGTTATTTATACCCACAGAGGGTGATTTACATAGTAGAGTAATTAACAGGACATACAGATCCCCATCAAGTTCTCTTCCCATAACCCCTTGTTTTTCATGCTGAAAACAACCCTCAGCCTCAGCCTCACCAAAGCAAACAAATACTGAACTCCATTTTGTCCATATAATCAAACAACATGAAACAATGAATGTCCCTTGTAGAATTCCCATCCAGGCAAGAAGAACTCCTTGCCATGGTCCATGACAGAAAGTATTATAAATTTATCTTTACCTTGTGCTAGCAGAATTTCTAGAAAATGTATAGTTTATAAGAATATAAACTACTTTAGAATAGGTCGTTCCTCTACCGGTCAATCATTTTTTCAGCATATAGATGGCATAGACCTCTATACAAACAAAATTGACTGATGGGGAGAGTAAAAGAACCCTCCTACAGGCAGTTCTCCTGCCTTCTGGTATAGCAACCACAGACTGCATTAATCAGAGTAAATCAAACCAGAGTGCAGGTGGGACCATAAGTGGGTGTTACATTAATTTAAGAGCTGGGCCCATCAGAGCATTGGACCAAAGGTGGGTACGGTAATATAAAATATGTACACTATTTCATTTATCACCATGATAAATGGTATATTCATTGTGTGTGGGGGATTTCTTCCAAAGGGAATCTGCCATGATATGTGTGAATTAATGAAGTTCTTCTACTTTGTTTCCATGTAATGTGTAGAGCTAACAGAAGAGGAAGAAAATCTCCTTCACTGTCTCACAGCCAGTGAGGTGTTTCTTCCCCCAATGGCAATCTGACTCCATCAAGATGAAGTGATTTATGTGTGTTGATTGTTCCTTTAAATGTAAGAAATCTGTGGATTTTGCAGGCGTCCCAACTACTCAGATTGTATGGTCCTGTCCTGGATCCATTCTTTGGTGTTCAGCTTTTGGGGACACCAGGGAACTGCAACCAAAATGTGTAGCATGCACTATGCTATGGGCACTAAGGCACGCAGAGTGCACTGAAGTGTCTGCATTGTCTGTCCTCAGTGGACTGGCCTGTATTACTGATATTTAGGAATTTACAACAACAGTGAGAGAAAAAAACTTTCACCGAGATTGTACTGGTTGTAGGGTACTTAGGGCATAAAATATCAATAAACAAGTAAAAAAGGCGCTTAAATTATAATAATAGTGACCTTATTACACAAAAAGCAGCACCTATATGTGTATTAGGTCATGAAACACAAAATAGAATACAAACAGAAAAAATACGTGCGCTAAAACAATTTTTTTATAAAGTGCAGATTTCCTCACAATATCAATAAAGTGAAAATAGTGCAAAAACTCATTCCACTCTTTGAAAAGTGCAGTGTGCATATATATTCAAAGTGCTTGATGCAAAATGTTTAAAGTGATCTAGTGCTCAAAAATCCTAGTGCACTGAATACTTCTGGGAGGCGGGACGTGCGTGATGACGTCACGTAGCGAGTCAGATGACGCGTTTCGCCGAGGGATCGGCTTCTTCAGATCTCAGAAGATCTGAAGAAGCCGATCCCTCGGCGAAACGCGCCATCTGACTCGCTACGTGACATCATCACGCACGTCCCGCCTCCCCAGAAGATCTGAAGAAGCCAATCCCTTGGTGAAACGCATCATCTGACTCGCTACGTGACGTCATCATGCACGTCCCGCCTCCCGGAAGTATTCAGTGGACACTGCCAAACTCGAGCGTGCACAGACTGTTTGGTTTCAGCCGGCGGCTGCATGAACTCTGGAAAGGAGAGTCTTCACGAATACCCAGTGATTTTATAATCGTGGAAATAAATTGTTTTACCTTATTGGCGGCAGTGGATATTTCTATATTTGGAGCTATCTCAAGTAGAGCAGGCTCATCTGCTCTCCACTTGTGAGTGAGCATTCTAAATACACTTTAAATTTTGTTTTACTAAAACAATACTTCACTATATATGTTTTTGTATTTTATTCTCTTTTATGTACTATTATTTGCAACTGAGAGTCACTTCAAATATGTGATTAAAGTAAGTGTACTCTATTGGATTTTTTGGCACTAGATGTTTTTGCATCAAGCACTTTGAATATATATGCACACTGCACTTTTCAAAGAGTGGAATGAGTTTTTGCACTATTTTCACTTTATTGATATTGTGAGGAAATCTGCACTTTATAAAAAATTGTTTTAGCGCACTTATTTTTTCTGTTTGTACTAAGGACATAACCCAACAGGAAAACGATAAGGAAGACTGGAACAGATTTACGAAAAGGCAACCCCGGTGCCAGTCCTAATACCCTAGTATAGGCGGCTGGTCCAGTAGTAGGCATAAGATGCCTTATTAAATAAAGAGCAAAAAAACTATTAGATTTTTTTTTTATTAAATCCCTAACTGGATAAATAGGAAAGGGAAAACAAAATATTAAAATAGGACAGACTGCTGGGTCCTAATGATGGTATCCAAAAAGTTAAACTTCTACTTTTGGTGAAGATGCAGACTATAGTAAGCCTCATATAATATTGCAAAGGATTGCAACGAAAATAAAAACCGATCTGGTCTGAAGTTGATAGAAATTGGATACTGTCGGAAAGTATAATGTAAAGAGAGTTTATAAATATATATGTTATGGAGGATACCCATCAAGTTTAGTTACAAATTTACAAATAACATGATGCATGGGTATCTCTGAAACAATATGAGAACTCAAAAGAATTTCTGGTGGTGATGTGAGGGGATACGTGGGGAGATCCAAAGCAGCAGGCCCCAGATTGAATTAAATAGCAATCGGAAGCTAGTGATGGAAGTACAAAGAATAATAGTAGTAAATAAATCCCCTATTAGTATATTCCAATTACTCACAGTGCAATAGATTAGTACGATGTTATACTGCAAGCCATTAATGGAACTCGCTCAGTAGCCTGCAAAGGAACACGGTGTTAGATGGGGGAAAGTGCTTTGATAGTACTAGACAGCTAAGAATATAAACCAAATTTACTATCTAATATGTTCTGAAAGGAAAAAAATGCTTGGTATGATACTCTATCAGGAGCCCTGAGTACATCTGTTATTGGAGTACTCCAAATAAATTGCTAAACCGGCAAAAGTAAACCCCCAGATATATTGCCTAGATAGCAGGTGCAACAGAGATATCTTTCATAGTGTGAAAGACAGAACAGTAGCTAGTATCAAACTTGCTGATCTAATGATAGTAGCTTCCAGCTGGTTCAGGGTTGTCCCTGTTCTAGCTACATCTATTCCAACTAGCAATCTCTGAATAAACTGCCTAGCACTTGCTACTTCAAGGCAGCTCTAAGTCTAGCTAGAATGATAGCTGCTATATAGTGGTTAAATTCCCACAGTTCTACAGAGAGAATCTAAACTAGAAAGGCATCCAGCAGTGATCCTAAAGTAAAAAATCCACAATTGTGGAATCTAGCCCAACGCGCATTTCAGCGCTGAAATGCGCGTTTGTCAAGAGCCGGATGTAGACTAAGCGCGCCACTTTTTATAGCCATAGGGACCCGCCCCTTTGTTCTGTGACGTCAGCGTTAATCGCAAATTGCGTCCACAGGGAGGCAGGCCACTCGCTATGAGTGGCGTGTATCTAATTGACCACTGAGAGAGGTACTTCAATATCAACTTCTCCAGGGCCAAATATTCAATTGGGTAGTAGTCCTTATGAGAGGACAGTTCCCTTAGATCCCTAATGGGGAATGTTGTATAAATAGTTAGTTCAAAGCAACATTATTTGATCATTGCGGTGGTGGAACTAAGAAAGTATATTCGTCGAATGTAATTTCTAATGTTTCAACCTCCAAATACAGTCAAAGTGTATCTAAAAACGTGTAAATCCCCAATAAGGGATAATAAATAAAATTTACACACAAAATTCGTAATAATAGTGTTTAATCATTAAGATGCATATTGGTTAGGTTGTTCTTTCTAATAGTCCAACCTCCAAACGTAGCTAATGTACAGGACAGTTCTTATAGATCCCTAATGGGGAATATTGTATAAATAGTTGGTTCAAAGCAACATTATTTGATCATTGAAGTGGTTGAACAATAAATGTATATTAGTTAGAATGTAATTTCTAATGTTTAAACCTCAAAATACAACCACAATGTATCTAAAAATTAATAAAACCCTAAATAAGGAAAATTGATTATATTTACACAGAAAATTCGGAGTAATAGTGTTTAATCGTTAAGGTGACAGAATGGTAATGTATATTGGTTAGGCTGTATTTACTAATGGTCCAACCTCCAAACATAGCTCATATATAAATAAAGTGTCATAGGTTTACATGCTGTCACGGGTGGCGGTCTGGAAACCGGGACCCTTGAGTGCCTGATGATGATGTTGGGAGTCTTCAGCGTGGAAGTGGAATATCAGGGCCTGGTGTAGGGTAACCACACGCCCCCTGGTGTTGAGCACCAGCGTTTGTGCGGCCACATACCAGGTCCCTGATACAGCTACTGCAGATCTCAAGACCTAGAAGATATGCAGACCTCCCAGGAGCTGATTAGGATACATTCTGCAGCAAGAATGTATCCAGTACAGAAACAAGGCAAGACTAGAACAGGCACCAAACATGAAAACAAGACAGAACTAGTAGAACCCAGAACCAGAGAAGGATAGGACGCTAAACCCAGAACATGTACACAATACATAAGGGAACATTAACTAAACAGGGACAGGACAGGACTGTACATGGACTGGGAATACAAACTAAAACAAGACAAGATATGATGGGCAAAACAAGAGGAGAAATAACTAAGTACTATATATGAAAACCATGGGGATTTAGTCACATTATATGATCATACATTGCATAAGCCTGCCAACAACGCCAATGTACCCCATATCTGGCAGGTCCTACTCTGCCTAATGTATGCTAAAAGAACCATAAGAAAGACATATAGCACTTACCTGCAAGAAAGGATAAAAGGCTTAAGCAACTGCCTGCAGGACACTGAAACAAAATGAATGATGGAAAACAAACGGGTGTAGCAACATCAAACAAACATTTAAAGGAAACTTGGACACTGGGAATTCCAGGGACGGATTACAGGAATGAACCCAGAAAAAAACAGCATAAAGAAAACCAGACATAGAATAGAAGACCAGAAAAAACAAGAAAAACTAAACAAGAAATGCAAAAAGAGTACTGGATACCAGAAGCCAAAGCCAGACATCTCCACAGAACATGGCATGATGTGACACATGCCAAATCCAACCAATTTGTCTGATGCACTTCCATAGATAATGTGTGGCAATATGGCCAGCAGGTGAGTTAGATGAACGGTGCAAAGGAGAAGCCTTCATTTAGACCCTTGGGTTGGAGGGTCTTCAACCGATATATCCAAAAGCTTTTGCGTTGTCTCAAGAATCATAGTCACGCCTTCTTTTGTCACGTCTCGCCAGTTCCAGCCCACAAAATCGGAGACCTTTTGAGTAACTTTTGGGGTGTTCCTTCAAGTGACGGGCGACGGGGGTCTCTATAGTAAGTGTAGGAGACCTTACATGTTCCGTGCAGTTAAAAAACAAGATGACTGTTTACCTTCACTGTCACTAACTTTTTTCTAATCGCGCTTGATAAATTTGCAGGCAACACATCGCCCGCACTTGAAGGAGCCCATGACGGTGGTGTTTAGCCAAGTATATGTACTGGGACGCTGGGGTTGGAAATGACTGGGGACCAAAAGGTCCTTTAGGTTCTTTCCCTTGCGTGCAGTGATCTCAACTTTTGGACCAAGTACTCGTTTAAGATGTGTGTCATCCGTTAGGAAGGGCCAGAATTTTTGAATACCAGTCTTGACTCGGTCCCACCCTTCGTCATATGTTGCAATCCTACGTGGGGTGTTGGTGGATGTTTCAGGTGGATTACTGCCAAGTTACATATCTCGATCAGCCGCCAAAGCTCTCCTTTATGCAGTTTTTAAGCATTTATTGGGGTAGCCCTTATCTTTGAACTGCTGTTTTATGACTTTTGCTTTATTCTTGAAGTCCTTAATGGTGCTACAGTTTCTGCGGGCCCTGAGGTATTGGTCAATGGGTATGCCTTGCCTAAGGGGCCTTGGGTGAAAGCTGTCCCAATATAGGAGGCTATTGGAGGCTGTAGGTTTTTTGAAAAGTATAGTCTGGATAGTTGCTTGGTTAGTAATTGAGATTGTCAAGTCCAGGAAGTTTAGTGTTCTACCCCCAAATTCAGAGATAAATCTCAGATTTAAGTCGTTGTCGTTCAAGAGGACTACGAACAGTCTTGGGTACATTCATGTCAGGCAGAGTTGCCAGTTCTTTGAGTTGAGCCCGTGACTCAGGTTGCATCAATGGCCAGCCCCCTGCTACCCTGCACACTGGTTTCCCGATTCTTGGGATGCCAACTTTGGGGGTATTATTCTAGCACACAGAGAACATTCTCCAGTGGCAATGAGCTCATCCTCAATTGTATCCGTAACATAGGAGGTGTCTGCTGCATTTATAAAAAACAGCTCAGAGAAGGATCGTGTGTCATGGATATACAGTATATTAGTTTTGCATTTACTTTTTAATTTGTAGAAGTGCATGAAGGGACAACAATTATTTTAAGACTACTCTGTCTCTTGTGTAATGGAGATGTACAATTGACAAATAGCTTTTCTCATTTTTCAAGGTGTGAAAAATCCATCTAAACATTAATACAATTTAATTAATACAATAAATCTGTCTGGGGTGTTGTTGACAAAGTTAAAATACAGTTTTTGAAATGCAAATTTAAAATATCAAAAGCAATTTTTATGTGCATGCTCATTACAGACATTGCCTGTAAATATAGGGCTCAAATGAAGCCTGACTCAATTTTAAAACATTCAGTATTATAATAAACAATGTTAACACAAAGCATTGGAGAAATAGATTGTCGATAAAAATATATGAAAATAATGGGGGCTATTTTAAAGGAATAAAACATGACAATGTGAATATGCAGTACATTTTGGTTTGTGTTGCTTTGCTTTGGCTGTTGTATTGACTGAGAATAGAAAATTCTCTCTCTCTTGCTCTCGCTCTCTCTCTCTCTCTCTCTCTATATACCCTTACAACTCCCTCTTCCACTCCTTGGGCAGAGATAAAATGGATGAGGTGATTACAATGCATATGCCTATCAGTGTATGTGTTAGATTAAGTTTGAGTCTGTGTCAGTGTTCGTCTGGGTGTCAGTGTAAGTTTGGATCTGAGTGCTAGTGTGAGTCTGAGTAAAAGTTTGTGCGAGCCTGTGTGTAAGTGTCATTGTGTGCCTGAGTGTCACAGTGAGTCTGTGTTTAGTTTGTGTATGTGTATTAGTGTGAATTTATTAATGCATGTTAATCTGTGTCTATGTATGCATTATTGTACATCTCCTTGCATGTGAGCATGCAGGTTAGTTTATCTATCAAGTAATTTATTTGTGCTAGTGGCTAGTTATCTTTGTTTGTATGTGCATGTGGCTACACATATGTCTTTATGTTTATCAGTGGGGATGGATGTAGAGCCCCACACATTTTCTTCTATTGATAGTAAACCATAATCTGGGGCAGGTGGCAGTTTGGGAATTTTTTGCTTTTGTGCGATCTACTTTGGTTAATTAAAGCCAACATTCGGAGGAATGACGTCAGGATAGGGCGGGTAGGCCTTTAGGAGTTTAGTCATGGTGCAAGTTGTCAATATCCAAAGGGAGTGAATGCATGCAAGGCTTAATGGTTATCGCTCTGGCCAGCCACACCAGTGCACATGGAAAGGCTTCTGTTTTGAAACCTGGGATTGAGCCTGCTAGCACTAAAACCTCTACATAGGGCTGTAGTTTTTATGGTGCTTAGTGTGCCCATTTAGGTTACCATTGTGAAAGGATAATGTTAGGGAAGTCAGAGTACAAAACAGCTGCTTGATTACACAGGGACAGGGAAAAAAATCAGATGATAATTAAATGCTGATATAATGAAGAAAGCGCACTGTATGCTGTGGTAGTGCCCCTTGAAAAAAGGGGAGACTACCCAGCAAGCTGGTAAGATGACAGATGAATATTGATATGAGCCTAATCTACCTTAAGATTAGGAGTCCAGTGGATAGGGGTGAACTAGGGGAACGAAGGAGTTTTCAGACTCCGAAACGCGCGTCGGGTTAAGACGGGGGGTATTCCCACTCACGGTACTTGGACACTTCACGTGCACCACCGAATATGCACTAAGGGAAACCCCTCTCTGCACTTTTTTCATTATGTTTAATTTTTGTTAACCACTCTTATTGATCATCTAATTTTGGTTTGGAGTCCGATACCATTGATAGGAACAGTTTCTAGTTTAACCATCTAGCGTTAGAACACCCACGAAGGTGTCTATTAGCAGAAGCAAAGGGATTTTAAGCAGTTTAGCGATCGATTGGTGTTACCCAAGATTAACCTTTTCTCATTACACTTTACCGTTATCGCTGCCTGTGTCTGTCAGCAGACATCCTCCCTTTTTGCTGTATTACTGTGCATTAGTACTTGTTGAACGTTTTTCTCTTTCCTCTTTTCCCTACTGAATACTGTGCCTCTCATTGTTATACGTATAGACGGCACGATTGATAGTTTTAAGGGATCATATTAGAAGTTAAGAGAATCACAGCAGTTTAGCGATTTAACTGTGTTATCAAAGAGATCTTTCTCTCGTTATAAAGTACTATCATCGCTACCTGTGTCTGTCATTAGACATCTTCTCTTTTACTTTACTACTGTGCATCAGTATTGGCTAAACGTTTTCCCTTTTTCTCTCCCTATGGAATATTGTGCCTCTCATTGTTACATATATAGACGGCACAATTTATATCTTTAAGGGATTATACTGTCTAGGGGTTGATTGTCGCATACTTCCCTGGGAATAGCACTCTGAACAAAGTATTCATTTGCATACCAGGGACAGACTTTTCAAACATTTATAGGATACAGAAGTATGTATGGATACACAGTGGCAAGTGTATCCCTCTCTATAAGCAGTTAATAAAGTTTCAGTGTAACACTGTTGATTTCGAGATACTTTTTCTTGCACTGTATCCACTACTTCCAGCACCATCTATTGCTGTTTTTTCCTATATATATTTTTTGTTCCCCTAGTTCACCCCTATCCACTGGACTCCTAATCTTAAGGTAGATTAGGCTCATATCAATATTCATCTGTCATCTTACCAGCTTGCTGGGTAGTCTCCCCTTTTTTCAAGGGGCACTACCACAGCATACAGTGCGCTTTCTTCATTATATCTACAATTAAGGGTTCATGCCCATTAGGTGGAGCTGGTACCACCCACTCTGACCCATTTCCCTAACCACAGATCAAACCTTGTTGATCTAGGGCTAAGGGGAATTTCTTCGTTTTCTATATTTTGATAATTAAATGCTGTATTTAAAGGATCACTATAGGGTCAGGAACACAAACATGTATTCCTGACCCTATAGTGTTAAAACCACCAACTAGCCCCCCTGGGCCCCTCATGCCTCCATAAAAATAGCAATATCTTACTGTATTCAAGCCTGAAGCTGTAACTCTGCATGCTGTTTGCCTCATAAAAACAAGCAGTCTGCTGACATCATCAGATGTGGTAGCCTGATCCAATCACAATGCTTCCCCATAGGATTGGCTGAAACTGACAAAGAGACCGATCAGGGGCAGAGCAAGCATGATTCAAACACAGCCCTGGCCAATTAGCATCTGCTCATAGAGATGAATTGAATCAATGAATCTCTATGAGGAAAGTTCAGTGTCTGCATGCAGAGGGAGGAGATACTGAATGTTTTGATGCATTTTAGGCAGCCATGAACCAGGAAGGATCTGTAACAGCCATCTAAGGAGTGGCCAGTGGAGTTATTACTAGGCTGTAATGTAAACACTGCATTTTCTCTGAAAAGACAGTGTTTACAGCAAAAAGCCTGAAGGTAATGATTCTACTCACCAGAACAAATGCAATAAGCTGTAGTTGTTCTGGTGACTATAGTGTCCCTTTAACTCCATAACATTAGGATGTTCTATGCTGTCCTCCACACAGTAGACTCTAATGTTGTTTGGACGGTATGGAATTTCCTATTATTTTGGTTGAGCAGGGTTTAATCCCTGTTCACACTGTGGGGATATTTATGGGATAATAATAGTAAACAGATGAGAAATTGCCCACTATTTCAATTCTCAGATCCCTAATCGTTATCGTGTTAAATGAAATTTATATCACATAATTAATATCACAAATTGTTATAAAAATATAATTTTATTTTTAACAATTTAAATTAATAATGATGAGTAACATGCATGATAATAATCAATGGAATTCGAGTATAACAATATGCAATACAATATGGCAATAATCAATGAATATTCAGTATAAAACAATATGCAATACAATAGGCAATTTACTTCCTGGTTAGTACAGCATAGACTCCATTAGCTGTCAAGACTGATTTACGATAGGTTTCAGAGAAGGAATGTGAGTTTCACACTGAGCTGCAGTGTAGGGCAATAGAACTTAGCTAGCAGTTAGAAATAACCCTTGCAGTGCTGGCTAGACCTCCTAAGTAGTTAAGATCTACTCTTGTGTGAATTTAATTAAAATAACATTTAACCAGTCATCAACCATTTCCTTGATTTTATCCAATGAGAGAAATCTACTATGTTATATTAGCTGATATTTTATTAATTTGTCTAAACAGATATTTTATCTTATTTTAGAGCCAATCAATACAGCTGGATAAATGGTCATGATATGCTAACGTGATATTAATCACACAAATAAATTAATGGCTATATTAATCCCAGCTGCAGATGGGATGCTATAACCATATATATTCTTTAATCGTTAAGATTTCTAAATATGAAATCTAATCATGATTTATCCAGTCATATATCATGCTATTAATTTTAATTAATTTAAATTAATTAATTAAATGCCTGTATATTTACCAGTTAAGTAGATATTTTCATCAGATGTTCTCAGGTAGCTAAGTGTCATGGGTCTCTTTCTCTGCATGGAGTGTAAGAGTTTCTTGGTTACTCTGATCGCCCGATTCTGCCTGGATCTCTCTCAATCCCCAGAGTGTTGTAATGTCTTTCTCTTCAATCTTTGAATTTCCGAATCTCTCCTCTCTCTTCCCTTGTCTTAACTTTTTAAAGGGGAAATTCCTCTAAATAATAGCCAATCACAAATGTGGGGTGTGGTTGCCTTCTAGGTAATCATTTTAATATTTGGACTCAAGAGGGCAGCCTTGTTCCAATAAACATACCTATCCAGGAAATAGTTAACTTCTCCTGGTGGCTATTTTTGACGTCATTTACGTTATCTTTATGTAGCCAATAACTTAATCTGTCAGATCAAGAGGATTTCTTCGGACTTATCCAGACTATGCCTCTCCATTTTCTGTAGTAATTCCTAAAATTGATAGTTTGTGAACTAAGTTTCACCTTAAACTATAATGGGACGTTGTACAATATCGAAAGTAAAATTTAATTATTTAATCCTCTCTGTCACCTACGTCTGGGAATAGAATTTATTATAGTTGCATTAGTACCTAGACAGTCTCTTATCTATTTGGTTGTTTATCTTACACATTCCATTCAGCTCGGGCAAAGCAGTCAGTTTTAGAGAAAGGATAGAAATTCTGTGTCTCTTTGTTAACTTGCAGATACAAAATGGAGTCTGGTCTATTTAGATTGACTTCAGAATATACACTTTGTATTTCTATCATAGCACAAAATGTCTGCCGATATAAATACCCTGACATAACCCCCCTTTAGTACCTGTCATAGCCAAATAATTTAGCTTATGAATAGGCACTATGGAAGTCACAAGACAGTGTGCAATCACATCATTTCTGACACAGGCTCATGCGTGGAATGAACATTTTCGTATGTTTTTGTACCTGTAAGTGTTTTGAACTTTATGCTTAGTACAATTAACCATAATAACATCATTATCATAACACACCCAATAACAATCTTAACATGGATGAACCAGTCAACACGATCAATAAGGTCAGTAT
The DNA here is from genome assembly GCF_036172605.1 of Pelobates fuscus. NCBI lineage: Eukaryota > Metazoa > Chordata > Amphibia > Anura > Pelobatidae > Pelobates > Pelobates fuscus. The sequence continues at coordinate 302,009,337 of NC_086318.1, forward strand.
CTAACTCAGAGTATTTAAATGTGTCCACAGAAATGTTGTCTTTCTTGATTGACATTTGCATAGTGTGGTTGGGCTTATGGTCCAGCAAGAACTTTAGATTAGGATCTAGAGGGATATCTAGATTCTGGAAGGGATCCACCATCTCAATAGCACTTTCAAGGACGTCAGTGTACACTGGGTATAGCGTAACGTCACCGATGGTGATACGAGAGTCGTGGGGAACCTTGATCAATGATACAGGTGCTGGTAAGGCAATTACTTTATTAGTCACCTGGTCCCTGCGAAAAACACTCATGTTTTTAAGACACGTGCTTACCAACCATTTATCTTTTACTAAGATAGCATGTACTAACGAATTACTGTCGGTTTTTGACATAGTCACTTGACATGTTTCAGAGCCATGTTTAAGGTACTCGATTCCACACAAAGCATTGGTAGAATCGTACACAAAAGGTTTTCCATCACATTGGAAATTATTGTCTTTGAATTTCTCACAGTCATTCAAAATGGGTATTGAATACCAATCTGGTATCCACGGTTGAAAAGCCAAAACATCTGGGGTTTGGACTTTTACATGGATATTTTCCTTCCATGTACCAACATTGTAAATTGTTTTCATTTGAAAAATGTTTTTGGGAGTTACATATGGTATGGCCAATAAAAAGCAAATCTCCATACGTTCCGGGTCAATTAACCCCTTAAGGACACATGACATGTGTGACATGTCTTGATTCCCTTTTATTCCAGAAGTTTGGTCCTTAAGGGGTTAAGAGAGGTATAGCGCTCCCCATCTCAAAGGCCAGATTTAATTGCATGGGCTCAATTGTTTCTCCATCCACATTGGCAAGCATCGCATGAACAATATCCTTGGATACAAAATACAGAGGTATGCGTCCCCCTGCCAATTCGATCATTTCAGTTTGCACTTCGTCGAGAAAAGCAAGTGTGTGGAACAATATTGGGTCATGCAGAAATAGAAGTTCACGCTTAAATAAGTCATGACTTTGGTGCAACTCAGTGGATTTGGCAATTAACTCCGAATGCAAATTTGTTGTAACAACTGTGTCTTCCACAATAGTTAACACGTCTTGGAGAAGTGTTCTTTGCTGTTTTATCACCTGATGAATGTCGTTAATGTGTTGCTTTAGCGCATAGATTTCCATATCCAGCTTTTGGACAGTAATAGAGTTGGCTGCAGACATTCCAGTTGCGACAACTGCACCAACAGTGGCACAAACTAATGCAACAATTATAGCGGTGAGGAACCTTTTGGGTCGGTTGCTCATTGAAATAGAACTGGATACAAATGGTTTCCGGGCTTGCTCCAAGATGTTTTGCACATGGTCCTGTGCTCTTTGGAGGTGCATCTGGTACCAAGTCTGTAACTCAGGAAGCTGCATCGATGAAATGTTGTACGCCTTCTCGATGGAAATCTTGGGGTCCAAGCTGACGAACACACGTTGGGTAAGGATCCTCTTCTCTGTCAAGATGAATCCTGGTGTCTCTTGAATCAGGATGCCGGAGGATGGTCCCATCTCTGCGATCGGGTCGGTCCGTAGCTCTTGGCACAGGAGCAGTACGATCCAGAAACACGCCACATCCTTCTTGGACATCTTTCGACAGTCACGGATTAGGAACTGGTTTCAGACTTATCTACTAATGATTCAAGGTTTGTTAAGTATACAAACTTATAACAGTGTGACATCACTTGGCCTAGGACAACACATTATTACGATACATCAATATATGTATTTTCTCTAATTCTATTTTTATAACTTCATCCCTCACTACATTTGTTACTGACTCCTCAGCGATATGCCTATAGCAACTAAACAAGCTGGTAACCTGCTTAGAAAATGTAGTTATTGGATGGCAAGGAAATGGTTAATGACATGAACGTACATGAGATCATGACACATCACAACATTTCACATCATACTATACCACGTGAATCAAGCATTCATCCAGGTTAGTCGTTCACCCTTCTGCATCCGAATCCACACCTATAATCCTTAATTGAGATTTTGGATGACAAGCACGCAACTGGTTAATGTGAACCCACTTTTCAATAAAATTACCATCCTTAGGAATTTTTATTTTGTACGCTACTGGGGAAATTTTGTCAATGATGACATATGGCCCTTTCCAAGAAGGTAAAAATTTATTTTCCTTGACTTGATTTCGTGCAAAATTATACAGATAGACTTGATCTGTTATCTCATATTCCTTTTTCGTGGTTTTTAAATCGTAATAGGTCTTAACCCCTGTCGCTGCTTTTTCTAGATTCTTTTGGGCAAAAGCAAACGCATGCTGTAAATGCTTGCGCAAATCTTCAATATACTGATGCGTAGTGGCAGCATTGATCAAATTATGATCCGAAGTACGATATTATAAATGCTGTGGTAAAACCATTTTTCTTCCTGTCATCAATTCAAAAGGTGACAATTTGGTAGCAGTGCTAGGTGTAGCTCTAATCGCCATTAAAACTAGGGGCAATTTAATGTCCCAGTCTTTACCAGACTCCTTAACGTACTTTTTCAGAATATTAACGATAGACTGGTTAATTACGCTCTACCCCCCCGCTAGACGCAGCGCGGTATGCAATATGTAGCTTTCGTTTAACACCTAGAATATTCCACATCTTAGCCATTACTTCGCTGGTAAAGTGACTACCTCTGTCTGACTCAATTCTTTGAGGCAGACCGAACCTGGAAAAGACATGGTTAATCAACAAAGTGGCGCACACGGTACTCGTGTTCTCTTTACAAGGCAAACATTCTATCCACTTTGTGTACATACATGTAACGGTTAACATGTATTTGTTACCTCTTGAAGATCTTGTTACAGGACCTATAAAGTCAATTTGGATATCAGACCAGGGTAATGACACCCCCCTCTTCTGAAGTGGTGCACGATGGGTTGGACCATGGGGTTGATATTGCGGACAAATCAAGCATCCCTGACAGTATGTCTTAACATCTCTTAACATGTGTGGCCAATATGCATAATCACGCAATATCTCATATGTGATCTTATCACCACGATGCCCAGATGTAGGTGCATCATGTGCGTGTTGGAGCATTAACCCTCGGAATACAGTTGGGACTACCCATTGTTGAATACCATGTTTAGAAGTTCTGACCAGCAACCCATCCATGATACTAAATTGGACTTTATATCTCATCAAGATTCGTAAACCTTCATTATTTTTGCAATCCTCATCTGTGATGGGATTGACAATAGGGTCTTCTATATGTTTATAGAATATACCAATGACAGGATCGTTCTTCTGACTGGTAATCAGGTCCTCACTAGGAGCTTCTTGACTCCATTGCACGACATTTAAGTCGGCATTATCTCTAGCCTGTCGTCTAGTTATGGCTTCAATGTGAATTGAACCCATGAGATCATCAATGTTTAGGGTTTCACCATTGATGGCTGCTTGTTTTGCCAGTGAATCTGCTAAGTCATTACCATCCTTGTCAATACCTTCTATCTTAGAATGGCCTTTGGTTTTCTTCCAATATATGGTTAAACCATGTTCCTTAACCAGTTCATCTATTTTACAAAACAATTTCCCATGTTTAACAGGTTTGTTATTGCTTTTTAGCATTTGGTTACGTTTCCAGCTAGGCAGATATTTGACGAAACTGTTGCGAACATAGTTGGAATCAGTTATGATAACAAATTCTGTGATACTATATTCTATTGCCATTTGAATGGTCTTATATACTGCACAGAGTTCGGCTATCTGACTGCTTTTGGGACCAATACTGTATCCTATGGATACATTGGGATAATCACCTATCCAGGCGATTCCGATACCTGCAACTAACTTCCGTTCAGCACCAGCGATGTGGTGATATGAACAACCATCAATGTATACCCACGGTAGTGGTCCACAGTATTCCTCGTCATAAACTTTATAAGGGGATAACAATTGCTCTTCTAGGAAGTCATCTCCGGTGTCATTATCATCCAGAGATGGAGCAGTACAGTCATGTAATTCTGCTAAACCTTGGGCAACTGGGCTTCTCTTATTATGTTTATAACGGACTTCTAACGGCCATCCCTGTAAGGATAGAGTCCATGCAGTAATCCGACTGTTAGAGAGATTACCGTCTCTAATTCTTTCACTCTGCAGATACTGTAGAGGTTGGTGAGCTGTTTCTACAATTATTTTCTCACCTTGGATATAGCTACGAAAATTTTGTAGTGCCCAGACAGTCGACAATAACGCCTTCTCACACGTGTTGAATTTAACTTCAACAGGTGACAAAGTCTTGCTAGCATATGCAATAACTTTGTTTAAACTGTCCTGCTTCTGATACAGTACAGCACTTATGCTTAAATCGGTATATCCTGTCTCCAGATAGAAGGGTTTACCCCCCTCTGGGTATGCTAAACAGGGTGCCTGAGTGAGCTTCCTCCTCAGTTCACTTACCACTAGGTCCTGAGGCTCCCTCCAGTTCCAGGTAGTTTCCTTTTTAAGCAGGTGTAAGAGTGGTTTCGTTATTTCTGCATAGTTATCTATAAACTTACGGAGTAGTTAGTCATACCAAGGAACGATCTTAATTCCCTGATGTTTGAAGGTGTTTTGGCCTTTAGTACGGCTTCAACCTTCTTCCTCTGGGGATTTAATCCTTCAGAGGTTACCTCATGTCCGAGGAAATTGACATGGGTGCGACACCATTGCGCCTTATGTAAAGACAGTTTAATCCCTGCCTCTCTTAACTGAGTGAGAACATGTCTAATCTCTATGATATGCCTATCAAAGGAAGTGCTTTTCAGCAAGACATCGTCGACATATGATAACGTTCCTCTCTCGAGTGCGTCAGGCATAGCTTTATGCATGAACACAGCGAATTCATGACCAGAATTTATGTAACCGAATGGCATACGGGTCCAGGTATACTGTTGTTTTCCAAATGTGAAGGCCAATTTGTATTGATCTTCATTATGGACGGGTACAGTCCAATATCCCTGCGCACAGTCAATGGCAGTGAATATTTTGGATCCCTGCATTTGTACCAAACATTGGTCTATGTATGGCACTGGCCAACCAGACATATAGACGCGTTTATTTAGCTGTCGTAAGTCAGCGCATAAACGCCATTGTCCATTAGGTTTCAGAATCCCCAAGATCGGATTATTATACGAACTGTGCACTGGACGTATAATGTCCCTTTCCTTTAAATTCTGAATGATGTCTTGTAGACCATCGTATGACGCTAATGGGAGTCTATATTGTTTGATAAATACAGGTGATAAATTTGGATCAGTTTGTATTCTGGCTACGTGGAGGTTAGTTAACCCACAGTCGTAGGAATCTTTGGCAAAAATATCTTGGAATTCCAAAAGGATTTCCTTTAGCTGCTGTCGCTCAGCATCGTTGGAGCAACCGTCAACTAAAGATATTTGCTCTTCTAGCCTTTCCTGAAATCCTGGAAAGATTTCAGGCTGGCCTATCTCATAAGCTTCTTCAAGCCTAGAAGTTAGGTCAGTTCGGTGTTGACTTACCTTTTCTCTTTGGTCGTGGTACTCTTGTGATTCCTGCTCATTGAGCGGATGATCGAAGGTGATTGATGCTTCTTCGATTTTACACGAGCCGTCTTCGACGTTGAAGGGATACACAGATAGGATAGTGAATAATCCTTCTGGGGAGGAATGGAATATTTGATCGACAATTTCGTCCTCAGTTAAGTATTCTTCAGGGATGAGGCCTATAATTTGGTTTTGGAAACCAAATGTATAGTACTCAGCATCCAATGCTAGACCTAATAATGTTCCTTTTGGTAAATTAACACTATTGGGTGTAACATTGTTGACCATTATATAGGTGGGATTCTTACCAATACTTACCATTGGTGTATGTGTTACCACCATCCCTAATTGTTGTATCCTGTTGGATAAACAGATTAGGGCATCAGAGTTTTCTAATCTCTGACCCTCCTTGAGCTGTAGGGGTAAAAGAAAGTTACTTGTCCCTTGTGGAATGGTTATGTCATCAGGAACTTGGATACTTACCGCATATGGGAGTATTTGTCCTGATTTCAGGGCGTTTTCCTTGTGTAGGTATCCACAAGGATTACCTTTTAACCTTGTCCACAAGTTGGAATTAATCAGATCAAGGTGTATGGCAAAGCGATGTATGACATCATTGCCAATGTAAACCTGATAGCGAGGTTCGTCTATCACTAGGAATAAATGTTTAACTGTCTTATTTCCCATGGAAATAGATAGTAAACATTTTGCTATCACATTGTGACTCTCTGATTCGCCATCCAGGTTCTGGATCCACCTGTCATGTGGGGAAGCGTACCTGATCATTTTAGGATTAGCGATCTGCTTTAACAGACTTCTGCTAATATAGCTGTTCTCACTCTGTAAGACCAGCTTTGCATTCCTATTTCTTCCTAAGTCATTTATTTGAATAGGAAAGAATAAGTTGTTATTAACCCTTTCAATTCTGGCAAGGAATTGAGCATGACCTGCCAGATCTACAGATTCAACATAGTCCCTGTGGAGAGAAATGGTTAAAACATCACCTTCCAGAGAGACATTCTGGATTCTCTCTGGAGCAATTCTTACGGAATGCTCGTCTACAGGTGCGATTGCATCATTCACCTGCAGGATAGTCACGTCAGGTGACTGACTATTCCTAAAATGTACCTCTATCGAGTCAGGTCTTTCTTCTATCACATGGCAGTTACGATCAGATTGTACATGTGATTTCTCATAGGTTATAGGAACCTTAGCTTGTGACCATACAATTCCATTCACACAGTCAATAATTGTGTCTTCTGAGTATGTCTATACCCAGAATCAGTCGGTTATAGGGGAGATCTACCACTATCACCGGGTGTCTAAAGGTTTTGTTACCTATTTTAAACTTTAACCAGGTATTGCCAATAACATGAAGTGCATTTCCTCCAACACTCAATAGAGCATTGGGGAAATCTCTTAGCTTCGGCTTATCCGTTGCTAAGTCCATTACCTGCTGGAAGTAGGTATTGGATAAGATCGTGGCTTGTGAACCAGTATCTATTAACCCTTTGAAAGGCTGGGGTAGCGAATCCTGTATTTCTACAGACATGTAGTACCTTCCTTCATGTTCTTCTAATTCACATAAGAATTTAGAATGTGTCAACATATTACTTGTTTTCCATACATTACCGGTCACAGCAGTAGTTTCCACCTGTACTGAGGAATGCTCAGTCTTACCCACAGGCCCATCCTTTTTAGGATTATCTTGAACTGTCAAGCGGGAACTAGTGGTCGACATCTCATCAGTTAACCCTTTCAGGGCTGGATCCTGGAAACTAGTGGTTGCTGGGGCTATTTTAGCCTTTGGCTGAAATGAAAAAACAGAGGAACACGTTGCGCCTCCTTCACCCGGAAGTGAAGTGACGGGATTGGCAATAGGTTTCCTAACACAACTATTGTTTATTTGACTGTTAGTACCTGGAAAGGAAACAGGGTTAGGCATTACATCTACTGACAACCTATCCTGTTTAGTCACTGTAGCTATATTTGCTGCGGCACTTGTTGATGCTGTTGCAATTGCACAGGTGTCTCTATCCTGGGAGCTGTTCCTAAAAAAGGATTATTTTCAAAGACTTGGTTGATCTTTGTCATTTGCTCCATTAATTTGCCCATCTGATCTGTCAATTGACCAACCTGACGACGCAAATTATTTCCCCCATTGCCGTTTTGTCTTTGCCCATTAGAATTTGTCTGGGATGGCTGAGACTGTTGGGAGTTATTGGAAGCAGATTGGTTGTTTCTGTTTCCATATCTCCTATTTCCCTGAGGATTCCTTCTCCATTGGGAATTGCCTTGGTTTTTATTAACCATGGGGCGTTTATTCCCATTGGCATTGGATTTTTCAGAGTTATTGTCAGAGGAGTTTGCAGAATTGTTTCTGGTATTTTCCTGTTTCTGAGGCTTTGGTGTTTTCAAAACCTCAGAATAGGTCCTCTTTTTCTGTTGGGTTTCTAAACCTAACTGAATTTTAGTCTCTGATACCATTTTATCACCAGGTTTCTTAACCTTTGGCTGATTTTCGTCATGTGCATGGTGTATAGTATACAATTTCATGCACTGACTGACTAGCCATTCTAATGGTAACTTACAGTCATAATTTCTTGCTAGATTCATTTGTATGTTTACCGGCATGGCATGAAAATACAGATCTTTGAAGTCTGTGCTTTCATACCTGGGTTTTCTTTGGGCCACGGAGTATGCATTTTTAAGAATTACTAAAAATTCTCTGGGGCTTTGATCTGGACGGCACTTTAAGTTATAAAGCGCCTTCTTTGCAGAAGCAACGGTTTTATACTTACCATATTCCATGATTATTTCATATTTCATCTTGGACCAGGACATTAATTGCATAGCTTGAAGACTTTCAAGATAAACACGGCACATTGAATCAAAGGTCCATGTAATGAACCATTTCTTTTGAATGTCATCATACATGCCCAATGAATTCATTGCTCTATCATAATTTTCCAGATGTTCAGATATGTTTCCTGAACCTCTAGAAAATTGTGGGACAGTCTCTCTAAGGAACTTAACAACCTTTGGCGATTCATAAACAGGCGTCGTTGATTTACGACTTCTGTTTCTGTGTACGCGTCTATGCGATCTGGCTGCTGGAGAGGAATTAGACCCGTATAACAGTGCAGATGGCATATCAGTCACATGGCCTTCAGAGTGGACAGTGCAATCACTTTCACTCTCATCACTCTGAGCTTCTCGTTCACTGTCATAATTCTGATTAGCATCAGAATCCTGCCAGTGTACAGAATCATGTCTGTTTTCATTCCTATCACCTTGAACTGGACTCTCCCTCTCAAGTTTGTCCAAGACAGCTTTTTCAAACTGTTCTGCCCAAGATTGCCAAGGTTGTTTGGCAATGCCAGGAGATGGAGAATTCTGTTTCACAGGTGATATTCCTGAATTACTCACCTCATTCCTTACAGACTGTTTTATGAAAACCTGGTCTGGTGTGGGAAAATCATGACAAGGAGGGGATTTATAGATAGTCTTTTCTTTCATTTTTGTGCAACTTTTTGGCACAGAATGATGGCTATCAACCTCACTGCCTGATTCCTGGCTTTCCTTTTCATATTCACCCAATTGCATTTTGAGCTGATTTATTTCCTGTGCATATTTATCCATCAAAGCTGTCATTTCTTTTTCATGATCAGCCTGACGAGTTTTATGCTCAGCAAGTAAATCTTGGAGTTTCCCATCTTGAATGCCAAATTGTTTACTGTACGTGTCCAGTTTGGTATTCAATACCTTGTTTTTATCTAACGCCTTAAGAAGTGCTGATATAAAGAAAGGCCAGGAGTGTATTATGTACCCCATTTTTTTCTCTATGTTCTTTTGTTCAGCAATTACTTTAAGGTGTCTTAGTATGTGTTCATCAGTTATCATCGTGCATTTAGCATCCCATTCAATACTTTTTAACCAAACATCATAGCTTAAATCAATTTTCATATGTTTATGAATATTGATTAGAGCATTTTTTCTTAAGTCTTCAATTATTTCACAATTATCTGTTACAGATTTATCGCTGTCCATTTTTTATACAATGATTTAATCTCAATACAAAACTCTTTTCTATATTAAGATTAATTGCATGAATTACACAAATATTATTATTGTATATGGAATATAATTTCAACTTAAACGATCTCAGCAGCGGTGCCTCCAATTTGTGGGGATATTTATGGGATAATAATAGTAAACAGATGAGAAATTGCCCACTATTTCAATTCTCAGATCCCTAATCGTTATCGTGTTAAATGAAATTTATATCACATAATTAATATCACAAATTGTTATAAAAATATAATTTTATTTTTAACAATTTAAATTAATAATGATGAGTAACATGCATGATAATAATCAATGGAATTCGAGTATAACAATATGCAATACAATATGGCAATAATCAATGAATATTCAGTATAAAACAATATGCAATACAATAGGCAATTTACTTCCTGGTTAGTACAGCATAGACTCCATTCGCTGTCAAGACTGATTTAGGATAGGTTTCAGAGAAGGAATGTGAGTTTCACACTGAGCTGCAGTGTAGGGCAATAGAACTTAGCTAGCAGTTAGAAATAACCCTTGCAGTGCTGGCTAGACCTCCTAAGTAGTTAAGATCTACTCTTGTGTGATTTTAATTAAAATAACATTTAACCAGTCATCAACCATTTCCTTGATTTTATCCAATGAGAGAAATCTACTATGTTATATTAGCTGATATTTTATTAATTTGTCTAAACAGATATTTTATCTTATTTTAGAGCCAATCAATACAGCTGGATAAATGGTCATGATATGCTAACGTGATATTAATCACACAAATACATCAATGGCTATATTAATCCCAGCTGCAGATGGGATGCTATAACCATATATATTCTTTAATCATTAAGATTTCTAAATATGAAATCTAATCATGATTTATCCAGTCATATATCATGCTATTAATTTTAATTAATTTAAATTAATTAATTAAATGCCTGTATATTTACCAGTTAAGTAGATATTTTCATCAGATGTTCTCAGGTAGCTAAGTGTCATGGGTCTCTTTCTCTGCATGGAGTGTAAGAGTTTCTTGGTTACTCTGATCGCCCGATTCTGCCTGGATCTCTCTCAATCCCCAGAGTGTTGTAATGTCTTTCTCTTCAATCTTTGAATTTCCGAATCTCTCCTCTCTCTTCCCTTGTCTTAACTTTTTAAAGGGGAAATTCCTCTAAATAATAGCCAATCACAAATGTGGGGTGTGGTTGCCTTCTAGGTAATCATTTTAATATTTGGACTCAAGAGGGCAGCCTTGTTCCACTAAACATACCTATCCAGGAAATAGTTAACTTCTCCTGGTGGCTATATTTGACGTCATTTATGTAGCCAATAACTTAATCTGTCAGATCAAGAGGATTTCTTCGGACTTATCCAGACTATGCGTCTCCATTTTCTGTAGTAATTCCTAAAATTGATAGTTTGTGAACTAAGTTTCACCTTAAACTATAATGGGACGTTGTACAATATCGAAAGTAAAATTTAGTTATTTAATCCTCTCTGTCACCTACGTCTGGAAATAGAATTTATTATAGTTGCATTAGTACCTAGACAGTCTCTTATCTATTTGGTTGTTTATCTTACACATTCCATTCAGCTCTGGCAAAGCAGTCAGTTTTAGAGAAAGGATAGAAATTCTGTGTCTCTTTGTTAACTTGCAGATACAAAATGGAGTCTGGTCTATTTAGATTGACTTCAGAATATACACTTTGTATTTCTATCATAGCACAAAATGTCTGCCGATATAAATACCCTGACAACACGAGGGAGTTCCAGGTATCAATCGATAACTGAAGACCCACTGTCATCCTGGGTCACATTTGGTGGCCACAGGCTGATTGATAAGCTGTATGCAACATTCCAACTGAGCACTGCATGCAGCCCTTTAAATGCACTGAGAACACCGCAGCTGAGCAGATCACACTCAGTCGCTTTGTTTTTGGGCTAGTAGGTGCTCAAGGCATTGGTGTCTAGACAGACTCTGACAGGGTTTCCCAACATTTTCCCATCCTGATTTGCCAGCTGCTCAGCAACAATAGAAATGTAATGGCAGCAACATCTAACTCTCTACTGTTTTAACTAGAAAGCCCATCTGCTGCTATTAGTACTGATATTAGCAAAGGGTTTATTTAGGGTTTAATTTAAAATTTGGGTTAGGGCTAGGAGTAGAGTTATGATAGGATTATGATTAGTGTTAGTGTCAGTATTTGTGTAGGCGAAGTGTTCGGGTAAGGTTTAAAGATGGGTTAGGGTTAATGCTGTTTTAGGGTTAGGGATAGTGTAAGGTTAAGGTTAGGGCAGGTAAATGGGTAGAGTTGGTGTAGGGTTAAGTTTGATATAGCGTTAAGGGAGAGGGGATTGGCGTAGGGTTCGAGTTAACTACCAAAAATGTATTTATATCCTGGACATTGGAGGCATTTAACAGTCAGAACTGATACATTAATCTATATATAACTCTTTTTCTTTAGTTGTACTGGATGCATACAAATTATTATAAGCAAAAATGTGTCTCCCCCTAATTTTTAACATGTTATTCACTTTTAATTATGTATTAGATGCACATATAGGATGTTAAAGAAAGCCCTTTTGTCCTTTAAAATCAATATAATTTATGTATAGGGGCACTTAAGGAAAAAAAAGTGGTTTTATTTTGGTTCAGAAACATTTGCCTTTGTCCTTATCGGGTTAAAGGGAAAATGCTTTTAACAAATATTCATACTGTGATAGTTCTCCTAAGGTAATCCGTTAAAAATCCATTAACAAGTTATTGCATTGTTACCCTGTTCAGGTACATTTAGCGTGATTGCTCACAATTTAAATAAGTTTAGACACAATTGTCCCCCATCCATTATGAAACTGATACTACATCTCAGTTGGGGTCAAATATGTGGAAGGCCAGGAGCACCAACAAAACTAATACTTCAATAATGCTGATGCTCTTAGCATCAGTAATAGCAGTTTATTTTGTAGGAGTGAAGGATCTGCCACATACAATTATGATAACTACAGCAACACCCCCTATAACTAATCCCAGTAGGGATACTTTTTCTTATGTTTTAAGAATATTTAATGAGTCCTGTGTGCTTCAGGATAGGAAAATATATATTTCTTGTGGTTTAAAATGCTGAGGAATATTTATAAAGGATTTGTATGGAAACAAAGAAAAATCCCTATATTTAGGATAATGTGCACTTACAAGAAAGGCACGTGCACAAAATAAATTACCCAGCCAAAACTATTACAGCAGATTTCATATGCATTGTTTTTCATTGATCGTAGTGTTATATGTTATTATAGATTGCCTCTTGATTAATGTGATTATACTTGGCTTGATTGACGTGAAAGTTTGTTTAATAAATAATTACCATTGCTAAATGCAAAAATTAGTTCCACAATTTCAAGTCTTTCATTTACTGAGCAGATAATAAATGAGCTGTTGGCATTTTTTTGTTTTGGATGGCAAATGTCGGACACAGTGCCAAGCAATTCCAGTCCAAGCATTTAGTATATTTTGGACACCGATAGCTGAAGTTAACAAGGAATTTGTACCATTAGATAAAACATTGGAAATCACCTATAAGTTGTTTTTTTTCATGCAATGCTCTATTTTCTTTTACATTTCTATTAAAGATGTACCAAATGAGATTATAAACTAGCTCAAGGGTAGTATACACTAGTAGAGGGTGGTACAGAACAATACAACCTGGATATGGCTGATAATGAACGTGTAATCTACAAAATGACAAAAGACAAAATATTGTGAAGTATGTAAGAATAGGATAAGTAGCGCACGTGGTAGAGAACTTACAAAAGAGAAATTATGTTCACGCCTGTCACCCTTTCAGGGGTACTGTCCAAACCAGAGACCAGATGTATGGATTGGGACTGGATAGCAGTGGACACAGATGGTAATCCCACAAGATGTATAAAAGGAGAATTCCAAACTCATTTGTTTACACGATAATATGATTTCTTCTTAGACTCATAGATGAAAGAAAAAGAAGAATAGTGCAGATGGTAAAGATAACAAAATGTATTCAAACAGATTGCACTTACAATAGATCAGTAGTAAAACAGCATATCTCCACAATAAAATGACCAGGACTCCAGCTGGAAATGGAAAGAAATCCCAGGGTAGAGATGCAGAAAAATAATAAAATGAAATAAAATCAAAAGTGGAATATAATAACATAGAACTGGAATAGTAAATAATAAAAAAAGTCCAAGGTGTGGTATCCAACGCGTTTCGTCACTGCAGTGACTTCCTCAGGGATGTAATCATGTTGTACACTTCTTGGTTTATATACCATGTCAGTTTTCAAATTCGCTGGGAAAATTTATCCGATCACATGTTACTTCCGGTTTCCGGTTGTCCGACTTCCTGCGCCCCACCTTGCAACGCATGACATCACTTCCGGTTTTCGAATAGAATGCATCCAAATGAGAGGAGCCCTCCTCTGCTAACACTGGTGATTGTGCAGCAGAAAAAGGCTTCCCCTCTACAGCAGCATATAAAATAAGTTCCCACTATACATAACTGAGAGATAGAATCCTTCAAAAATAAAAATTAAAAAAATTAAATAAAAAAAAGGGGGAAGAAAAATATGGATCTAAAGATTATAATAATCATAAACCCTCAAGGTCTATATAAAGAAACAAGATTATATATATGTGGACCCAGTGGATTTACTGAAATATACTATAATGTGGTGCATGTCATATCAAATATATGGCATGCTTGACAACATAGATACTTTTTTTGAATGGATACAAATGGTTGTATCATTGCTTTCTTTCCAGATATGATTTATAATCTATAATCTTCAAATTCTGACCCACAATATATAGGGTGAACAACACAAATAACGTTATTATACTGATACATAGCAAAATTTGTGTAAATATAAATATGTTACAGAATGTATAAAAAAACGACAAAGAATACAATACATGCAGAATGAACTTGATTCAATATCCATCTATCAAATAAAAATAAGGATTAGTATCCATATATTGTTGTACATATTATAATATGTCCAAATAGTGGACTTTATATATATGGATATAAAAATTAAAAATTAATAATAAAATAAAATGAAGAATCCCAAACTCCACTTAATGAAATGAGAATAAAGAAAAGAGAAAAAAAAGGAAAAAGATAGAAAAGGAAAACAGGTCTATGCCTCATTGGATAAAGCTAAATTAAACTGGTTAAATCAATGTCTTGGTTTAAACCCTTTTTTTTTTTATTTATTTTTTTTATTTATTTTTTTTTGCAGTGCATTTTAAGATAACATACAGGCATGTGGTGCCCCAAATGCAGTCCACTTGCATGATTCAAAACATAAGTAACATGGGGTATATAGGAACAATGCACCATTTTATGTTTTTAGATACAAGAGGGTCATACAGTGAAGATGCTAGTCAAACTACAGTTGGTTATGCTATAAAGCGTCAGCACTGAATGTAAAATAGTTTGCTTATCTGCTTGAAGCTACAGCGTTGGTTAGGTGTAATACAGGTATAATACAAGTATACATGCTAATACAGGCTAATACAGGGTTATACAGGGTTACGCAGTGGACAAGGAAAAATACCGCTTATTAATAGGTTAACAGTGTCCACATTGGGTTTGTCAGAGTCCAGACCGGTGTTTGGCTTTAGTAGATGGGCCATTAAGTGTATAATTAGCCGTCTTCAGCCAATGCCCTTTGCTTGCCACCGTGGAAGGTCTGAATCCCGGTCGGTCATATCGATGCCTTTCTCCGGTATGCGGGAGTGTGGGTTGCCCTGCTCGTAGTGTAGAAGTTGTGTGTAGCGGAACGGGTCCCCGTCCATACGGCTCCGGGCTGTTTTGGGAGCTGGCGCCCTCTGTCCGTGGATCCACCTTCGACGTGAGGTTGGATCGTGGGTCCCCGGGGTTTCCGACTCGTGGTCTGCCCCGCGGGTAGTTGGACTGCGGCCTGGAGGTTTCTCCAGTTGGGCTCCCAGCCCAGAAAATGGACATGAGTCCGCTGCTGCCTGGTGGGTGGGTTCCATCTCGGACGGTGTAGTCAGGGATTCACGCTGTGCAATGCGGTCCCAGAAGGCTTGGCAAATAGCGTCGAAGCGAGCCTCAAAGGCCTCCTTCCAGCTCTGGTCTGTCTGGCTTGCAGGGATGCACTGGAATTGCGTTGCGGCGGCCATCTTGAGGTGCCGCGCGGTTCACCAGGTTTCCCCGGTCTGGCCTCTTGGCTCTAGTTTAGTAGCTTGTGGTCCAGTCGCCCTGTTTAGACCGGGATGACCCCCGCCGGTCTAGAGGGGGGGGGGGTAGGATTCGGGAGGTGAGAGTAGTTTGTAGGCCTATGCTCTAGCGAGGAGAGCGGCCGCCTCTCCCCGTTTCGGTCCCAGGTAGGCCTCGGCAGGGTTTCAGGGTTCCCGGTTACTGACAAACTTGATTCGGGTGTTAAAATGTTCCCCCGGGTGTCCCCTCTATGCTTGATGTCCTCCAGAGCGAAGACGTGCTCGAGATTTGTTGTTTTTTGTGCCCAAATGGCAGTTTTGGTCAGGAGCTTGTTTTCTGCACGTCTGTTCCGCTTGGAAGCTAGGCTCCGCCGGTTTAAATCCATTTTTAATGTTCTTAAATTATATATCCATTCTGCTTCTTTTTTGATTAATTCTTGCATTCTATTCCCTCCTCTCCAATGTACATCTATCTTGTCGATTCCAAAGGCACGAAAAGTCGACCATTCAAATAAACTGCATGTATTACAGTGTCTGGGTACACTGTGGTCGATTTTTTGATTTCTTATATTAAGAAAATGTTCTCTGAACCTAATGGAGGTTATAAAAGATACTTTGATCCAACAAAAGGGTCTATGCATCCAGCAAATAGATTTTTTGGTTATGTGCATTCAGTTTGTATTGACAAAAAAAATTTTTGGGTTCGATTCGGTTTTCTTTTCACAGCTATGTGGCGTCGCCATGGGGACCAGGTTCGCTCCAAGTTTTGCCAACTTATATGTGGCCCATTGGGAGTCGCATCATATGGCTTTAAGATCCCATCTTGGGGGGAGCCTGGTCCTGTGGCGACGCTACATAGACAATGTGCTTATTGTTTGGGAAGGTAATCACAATAGCCTCATAGATTTCATCAGGGACATTAACCAAAATGATTACAATCTAAAATGTACTTCTTTAATACACCATGAATCAATAGATTTTCTAGATTTGACTATATACATCGAAAAAAATGCATTAAGAACAAAGACATTTTTAAAAAAAACGATTGTAACACTGCAATAAAAAATAATAGTTTACATCATCCATTATGGTTGGATAATATCCCTAAGGGACAGATTATCCGGATGAGAAGAAACTGCTCCGAATAACATTCTTTTGAAGAGCAGTCTCGAATCATACAAAAAAGATATGTAGAGAAGGGATATAATAAGAAACGAATTGATAATTAGATACAAAGTATAAAAACAAAGAATCGATCCGAATTTTTGATAGACAAACAAAAAGGGAATGGCAATCAAGGAAAGTTCGAATTCGCATTTATAACAAAATACAATACACATGCTAAAAAGATTGAAAATATTCTAAAAAAGCATTGGGCCATTCTCAAACAGGATGAAGTATTAGGTCAAATTTTACCAAACAAACCCCTTGTCATATATAAAAAAGCTGATAATTTAAAGTCTCAACTGGCTCCTAGTCTTCTAAACACTATTAAACCAAAGAAACATTTTTTAGAATCTTCAAAAACTCCTGGCTTCCACAAATGTGGAATATGTTCCACATGTACACATCTAGAAAAAACGATTGTCGATTTCAAGGGCACATATATCCAAAAAAACATATTCAATTAAGACATTTTTACATTGTACTGTCACTTATGCTATTTATCTGCTCCAATGTGGATGCGGGGCACAATATGTGGGCAGGACCACCCATAAATTACACATTAGGTTCAGAGAACATTTTCTTAATATAAGAAATAAAACAAAAACCGACCACAGTGTACCCAGACACTGTAATACATGCAGTTTATTTGAATGGTCGACTTTTCGTGCCTTTGGAATCGACAAGATAGATGTACATTGGAGAGGAGGGAATAGAATGCAAGAATTAATCAAAAAAAGAAGCAGAATGGAAAGTATGTAATTGGAAGGACTTTAAGCGTGCAACCATGCAAATATTCTGTAGGAGTCAGTATAAAAGCGAGAATGCTGTAGTTAGTTTGTTTGCTTATGAAGTGAAATAAAGTCTGAGAAGCCTGTAGTATACCGATTGACCAGTAGGGGTCAGCATGTAGGCAAAAATGCAGTGGTTCGTATGTTTCTACATGAAATGCAATAATGTCTGAGAAGCCTGTAGTACACCGAATGACCGGTAGGGGTCAGTGTGTAGGTAAAAATGTAGTGGATTATTGGTTTGTACATGAAAATGCAAAACGTCTAAGAAGCCTGTAGTACACCGAATGACTGATAGGGGTCAGTATGTAGCCGAAAATGCAGTGGTTCGTTGGTTTGTACATGAAATGCCATGATGCCTGAGAAGCCTGTAGTACACCGAATGACCGTTAGGGGTCAGTGTGTAGGCAAAATGCAGTGGTTCATTGTTTTGTACATGAAATGCAATAATGTCTGAGAAGCCTGTAGTACACCGAATGACCGGTAGGGGTCAGTGTCTAGGCTCAAATGCAGTGTTTTGTTGGTTTTTACATGAAATGCAATAATGTCTGAGAAGCCTGTAGTACACCGAATGACCGGTAGGGGTCAGTGTGTAGGTGAAAATTTAGTGGTTTATACATGAAAATGCAAACAACGTCTAAGAAGCCTGTAGTACACCGAAATGACTGGCAGGGGTCAGTGTGTAGGCGAAAATGCAGTAGTTCGTTGGTTTGTACATGAAATGCAATAATGTCTGAGAAGCCTGTAGTACACCGAATGACCGGTAGGGGTCAGTGTGTAGGTGAAAATTTAGTGGTTTATACATGAAAATGCAAACAACGTCTAAGAAGCCTGTAGTACACCGAAATGACTGGCAGGGGTCAGTGTGTAGACGAAAATGCAGTAGTTCGTTGGTTTGTACATGAAATGCAATAATGTCTGAGAAGCCTGTAGTACACCGAATGACTGGTAGGGGTCAGGGTGCAGGTGAAAATTTAGTGGTTTATACATGAAAATGCAAACAATGTCTAAGAAGCCTGTAGTACACCGAAATGACTGGCAGGGGTCAGTGTGTAGTCGAAAATGCAGTAGTTCGTTGGTTTGTACATGAAATGCAATAATGTCTGAGAAGCCTGTGGTACACCGAATGACCGGTAGGGATCAGTGTGTAGGCACAAATGCAGTGGTTTGTTGGTTTGTACATGAAATGCAATAATGTCTGAGAGCCTGTAGTACACCGAAAGACTGGTAGGGGTCAGTGTGTAGGTGAAAATGCAGTGGTTTATTGGTTTGTACATGAAAATTCAAACAATATCTAAGAAGCCTGTAGTACACCGAAATGACCGATAAGGGTCAGTGTGTAGGCGAAAATGCAGTAGTTCGTTGGTTTGTAC
The DNA here is from genome assembly GCF_036172605.1 of Pelobates fuscus. Taxonomy (NCBI): domain Eukaryota; kingdom Metazoa; phylum Chordata; class Amphibia; order Anura; family Pelobatidae; genus Pelobates; species Pelobates fuscus. The sequence goes on from NC_086318.1 coordinate 302,028,493, forward strand.
ATGAAATGCAATAGTGTCTGAGAAGCCTGTAGTACACCGAATGACCGGTAGGGGTCAGTGTGTAGGCGCAAATGCAGTGGTTCGTTGGTTTGTACATGAAATGCAATAATGTCTGAGAAGCCTGTAGTACACCGAATGACCGGTAGGGGTCAGTGTGTAGGTGAAAATGCCGTAGTTTATTGGTTTGTACATGAAAATGAAAAACGTCTAAGAAGCCTGTAGTACACCGAATGACCGATATGGGTCAGTGTGTAGGTGAAAATGCGGTGGTTTGTTGGTTTGTACATGAAATGCAATAATGTCTGAGAAGCCTGTAGTATACCGAATGACTAGTAGGGGTCAGTATGTGGGCGAAAATGCAGTGGTTCGTTGGTTTGTACATGAAATGCGATAATGTCTCAGAAGCCTGTAGTACACCCAAAGACCGGTAGGGCACAGTGTGTAGGAGAAAAATTGTATTTCGTTTGTAGTTTTAACCGCACAGATGATTTTAACCCAACAGATTTTAAACAACAGATTTTACATGAACAGCTAGGTGAGTATTAGGTAATGAAATAACTGTGCAAAACGAAAGGAAACCGTTAAGTGAGGACCCGTGCTGTGCTGAACGCCGTGGGAACTAATCCTGGCACGAGAGGTGGGTCAACTTACGGTTTGAGAGTCCCTGAGGCACCAAATGTGATGCTGACCGGAAAGAAAGCCACTGGATTAACGGAAAGCCCTGCAGCAGGATTCCTGGACACAGCTTGGAGTATGAGACCTCATGGAGCAAAGGTGAAATCAAAATGGCGTCTTGTATGACCTGGAAGTGCTATTCGTCTGACCCACAAAGGTAAGTAGGGAAAGGGGGAGTCCCTTTTGTAGGTCTATAGCCCCTCCCACAACTTCAGGCCATGCCTTCCAATATATATATATAATATATGTCTATATATCATATATATAATATCATACTATGTGTATTTTTATATTAATATGTACATATATTAATATAAAAATACACTTATAATTAAATTACACACGTATATATATAATATATATATATATAATAACTATATATATTGTATATATATATTATTATAAAATACAAATAATAAGTAAATTAAATTAAATAATTTTTTTTAAATAATAATAAAAAAATAAAAAAAATTATATATCTATATGAAATTTTATTCTAACTGTATTTTGATATTAAAATATATACATTTATATCAAAATACACTTAGAATGAAATTGTATATATATATATATATATATCTATGTATATATAAATAAATAAAAATAATACGAAATATACATTTGTTTATATACAAAATTACATAAATAATTAAATAAATATACACGTAGACTTCAAATATATAAATGTGCATATATATTTAAATTCTACGTGCGTATTTATGTAATATTTTTACATAATTAAATCATTTTATTAATTGCAATTTGAGGGACCTGCCTGCCAACCCAGGCCGAAATTGCAGAGAATTTAATTTGCTAGCACTGTATTTTACCCTGTAACTTTCTAAGACACCCTAAAACCTGTACATGGGGGGTACCGTTTTACGCGGGAGACTTTGCTGAACACAAATATTAGTGATTCCAAACAGTAAAACCTATCACAGCGATGATATTGTCAGTGAAAGTGACTTTTTTTTTAATTTTTCACACACAAACAGCACTTTTACTGATGATAGAATTGTTGTGAAACGTTTTCCTGTTTTGAAACACTAATATTTATGTTCAGCAAAGTCCCCCATGTACAGATTTTATAGCATTCTTGAAAGTTTCAGGGTCAAATATATGGGTCAAATATGTTTACATTGAAAATGGCCAGGTTGGTTACGTTGCCTTTGAGAGCGTATGGTAGCCCAGGAATGAGAATTACCCCCATGATGGCATACCATTTGCAAAAGAAGACAACCCAAGGTATTGCAAATGGGGTATGTCCAGTCTTTTTTAGTAGCCACTTAGTCACAAACACTGGCCAAAATTAGCGTTCAATTTAGTTTTTTACTTTTTCACACACAAACAAATATGAACGCTAACTTTGGCCAGTGTTTGCGACTAGGTGGCTACTAAAAAAGACTGGACATACCCCATATTGAATACCCTGGGTTGTCTACTTTAAAAAAAATATGTACATGTGGGGTGTTATTCAGAGAATTTTGACAGATAATAGTGTTACAATGTCACTATTGATAAATTTGAAAAAATTTATGTTTTGAAACCACAATATCCTACTTGTACCTATAGCCCTATAACTTGCAAAAAAGCATGTAAACACTGTATATTTTAAAACTCAGGACAAAATTTCGAATCTATTTAGCAGTTTTTTTTTTTTGTTTTTTTGTTTTTTTTTTTTGTTTTTTTTTCTCTTTTGTTTCAGACTATACCCGCCTCTTTGTAATTCAAGTATATCTTCATATGTGGCCGGGTATCTTGGTCATCATAAACATTTGCTGGCTCAACTCTACTTAATAAACACAGCAGTTAACTACATGACCCAAGTTGAGCTTTTATTATTTTCTCCTATCCTCTCCCTCCCTCCCCTCCCCCTCTTACTCCTCCTCCCTCTCCCTGCCTCCCTCTCTTCTTCCTTTCGTATTACTTGTCATTGTTTTTTCAAGGGTCTTCTATCTAGAGAGGGGACGGGACCAGCCGAGAGAAAGAGGGAAGAACGAAGAGGAAAGAACTGCCAAGAACAAAAGAAAAACAGCATCTTGACCTCATTCATACTCTCATTCACACCATACAGTACTGCTACCTATCTTTCTCCTTTTCTTTACCCTTTTCTTTCTCTCTTTTCCTCTTCTCAGCTTTCTTATTTCTTGTGCCCTTGCTATCCTCTTATCTTTCATTTTTCTAGCTTATTACCAAGAGAGTTCTGTCTCTAGTTTCTCCAAATTTTTGAGCCATACTTCCCATTTATCAAGTTCTTTATACTGGTTTTTAATTTTTTTCATCCCTATTTCCATTTGGATCTGGTATTTTAATTGCTGAATAATCTGAATCTTTGTAAATATTTGTGTCTTTTTCCAATTCCTAGCAATAATGATCTTTGCTGCTATTAAGGCATGTGTTGTCAAAATTTGATTCATTCTACTAAGAGCGGGCCACCTTATATGGAGTAACATCATATCTGGATTAACTTTTAATCCTACGCCGTTTAAACTGATTAACAATGAGTTTGTCATAGACCATATGGTAATTACTTTTTTACACCTCCACCAAATGTGGAGATAATCTCCTTTCTCTTTTCCACATCTCTAGCAAAGATCATTATTGTTGTTAAACATTTTTGATATTTTTGAAGGAACCAGATACCAATTATTAATCACTTTAAAGTGAGTTTCCAACAGAGAGAGACAGTGTACATATTTATTTGTTTTTGATATAGCATCGTACCATTCTTCTAGTTCAATAGTGCATTTCAGAGTTTTTTCCCAGCTTTTTATTGCCGTGGGGCGGTTCTCTGTTTGTATTGTATCACATACTTTTGTACATTTAGCGAAAAGGTTTTTACACTCTTTTTGAGAGAATATCCCTTTTAAGACATTGTATGTATCACCGCTGTTTAAAAAAGTTTTATGCTTCATATAATTCCTAACTCTTAAATAAGAGAAAACCTCTATGTCTGGGAGGGGAAATAACCTTGTCAATGTCTCGAAAGTTTTTAATTCACCATTCTGCATTAAGTCTTCTACCTTCCCAATATTTACTTCTCTCCATGTTTTTAAAGAGATATTACTTATGTCTATTTCAAGACTCTCTATATTTTGGAACCCCAGAATCTTATTACTAATATCTGCTTTCTTCTTTATTTTTTCCCATGTAGGGATAATTTGATTTAGCACGAATGAAAGCGAATAGTCGTATGCTTTATTGTTCCATATGATATTAGATACGTTTTTAGATTGACATACTTCTAATTCTATCCTCCCCCAGGCCTCCTTTTGATATATCTCCCTTTGTAACATTGCAGTGTGATAGATTATTCCTGCTTCATAGAATTTTTCCATGTCTGGGAAACCTAGTCCCCCTTTGTCTATATTACAGCTCATTGTTTTTAATTTGATTCTGGGTTTTTTTCCCCTCCACACAAAATTAGCAAAAGAAGATTTAATCATTTTTATCCAAGGTTTAGGGATAGATAGTGGTAGCATCCTAAATAGGTAAATCCACTTAGGGAGCACATAGTACCTCAAGGTATTCACTCTACCCCACCATGATATCTCTGCCTGACGCCATTCCTTTAAATCTCTATTAGTGTTTTTCAAAAGATGGATAAAATTAGATTCCATGATTCTTTCTAATTTTTTATTTATTCTTATCCCCAAATAAGTAAATTCTTCTGGTTGGGCGAAGTTATATTCATTTTGTAGTTTGGTTATCTTATCCGATGACACATTCCTATACATTGCAGTAGATTTAGAGAGATTCAATTTATAATTAGATACTGTGCTATACTGTTCTATTTCTGTTATGACATGTGGGAGGGATTTTTCTGGGTCGACAATATACAATAGAGTGTCATCCGCGTATAGAGAGATCTTTAGGTCCCCTTTAGGGATTGGTAGACCCTTGATTAGTAAATTTTGTCTGATTTTTGAAGCAAAAATTTCTACTGTTATAACATACAAAATTGGTGACAAGGGGCACCCTTGCCTTGTGCCGTTTTCCAGACTAAACCAGTTTGCACAAATGTTTTGGCCTATGGATCTTGCCATTGGTTTCTTGTACAAGGAACCTATCGCTTCATTGACCCATCCTTTTATATTAAAGGCCTTCAGCGCTTTAAACATGAATCCCCAACTGACCCTGTCAAACGCTTTTTCTGCGTCTAATGACAGGATCAGGAGGGTATTGCATGTCTTATCAGACAGGTCCATTGAGTCTAATAGCCTTCTGACATTGTTTCCTGAATTTCTGCCAGGAACAAATCCAACCTGATCAGAGTTGATAATTTCAGGCAGAACTGTTTTTAATCTTTTTGCAATGATTGAAGCAAAGATCTTAACATCTACATTTATCAGTGAGATCGGTCTGTAGCTTTTGACATCTGTTGCTATTTTACCTGGTTTCAGAATTGGTAAGATGTTGGCTCTTAGCATCTCTTGTGGGAATGCTCCTACTTTTACGGCTTCATTAAATGATCTTGTTAGTGGCTCAACAATTACATCTTTCATTAACTTAAAAAACTTATTACTAAAACCATCAGGTCCTGGGGTTTTATAGTTCGCCAAGTTGTTTATTGCCTCAATTACATCTTCTTTTGAGATGTCTTTGTTTATTGAGTCTAGCTGATCTTGTGATATTTTTGGTAGTTCAAGATCTTTTATATAGCTGTCTATGGATTCCTCCGTAGATCTGCCTGGTAAATTATAGAGTGATCCATAGAAATTATTAAAGATCTCTCCGATTTCGTTTGGGGCTCTATATATATTTCCTTCATATGCCATTTTATCTATGCGGTTTTCTGCCGTTCTCTTTTTCAGTTGATTTGATAAGATTTTATCTGCTTTGTTTTGTCGGTAGTAATATCTAATTTTTAATTTAATCATTTTCTTTTCGATATTTGCTAATATTTTTTTCTTAATAGTTTGTTTAAGGTTATTGATCCTTACTTGTCCTTCTTTATCTGGATTTAATTTGTGTTCTCTAAAGACTTTGTACAGCTGAATATATAATTCAGATAAACCCGGTCCGTCTTTCTTCCTTACTCTACTCTTGATATTTATACATTGTCCCCTAATAAAGGCTTTGTATGCACACCAGTTATTTAATTCTGAGGTGTCTTCAGGTCTGTTATCTTCTAGAAACTGTTGTGACCCTGATTTTAATAAATTTAGGTATTCATTATTATATAGTATTGAATCATCTAGTTTCCAAGTAGTTCTAGGATAGGGGCGTGTCCCGTCCTTTATATCCATTATGACGCTATTATGATCTGACCAAATCATTATATTTATACGTATGTCTATTACTTTATCTATTATTTTTGGGTCTCCTAGGAAAAAATCAATTCTTGAATGGGTATTATGCGGCCAAGAATAGAATGTAAACTCCTTTGCGAGCGGGTTCCTGACCCTCCAAATATCATAGAGATTATTTTTATAAATTATATTCTGAAAGGAACTGGCGTTTCTCAAGGCATTTTTATCCACACAAATCTTGTTAATATTAGATTTGTCCAACTCAAAATCAAAAACACAGTTAAAATCTCCCCCTATTATCACACAGCCCATGGCTACTCTATCCGCTCTTTCTAATATGTGAGAGAACACTCTCATCGGATTTACATTCGGTAAGTATACATTAATCACTGTATATAATTCCCCATTAATTTCACAAATCAATACTATATATCTACCCTCTATATCGATGTCCTTATGTTTGATTTCTACTTGAAGTGTTTTGGAAAAACCTATAGCCACACCAGCTTTTTTTTCCTCCTTCTTAGAGGCGGATACTATTAAAGGGAAGTTATTGCCAAGCCACCCAATACTGTCTCCTGATAACCAATGCGTCTCTTGTATCAAAAATACTTGTATTTTCTCTGTCATTAAATACTCTCTGAAGGCCACTCTCTTGTGTGGGATATTTAAGCCCTGTATGTTAATCGTAGCAAATCTTACCATATTCTATTCTGGTTCATTGACTCTATGCCCTTTTTTTTTTCCGGAAGATTCTATAAACTCGTAGCAATACACCATTCATATTCTTACACCAGTCACACCCATTCATACTAACTTTTATACTGGAGTCTCTAATTATAAGGGACTGTCTTCTGTACATACTTGGTTGCCTTATCAAGGCAATCACTAAGTTCTATTTAGAACTTATGGGCGAGCTGTGTTGGGCCGCCGTGGTGGTGTGGGTAACTGGAAGGACGGGGGGAGGGGAGAAAAAAAAAAAAAAAAAAAAAAAAACCCTAAATCTTAACTTTATCTTATGGGTTCATGCTATTTCCTTTTTTAATCAAGTGGTAATCTTCCTTAACTTCTTGTGATACCTCTATCCTTTTAACTTAAAAATTAATTTTATTTCATTATTAATCAAGTGATATTCTTTCTTCTCTTCTTATAGTGCCTCACTCCTTTTGGCTTTATATTTAATTCTATTCATTTATAGTCGGGTGATAGTGCCTCTCTCCTTTTATTTAAATGTGCCTTATTGGTTCAAATTACTCATGTCTAATTTCCATATATTTAGGCTAGTTCTATTTATTATGGATGCGTGTGATAGTGTGATATCTCTCCTTTCATCACCATGTGTCTCTGTTGTCCTTACTAAATTGCATAATTTATAGGTGTACCAATCGCTTCAAATTACCCTTATTTCTATATGTTAGTTCAGTTCCAGATGTGATGAAATTAATTCTATATTGTTCTATATACATGTAAAAGTCTATATACAGTACAAGTGAAAGGGAAAAAAAAAAAAAAAAAAAAAAAAGAATTCCCTCTATCCCCTCCCACCCCCTCTCTCCTCCCCACCCTTCTTGCTTTATCCTATTCCATCAGCTTCTTATCTTTTAACCAAATAACTGCTTTTTCTACTGAGTCTAGGACCACTAACTGATCGTATATGTATAATCTTATTGCAGTGGGAAACCCCCATGTATATTTGATCTTCTTAGTTCTCAAAGTTTCTGTAACAGGGGCGAATGCTTTCCTTTGCATTCTGGTGAGATAAGATAAATCTGCGAAAACAATTATATCCTTATATTCTTCCCCATGTGGCTTCCTGACTCTACTTGCTTTTAAAATTTCCTCTTTGAATTGGAATGATTGGAAACAGCAGATTGTATCTCTTGGTTTTGTTTCTGGGATATTTTTGGCTCTGTACAGCCTATGACACCTTTCTATGGAATAGGTGAATTTCTCTTTCTCTATCCCCCAGGCTTTCCATAAATTATCCAAAAATTCTGGAATCTTATCCTGGGTGATTTTTTCTGGGATATTTCTTAGTCGCAGGTTATTTCGTCTAGAGCGATCCTCTAGATCTCCTACTTTTGTCTCTAAATTTTTAATTTTATTTTCCAAATGGGTATGTTGATCTTTCAATATTTTCTCTTGAAATTCCAGACAGTTTATTTTTTCTTCAGCCATGTTTATTTTCTCAGTTAGGAGTTTCACTTGGTTTAGAATCTCCTCTGAATTCTTATTTATTTGCTTCATTAGTATTTCTGACTGAGAATTTAGACAACTCTCCAGAAATTCTGCCGAAATTTGATTATTCACACAGATTTCTGAACTGTTTAATGTCTGGTCTGATCTTGAAATTGTTAAAACATCCTCTTCTGCTTTTTTTTTACTTTCTGGTGAGAAAAAATTAGTTACTTCTCTTCCCATTTTAAGGTTTTTTTTGTCCCTTTTTACAGTAACTTTCTCCTGTGTTTTAGAGGCCATCTCTGCATTTAGACTTCTACTATCTAAGTCTGCTGTTTAGTCTGCTGTTTAGCTGTTTAGCTGATCCGCCAGAAAATGTGCCAGAAAAGTGGGAAGGGGATTTGCAAAGTAAGGAACTTGCCAGCTTGTAACAGAGGAGGGAAAAATACTAATTGAGGATTTTATGCAGCTTATCCAGGTTTAGGGGCCGGTCAACTCGTTACTATTATGATTGGTTTAATTGGCTACTACCTTCAGCTTAGTGACTTCCAAGAGTGTTATTCAGCGTGCTAATAGTACAATTATAGTGCCTTTATAGTGCCACCATGACTCCTTCTTACTTACATACGCTCTATACACTCTTTGCAATATTATTTCACTTATCTGCTGAGGTAGTGCTGCGGTTTTCCGCTTGTCCTCCCCCTTTCCTCTGTAGCTCCTCTGTAGTGTTCTTCCGTTCTTCCGTGCTATGTTGCCGAATATCGGGCACCCTCTCTCCAACACTGCTCAGCGTTGCTGGATGCTGGATGCTGGATGCTGGATACTTCTCACCGCGTAGGTCCTCTCCTAACTTCCCGCCGCTTCCCGCCACGCCACGCTTACCCGCTGTAGCCCTTCATAGCTCCGCCCTATCGAGCGCCCGTACGTAGCGTGCCTACGTCATCATCGCGCGCCCCTGAGTCCACCTGTTAGCAGTTTTTTTTTTATTCGCTTTTGTAGATGAGTAAAAGATTTTTCAAGTTAAATTCAAAAAACATGTATTTTTTTCATTTTTTTCATCATATTTTGTTTTTTTTTAAATTAAATTACATGAGATTATATAAATAATGGTATGTAAAGAAAGCCTTTTTTGTCCTGAAAAAAACAACATATAATTTGTATAGGAACAGTAAATGAGAGAGCGGAAAATTACAGCTAAACACAAACACCACAAAAGTGTAAAAAGAGGCCTGGTCGCAAATGTACAACATCGCAAAAACAGTCCAGTTTTTAAGGGGTTAACTTATTATCTGTGTGCTTCATCTTATCCTACCGTATTTATACTTTTCTCCTTTTCTTTATTTGTGTTATCAATTTTCCCTTTGTGCTTTCACAACCTCTCCCATGCTTATAAATTAAGTGTCTCTTGTGTTCTTTCTTTTCTCCTTTTCTTCTTCTTTCCTTCAGTTGGAGCCGCATTGTACATTGGTGGGTGCTTGGTGCCACTTCCAATATTATTTGCAGTTAGGCAATTTTTTAGATCCTCTGCTCTCTGCTTGGTCAATAGGTATAGCCTTTCCTTCATGTGATATGATCATTTTCGTGGGGAACCCCCATCTGTATTTGATGTTATTGTATCTCAAAATTGACGTACTGTCAGAGAAGGTTTTCCTCTTTTGTCCGGTTGGCCATGACAGGTCCTAAAATGTTTTCAGGGATTCATATTATTCTGCGCATTTTTTACTTATTATAGCTCTTATTATTTAAATTTTGAGTTTAAAAGAAGCGCAGCATATCAACACATCTCTTGGAGGGTGGTCTGGGACTCCTCTCGGTTTATTTACTCCATGGCATCTCTCGATAATAGGTATTCTGGAGTCCCATTCCACATCTAGATGTTTGAGAAAAACTTCTATGTACGGCTCCAGGTTTTTTTGAAGCTACTTGTTCTGATATTCCTCTGAATCTTAAATTGTTTCGTCTTGATCTATCTTCCAGGTCTATCAGTTTGTTCTCCATTTCCGTTCTTTTTCTTTCTAATGTCAGGTGTTCTTCTCTGTGGATTTTTTCCCTGTGTTTCATTGCCTTTAGTTTTTCTTTCTGTTCCTTGTATTCGTGCATTGAGAGTTAGCAATTCTTTCTTAATATCCATGGTGTTGGCTTGTATTCCCTCTCTAAGTTTCTCAAATTGATTATCCTGGTGGTTATATTCCTTCCTTCCCTCTCTTGTCTCTTGGCTGTCCTCCGTCTGTCCCTTGTTAATATCTCCCTCTGTTGCAGGGCCGGATTAACATAGGGGCTGATGGAGCTGCAGCTCCAGGCCCAGGCCCAGGCCCATGGAATAGGCCCATTAAAAAAAAAAAATATATATATATATTTTTTTTTTTTTTTTTTTTACACACACTACTCTTAGGTTTGCCATCTGACTGGTATTCTACTGGTTTGCCACCTGACTGGTATTTGAGGCTGCCTGGCCGTGCCAGTATTGCAGTAATACTGGCAATACAAATTACAGGTATAAATACAGGTATTTTTCTCAAAATAAATGGAGATTACTCTGCAATACCAGCACCGGCCAGTAGGGGTCACTGGAAAACATGGGAACACTGAGACACTAGGGGACACATGGGGATGCTGTGAGCCATAGGGACATTGGGAGACACTGAGACATTGGGACACGGAGACACTATGTCCCCATTTCTCCCAGTGTCCCCATTTCCCCCATCCAGTGTCCCATGTCTCTCAGTGTTCCAAGTGTCCCCATGTGTCCCAGTGTCCCTATATGTCCCAGTGTCCCCATGTCTATGTCCAGAACTGTCCCCATGTCTCCCAGTGTCTCCAAGTGTCTGTCTCCCAGCCAGTGTCCCCCTAGTCTCCCAGTGCCCCTATGTCTCCCAGTGTCCCTATGTCTGTGTCCCTAGTGTCTTAGTGTCCCTAAATGTTTCGGTGTCCCCATGTCTCCCAGTGTCTGTGTCCCTCGTGTCTCAGTGTGCCTAGTGTCCCCATGTCTCCCAGTGTCCCTATATGTCCCAGTGTCCCCATGTCTATGTCCACAACTGTCCCCATGTCTCCCATTGTCCCCAAGTGTCTGTCTCCCAGCCAGTGTCCCAGTGTCCCCTAGTCTCCCAGTGTCCCCTAGTCTCCCAGTGTCTGTTCCCATGTCTCTGTGTCCCTAGTGTCTTAGTGTCCCCAAATGTTTCAGTGTCCCCATGTCTCCCAGTGTCTGTGTCCCTATTGTCTCAGTGTCCCTATTTCTCCCAGTTTCCCTAAATGATTCAGTGTCCCCATGTCTCCCAGTGTCCCCATGTCTCTCAGTGTCCCCATGTCTCTATGTCCCCGGGTCTCTCAGTGTCCCCATGTCTCTATGTCCCCGGGTCTCTCAGTGTCCCCATGTCTCTCAGTGTCCCCATGTCTCTCAGTGTCCCCAGTATCCTTGTGACATGGGGACACACTGAGACATTGGGACACTGGGATAAATGGGGACACAGAGACTAGGGGACTGGGCGACATGGGGACACTGACACTGTTATACATAGGGACACTGAGACACTGGGTGACTTGCGAGACTGAGACACTGGGAGCAATCCATCTATACAGCAGAATCAAACTGTGAGTAGTTTGTTGGTGATTTTACAGAATTTTCTCTGATGTCACTCCTTGTGATTAAACAAATGATTAAGACTGGTATTTTTTTTCCAAGAAAGGTGGCAACCCTAACTACTCTTCACATACTCTTGCTTAAATGAGCACTATAGGGTCAGGAACACAATCATGTATTTCTGACCCAATTATGTTAAAACCACCACCTTGGCCCCTTCTTGCCTGCCTAAGTATAGTAAAATATTACTTGTATTCAAGTCTGCAGCTGCTGGCTCTGCCTCTGAACTGACTGTCTGCTGACATCATCAGAAGTGGTGGTCTGAGCAAATTACAATACTTCCCCATAGGATTGGCTGAGACTGTCAACTAGGAAGATCAGGGGCAGAGCCAGCACAATTCCAATCAGCATCTCCTCATAAAGATAAATTGAATCAATGCATCTGTATGAGGAAAGTTCAGTGTCTGCATGCAGAGGGTGGAGACACTGAATGGCAGTGCTGCACACTAGGCAGTACTGCCCCAGGAAGCACCTCTAGCAGCCATCTAAGGAGTGGCCAGTGGAGTTATTTTCTCTGAAAAGACAGTGTTTACTGCAAAAGGCCCGAATGGAATGATTCTACTTACCAGAACAAATACAATAAGCTGTAGTTGTTATGGTGACTATAGTGTTCCTTTAAGTTTGAAAGCTTAAGAGGGATGTATGGGAACAAAACTTGTGTGGACTGGCTGACAATAAAATTAGTTTAGGTAATGCAGACGCTGGTCTCTCTAACACTGTGGCATGTCCCCTTTCTTCTACACTCACTACATACACCTTTTCTCTGTCTCAGACTATATACCAGGAACTTCTGCCTGCTAGTAAGAAGGTAAGGAGACAAGTGGACATGTGAGTGCTAGGGGACAGTCCTTAGAAAGCATGGAGTGAGCGCAACATTAGACGCATTTATGTCAAGCTTAGGGTGCTGCCTGCATAGTATGCCCTTAGTTGGATAGCCTGCAGGATTGGCGGGCAGCCTGACATGCATTCATGCCAGGCTGTCCTTCAAATTCTTTGGACAGACATGCCCCCTTTTTGGGCATGTTCTCCCCTTTTGGCAGGTCTGGTCACGTGATTCGCACCAGTGGCCCACCTTTTACCCCGCCCATTGACTTCCTGCTTCACTGGACACTGCTGTTAGGGGTTATGGATTTACTTGAAAGATGAAAGCAAAAATTAGAGAGAGATTAGAATAGAGTATGTGTTTTCTTATAGCCGCATCCTATGAGTTTCCCTCCAGCACCATCTCTATCAGATCCATGACGCTTGGGAGGTATGACTGTTTTAGTGTTTTTGGTCAATAAGATTCCGTAATTAGGCCCATCATAATTGTCAGCACCAGGCCCAGTGTGCTCTTAATCCGGCCCTGCTCTGTTGGGATATTTGACAGGAGAGATTCTTCCATATTTGTATTATTGCCTTGCTGCTGTGGTGAAAAAAAAAGGAGAGGCGTTTTTCTGTTTTGTTTTCAGGTTTTCTTTCTTTTTCTTTTTGTTGTTTACCATATTGTGTCTTTTTTGTGGCCATTTTATTTATTTTCTCCTAAAGATTATTATCTGTTTGGTATGTTAGTATCTTTAAATTGTTGTGTTATCTTCCCCCATACCTTCCCGTTTCCGCTTATGCCCAATTATATTTAGCCCTTCTTATCTTTCCCTTTTTCTACCCTTTTTTTTCCCTTTACCTTTTGCTTATAAGCATACACTAATTTCCACTATTGATGTGGTAGTGGGTTTAGTGCAGGAAGAAAATAAATAAATAAATAAATAGGGCCAGGATACTTGGCAAATGAATAAGGACGGTGTGCAGAGGGGCTGGAAGGAGCAGCCCAGAGAAAAAAAAACAAAAAAAAACGGAAAGGCAGAAATTCCATGGGGTTTTACCCCAGCCTACTTAGAACTATCAAGTAAACAAACAACCCTTTGATCAAATTTTACATAGACTTTAGATCCTTTCTCTCCAGGACCTTGCAGTTTTACTGACCAAACCTTTAAGTATTGATAATTCCATGTTCCCCTGGTTGTTGTCAGCATACTTTGATGTATTCAACACTTAGCTTTTAGATGTTTTCCCGGGCTGTCATGCTTGCCAATTCCTCCTGTCGTGGCTAGCTGTGTGATTGCAGGTCGCTCCCCCTCTCTTGACCTGGCATCAGGTCCTGTTTAGTCCTGAGTGGGGATCCGTGGCATGCCATGGAGATCCACCGTCTCGCTGACTCCTAGTCAGCTCCCTCCATCGTTCCCTCAACCAAGTTCCCCGAGGACGTACACGCTCACGCTACGTCATCGCTCTACACCCCCCTAGGTAGCCTGACTAGTTCTTCATGTTGGGTAATAGATAATCCTGACACTACCTTGCCATAATGCAAGTTTTCTTCTCTCCATTCAGGGGAGGACAGTCAAATTTTGACCTGTAGAGCAAGTACGAATGAATTGCCTTTTTTGTACTTAAAACTCACAAAGCATGCGATATACAGGTTTGACAGATGGAGACTACTGGAGTTGTGAAGTGTGTCACCAGTTATTTCTGCAACCTCCATAAATTTGACTTGCACAGCATGACAAACATTCACAGTGATCTGTGTATGCCAAAGAGATGCAAAGTTTGTTTACCGTTACTCCATTGCCACCAATGACAACTAGTGTGTGTTATGAAAAGCATGAAATCTGTCTCACTCCACCATGTGGTCACATGCAAAAACCTCCAGGGATATCATATATATACTCATCAGAGTCTGGCAGCTTGTGCTGTAGCACATCGTGGGAATATACAACTGGGCTAATCTAGTCTCTGGACTGTGGGCAACCAGCCCATGCATAAACTCACTGCTGAGTTAGAAATGGCCACGCACAGATTCTGCCTGGTGCCTCACTTCATTAGTACTATGCCAACATACTTCCTAACAGACCATCCTCCATTTTTATCTATAGAAGGAAGGTGTGAGACTGCAGCCCATTTCCCTTGTATTCAAATGGTGTACCCTTGTTCTATTATCTTGACTTTGGTTGTCCTTCACACCTTCCGCTAAATATGAGGTGCACACAGAGGCGTAACTAGAAACCACAGCTCCTGTGCGATAATTGTCCTGCCCCCCCCCCCCCATGCATCTTCCCTCCTGCCTCATGCCCACTCCCTTCATACGTATATTAACAAATACAGACACACAAAATGACACACATTCAGACACACAAAATGAAATTTCTACAGATACAAACACAGACACACATACACAGAATGACATGTAGACAGATACCAACAGTAACACACATACAGATACATAGGGGCACACACTGACACACATGCAAACAGATACTCATACAGACATACAGATACCCATTTAGACATACAGTAACTATTATTATGTTGAAAAATTTACAGAATGTGTATTTTGCAGTATGAGTGTCTGCAATTAAATATAGCATTTTTCAGTTTTAAAAGATGCACACTACGCATTATAATCACTTTCGCAATATCTGAGGGGGATGCTGGATACCTAGAGAAACCAGAAAAATTGCAAACAATTGAATGCTTACCCAGGGGACAACACCAGGGCACATCTGTCACCATAAGCTCTACAATATGCTGTAGTGATTATGTTCCTTTTAATGCCCCTTTAAATTATCTTTAAAAAGGGTAGAATTTGTCTAAATTATGATTCTTTGATATAGGGGCACATATAGTTAGACATAAAAGTAAAAATAAGAATAGAGGTTTGTTCACTAAACTTCACAAAGGAATGGCACATTTAGGAAAACAGCTGGACTTTGGAAATAGCTGAATTGAAACAGCTCTGCAGTTTAAGACATAATTCAACATTTCCCTTATGGTTCCCTTACAATTTACATTTTAGCAAATAAATTCATACATGTTTTTTATCCATATATGGTTTTTATGTAGCTCTCTTATATGTATGTGTCATGAAAGCATATTAATGTTTTACTACAAAGGCCATATTCAGTGTAGAAAAGAGTATTATTAATGTTTTATAACAAATGTCATATTCAGTACAATAACCACAGTTTGCTTGACATACAGCATGCAGCACTCAATAGCTTTTATAAATATGAAATTCATGTGAGCAGGGCATATCTTTTATGTTTAAATGGAAACTATAGTGCCAGCAGTGGCATACACATGACCCATGGGGCTCCGGTGCAAAAATTGATCCGTGGCTCCCCCCCGTACTCTGCGCGGGCCGGGGCCGCAACACATGGCGGCAGGCACCTGGTCGCAGGGGTTGCAGGGCTGTGACCCCTGCGACCGCGATATGTACGCCAGTGCATGCAGATGCACACACACTTAAAGGACCACTACAGACATCCAGATCACATCAGCTCAATGAAGTGGTCTGGGTGTCAGGTCCCTCTAGTTTTAACCCTGCAGCTGAAAACATAGCAGTTTCAGAGAAACTGCTATGTTTCACTGAGGGTTAATCCAGCCTCTAGTGGCTGTCTCACTGACAGCTGCTAGAGGCGCTCCCGCGATTCTAAGACACTGAGCGTCCATAGGAAAGCATTGAGTAATGCTTTCCTCTGGGCGATTTGAATGCGTGCGCGGCTCTTGCCACACATGCGCATTCGGAGCTTAGAGGCGGAGGGATCCCCAGCGCCATGGGAGTCCGGCGCTGGAGAAAGGTAAGTGCTGAAAACACACACACACACTCTCACGAACAGACGCATACACACTAGCTAACAGACACACACATTTACTGACAGAGACACACTCAGCGAAAGACATACATACACACTCACTTACAAAACATACACTCTCACTGACAAAAACAGACTCACTAACACACACACAAACACACTCAGTAACAGATACACACAGTAACACACTCACTGACACTCACTAGCAGACACACTCAACAGACACACTCACTGACACTCACTAGCAGACACACACTAACACACACACCAACACTCACACACACACCAACACTCACACTCACACACACACACACACTAACACACACTCACACTAACACACACACTCACACTAACACACACACTAACACTCACACACACACTCACACTAACACACACACTAACACTCACACACACTCACACTAACACTCACAGTAACACTTACACTCACACTAACACACACACTAACACTCACACGTGTTTTTTAATTTAATTCCCCCCAGCCTCCTTACCTTTTGGTTGCTGAGGGGATTCCCTGGGGTCCAGTGGTGCTGCTGGGCTCCTGGACGGCCGGTCACTGGGCGGGCGCGCGCGCGAGGGAGCACTCTTCCCTGAGTGCTTCCTCTTCAGCTCCCTCGCGAGACATCATCTTCCGGCTCCGGTATCAGTATGCGGAGAGTGCTCCCTCACGTGCCTGCAGGACCGGCCGTGGGGTGACAGCAGGGCCAGCCTCGGGGGGCCCTGAGGTGGCCGGCTCCTGGGCCCACCAGGAGAAGAGGCTGGCCACAGTGGCTACATACCGGTCGCAGGGGCGACCCTGGTATGTACGCCACTGAGTGCCAGTATAAAAAAGTAGTTTTCCTGGCACGTTAATGCCCCTCTCGGTTGCACCCCTTCCCTCCATGATTCCAGCAATGGTGTCCCCCGGCGCTGGTTTGGGCTCCACCTCCACTTCTCCACCACCAATGTCAACAGGCGGGGAAGACCTAATGTGCATGTGCAATCACCGCACTTGCATTAGTATTTCCCCATGGAAAAGCATGTCTAATGCTTTCCTATGGGGTTTTAAATGACGCTGAATGTCCTCATGCATAGCGTGAAGACGTCCTGCATCAGTAAGGTGACCAAAAGTCGCCTGACGACCCCGAAGTCCCTATAATGGCTGTCTGGTAGACTGCCACTAGAAGTGGAGTTAGTCTTTAAAGGTAATTATTGCAGTTTATTAAAAATCGCAAAAATTACCTTCGCAGGGTTAAGGTACCTGGAACTATGCATCCAGACCACTTCAACGAGCTGTAGTGGTCTGGGTGCCTAAATTGTCCCTTTAACCCCTTAACGCCGTTAACGGCGTGCTATGCCGTCACGGGTTAAGTGGGCTTTAAAGCCGTTATGACGGCATAGCACGCCGTAACGGCTTGCAGCCCCAGGAGGTAAGATGTACTTACCTCCGCCGCGATCCGCTTCGGGAGGACTGCCTCACAGCCCAAGCAGCCCTCCCACGGCAAATCAGGCCCCCGGGGGCCACGTGATCGCTCTCAAAGAGCGATCACATGGCCCCCTATAGCTGGCTGTGGATCTGCCAGCAGGGGGACTGTTTGAAATATCAGACAGTCCCCCTGCTGGTGGGAAGTATAAAAAATAAATAAAATACAAGTGTTAAAATAAATTAAATATATTTTTACATATATATATAATATGTATATATATTATATATATAATATATATACATATTATATATGTAACGTCATACAAAGTGTATTTTAATATTAATATAAGTATATATATTAATATTAAAATACACTTAGAATGACGTTACATATATATAATATGTATATATATTATATATATAATAGATGTACATATATATATTATATATAAATACGTATAATTAAAATAATAAATAAATAAAATAATAAAATAAATAAATAAAATATTGAAACAAAATTTAATATAAATTATATATGCATATGTAATTTCATTCTAACTGTATTTTGTTATTAATATATATATATATCGGTAACAAAATACACTTAGAATGACATTCTATATATATCTATATATATATAAAATACAAATAACCGCAAATATATATATATAGATAAATACATATAATTACATAAAAGATTACATTAGTATACACGTAGAATTTAAATACCTATAAATGCATATATATTAAAATTCTACATGCATATTTAAATAATCTTTTAACGTAATTATGTGATTTGATTAATTAAAATTTGGTTGACATGCCTGGCAACACAGGGAGAAAGTGCAGCGAATTTAATTTGCAAGCACTATATTTGACCCTGTAACTCTCCAAGACACCATAAACCCTGTACATAGGGGGTACTGTTTTACTCGGGAGACTTCGCTAAACTCAAATATTAGTGTTTCAAACTGGTAAATTGTATTACAACGATGATATTTTAAGTAAAAGTGACGTTTTTCGCATTTTTTACAAGCGAACAGCACTTTTATGGTCTATATTATTGTTGTAATATGTTTTACTGTTTTAAAACACTAATATTTGTGTTTAGTGAAGTCTCCCGAGAAGAACAGTACCCCCCATGTACAGGTTTTATGGTGTTTTGGAAAGATAGAGAGTCACATATAAGGCTTGCATTTCATTTTTTTCACATTGAAATTTGCCAGATTGGTTATGTTGCCTTTGAGAGCGTATGGTAGCCCAGGAATGAGAATAACTCCCATGATGGCATACCATTTGCAAAAGTAGACAACCTGAGGTATTGCAAGTGGGGTATGTCCAGTCTTTCTTAGTAGCCACTTAGTCACAAACACTGGCCAAATATTCGTTTTTTGCTTTTTTCACACAAAAACAAATATGAACGCTAACTTTGGCCAGTGTTTGTGACTAAGTGGCTACTAAAAAAGACTAAACATACCCCACTTTCAATACCTTGGCTTGTCTACTTTTTCAAATGGTATGCCATTATGGGGGTAATTCTCATTCCTGGGCTACCACACCGTCTCAAAGGTAACATTACCAATCTGGCAAATTTCAATTTGAAAATGTAATGTTCTATATTTGACCCTGTAACTTTCCAAAACAACATAAAACCTGTTAATGGGGGGTACTGTTGTACTCGTGAGACATCGCTGATTACAAATATGTGCATTTTTTTTTTGCAGTAAAACCTAACAGTATTATGACATTCACAGTTAAAATGTCAGACAGAAATGCAAATTTAAAAAACAATCTTATTTTCTCACATTTTTTTTTACTTTTATTCATAATAAATGATGTTCCATATATGAATAGTTAATGATAGATTAAAGCCCTGTTCCTCCTGAACAAAATGATATATAATAAGTGTGGGTGCATATAATTTGATAGAGGGGAACTACGGGTGAACAGACATATAGCGCAAATTCCAGTTTTTGTTTACGTTTTGTTTTGATCAGAACGTGCACTATTGACTCCGTCCTGAAGGGGTTAAGTTTGTTTTGTTATTGATTATTTATATGTTTGATTACATATTTCAGAACGCTGCAATATTTGTTGTCAATTTCTACATAGATTAATCATATGAAAAGAACTAAAGTGCACTCACAAAGTATTCAGACCCTTTAATATTTTGTTTTTTAAATTATATTGCAGCCTTGGGCTTATTTTTCCCACATACCGGTAAGTCTATACTCAATACTCTATAATGACAAAGCAAAAAACTGAAATATCACCTCAACATAAGTAATCAGACCCTTATCTCAGTAATTAGTTAAAGCACCTTTGTCAGCTATTGCAGCTTCAGTTCTTAGAGGGTTTGATGCGACAAACTTATACCTGCATACCTGGTTATGGGTAATTTTGTTTCTGCTATTTATCTTTGTGGATTCTCTCAAGCTTTGAATGGTGACCTTTGGTGGAAATTCATGTTCAGGTGTCTTTAGAGATGTTCAAATAGGTTCAAGTCTGGGTTCTGGCTGGGCCATTCAAGGACATTTACATAGTTAACCCTAAGCCAAGACAATGCAAGAATTACTTGGGGACATTGTACAACCTTTGACTTCGCGCTCTGCACCAGATTTTCATTAAGGATATTGATGTATTTCTCAGAGATCAGCTTTCCCTCAACACTGACCACTCTCCCAGTCCCTTCTGCTGTAAAACACCCCCAAAGCATAATCTTACAACCACCATGCTTCAACGTTGAGCTAGTATAGGGGTAGTCAACCTGGTCCCTACCACCCACTAGTGGGTGGTTTGTGATTTTAGGTGAGCGGTGGTGTAAGCCCTCTCGGGCTGGTAAGGAGATCAAAGATTTCCCTCACTGGTCCGCTGGCACTTAGTTCCAGCAGAGTGAGGGAAGGACCTGGGAGGCTCTGTGTTCCTCCCACAAGCAGGCTGGTTGGAGCGTTGCCACGTGTTACCATGGAAACGCTCCAATACAATGCTGTGCTCGCAGGAGGACAGGAGAGTCAGCTGGAGAAGCTGCAGGCTTAAGTGAACATGCCACCACTGGACCACCAGGGCTTCTAGCATTATGCCCCCTCCCCCCACCCCCCCGGTAAAAGGTAAGAAAAAGGGATGGGTAGACAATAAGATAGATTTTCAAATCTCACCCACCTACACACAGCATAGACTCTATGCAACATTTACACACAAACACACACTACAACCCTCACACACCACACCCCTCACACACACGACTGCCCCATCTCACACACACACACTGACTGCACCCTCAACCACTCCATACCTCACACATGCACTACTCCCTTCACACAAGCACTACCCTCTTCACACACACCCAGCACCCTTCATAAAACACAGCACCCTTCACACACAGCACTTCTCACACAAACACTGCACCTTTCAGAAACATACAGCACCCATCACACTCAACACTCTTCACACACACACTGCACCCCTCACACTCCACACCCTTCACACACACACTGCACCCTTCACCCACATACAGCACCCCTCTCACACACACAGCACCCTTCACACACTGCACCTCTCTCTCTCTCTCACACACACACACACACACACACACTATACCCTTCATACACACACACACACAGCATCTCACAGACACACATAGAAAAAAAAGTAGAATAGAAAATAGTACAAAAATAAATAAATAGATAAATGTAAGTAGATATTTAAAAAAAAAATATTGTACTATAAAATTAGTTACTGCGGCACTGGTGGGCGGTTAGGAACATTTACCATCAACAAAAATACAAAAGTAGGCGGTAGGTATTAAAAGGTTGACTACTCCATGGCTACTACATGATGCTGTAAATTGAGGCCAAACTGTTCAACATTTGTTTCTCCAGACCAGATAATCTTCTTTCTCAGAGTTTGAAAGTCCTTTAGGTGTTTTTTTTGTGTGCAAATTACGAGGGATGAGAGTCTTCCATCTGACCAGTCTGACATAAAGGTCAATTGGGCGAATGTTGCAGTGATGGTAGTCCTTCTGCAAGTTTTTCCTATCTTGACACATTACCTCTCACCTCTCTTATCAAGGCCATTCTCCCCCTATTGCTCAGTTTGGCCAGGAAGCCAAGAAAAGCCCTTAGAGTGCTTGTTCCAAGCTTCTTCCATTCAGAAATTATGCAGGCCACTGTGGTCTTGGGCACGTTCAGTTTTACGGATTTGTTTTTGTAGCCTTCCCCAGATTTGCTCCTTGACACAATCCTGTCTCTCAGCTCTGCAAGCGGTTTCTTTGATCTTATGAATTTTACTCAGATATGCATTACAGCTGTGAGACCTTGTATATAGACAGGTGTGTGCCTTTCCAAATTATAACCAATCAATTGAGTTTGACACAGATTGACTCAAAGTGCAGCCTCTCAAAAATAAGAGAAATGGGATTCTCAGATAAATTTCGAGTGGTTTAGGAAAGGGTCTGAAAACCTATGTCAATGTCATATTTAATTTTTTTCTTTAATATATTTTTTCAAAATCTGTGTTTTAGCATTTAGGTATTGAGTGTAGATTGAGTTGGGTGGAAAAAGAAAACAACTGTAGCACAAGAACATAAAAAACAAACCAAGTTGTCTGAATACTTTCTGAATACACTGTGTATATCTAAATCCCTCTTCATTCATTGTTTCCAGTCTTATTCAAGGGACACTCCAAGTAAGGAGGGCGTAGTCCCTTGCACCATCCATAGTAATAAGTCAAACTGTTTTAGCATGGTTTTCTAACTTACCTTCTACACATACAAAAATCTTTGCAAGATATCTTTGTCTTAATAAGAGTTTATAAGGGCAGCACCCCTTCCTATCTCAACAGATTTGCCTTTTAACTGATATCGGCAAAGTGATGTGCATGCGTTATAGCCCTATTTAGCGCAGGTAACTTTCTCTTTGTTTTTACTATGTATTTTGAGCTGTTGGATACTAAGCTACTGCTGCTGTAAGCGCGCTGCTTTATCTTTGTGTTTCCTTACTATGAATGCCTGCAAAAAAAGCCCTTCTGGCATTAATAGGTTTTCTTATGTGTTAGCTCCTTCCTGTCCTCCTCTATGTTCATCGCTGTAGTAGACGTTCATCTAGATGTTCTCTTTGATCTGAACTTTAATTTAGATTTCATTCTCTTGTCCTTTTTAAATATGACTGATAACCTACTTTTCTGACACATTGTTTTGCCTCTTTCTGCTCCCGAACCGTGGGCTAAGTAAAGTCTGTTATAGAAATTATTATGTTTTATTATTATTATTATGCATGCTTCGCAAAGTATTTTAATGATAGACACATTATTTAACAGTTAACTTATCCTTTAACCCTTTAAGGATAGAGGCAATTGTACAAGGTCTAATCAAAACAAAACATGGAATTTGAGCACTATGTCGGTTCATTCATAATTCCCCTCTTTCATATTAAGTACACCCACACTTATTATATATCATTTTGTTCATGAGAGACAAGGTTTTCACTTCACATCAAATATTTATATATGAAACATAATTTAATATGAATAAAATTTTAAAAAGAATGAGATATTAAGTCATTTTTTTTTAGTTCTATGGCATTTTAACTGTGAATGTCATAATACTGTTAGCTTTTACTACAATAAAATACACATATTTGTGTTCCGCAACATCGCATGAGTACAATAGTACCCACCTTGTACATGTTTTATGGGTTTTTGAAAGTGACAGGGCCAAATATAGCACATTCCCTTTTTCGGCTTATAAATTGAAATTTGCCAGATTGGTTATGTTACCTTTGAGACTGTATAACAACCCAGGAATGAAAATTAATCCTGTTATGACATACCATTTGCAAAGCAGACAATGCAGGGTATTCAAAATGGGATATGTCCAGTCATTCTTAGTAGCCAAATATTCACAAACCCTGGCAAAAATTAGCACATATTTGTTTTGTTATTTTGATTTTCCATGCGTAAACATCACTTTCACTGATGGTATCATCACCATGATACATTTTACTGTTTTAAAACACTCACATTTGTGTTTCCTGAGTACAAGAATTACCCCCCCCCCCCCCCCCCCATGTACAGGTTTTGTGGTGTTTTGGAAGGTTACATGGTCAAATATAATGCTTTCAAACTAAATTTCTGGACTTTCTGCCTGGGTTGTTAGACAGGTCCCTCAAATTGAAATGAATAAAATCATAGTTATGTAAAAAGATATTTTTTAACCCCTTTATATATATGTCATTGAGGCCCTTGGCCGTATATCGTTTTTATATTCACGCTCCTTCACACACATATTTAGATCACTTGTCACAGGTGGTTTAGCTGTTCCGGCATTGGGCCGGACTCGATATACTTTTTGACATACCAGAAATCCTCCGTTTGAATATGTGCTCATATTCATTTGTTTTTACTCTACACGTTATGATCTCCTTGTGGGATCTCGTAATTCGTCCTGCACCATATGTTTTGTCACACGGGCTTTCCGGTATACTCACTGTTGATCCATTGAGTTTACACTCCATCGCTTAGCAACCACACGGTCATTTTCACGGAGTTTATACTCCATCTCTTAGCAACCATGACGTACACACGCACGCACGTCATAGGAGTCACACGAAGGGGTGTAACACTTCCGGGTTCGAGTAGCCGCACACACGAGATTGGTGAGTTGCTCATTAATGTTTTGCCATTTAAACGTTGTTTTCACACACCACATTTGATCTTGAAAAAGACCCTAAGGGGTCGAAACGTCGATTTGATATGATTTGATGTAACCTTTATCACAGTAAACACTGAATAAGAAGTCCTTTTTGAGTGCTCTGATTTTTTCGTTTGTATACATACCTTGGACGCCGGTAGCACCAAAGGCAAGAATTGTTCCAGTCACTTAAGGGTGAGTGCCCAATCCATATATTTTTTCTATATATATATATATATATATATATATATATATATATATATATATATATATTGTAACGGACCGTTTCAGCAGACAAGGGGTTAAAATCCGTTTAGGCGATATGCCCCTTTCTGAGAGGCAGGCACAGCTACTGCAGAACACCAAACTCCCGAACTGGATACAAAATAGCACTCCAAACTGGAACCTCACGAATAGCTGCTAGCAGACGAACAGGAAAAGCAGACATCAGCTTACACTCCTAGCAATCAATCTCCAGCAGCATACAGTGAATCCCCCCAAGAACGAGACAAGGCTCCGTGTTGAGGGTCAAGCAGTGGTCTCAGGTCTGGAACACCCAGCCTGCTTTTTATTACAGTTGTGCACATACAGGACACACCCAGGGGGAGGCATAAAACAACCAATCAAGTAACAGTACAACCCACACATCCCCTCCCCTCAGATAAGCAATTAACATAATTATTACATACAGTAAAAATACAGTTTCCACACATACTCGGTAACTTTAAAACCATACATCACATTCACATAAAAATACATATCCACAATCAATCCATTCAGGGGAACAACATATTAAAAAATGGCATGAATCAGACCAGGGGTTCAAAAGTTAGTAAAGTATCTTTTAACCCCTGGCAGCATGGCAAAATCTGGCTCACACAGGTTTCACAGAGGCCTCTATCCTGGAGACAATGGGGGGAAGTAATCTAATTATCCAGGGAAACACTTTAAAATACACAAAGTTACTTTTTATACATTAAACACAGACATGTAACATATCCCCAGATAGCTCAGGTCTGCGTGCACATTATTAGGTGAATGGCACGCAGACCACACAAATACAGTTTAATTGCCATGGAGCCAAAGTCTTTCCCATAGTCTTTCATTATATTAATAGGCTCCATGGCATAGCTATCTGGGGGTATCACTGGTCACACAGGGCAAGTACCGAATGGCCCCACTGTATTTAAAGGGCCAGAATGAGTGACATGCACTCTGTTAGGGCCGAATACTGTTTTTAAAGGGCCCAATCTCCCAGGGACCATAATCACATGGCAAGAGGCTGGCAAGCAGTCCTCTCCAGGCCCAAGTGGCGAAGGGCACTTCGTCACACACATATATATATATATATATATATAATTTTAACATATGTTTGTGTATGTATTTATGTGTATATATATATGTGTGTGTGTGTGTGTGTGTGTGTGTATATATATATATATATACACACACACACATAGAATTTTAACATATGTTTGTGTATGTATACATGTGTGCATGTATATACATACATACATACATATATATATATACACATGTGTGTATATATATATATATATATATATATATATATATATATATATATATACATGAAGCAAAAATCATAAAAGTTATGGTGGGGAAAAAAATTGTGATTGAAAACCCCTTCCACTGGAAGTCTGTGGATAGTCAATACAATGTTAGAAAAAATCCCCACACCAGTCAAGCCATAAGAAATCACTAATTTGCAGTGTTGTTACTACCGCAAAGGATTCTGGGTGGGCATATGCAAATTAGTTCAACAAAGAAGGAAAAAAGCTGTTGTATACAGAAAACACAAACTCAAAGGAATCCATGTTTAAAATGGAATGAGGCAAATCCTCATTCCATTTTAAACATGGATTCTTTTGAGTTTGTGTTTTCTGTATACAACAGCTTTTTTCCTAAATTGTGTTTCAAATTTGTGATTTCTGTGGGAAAAGCAAGTTTTATGGCTTTAACATTGTATTGACTATATATATATTTATACCGGCACTCCAACGATTTCCAGAGAGTCTTCTTTATTCTAGATGTCATTTAGAATAAAGAAGATTATACTCTGGAAATCCTTGGAGTGCCGGTATTTTCTTTGTATATATTGCTTAGCTACCAAAGCACCGGGTATTATTGTTTTTTTTGAGTTGGAGTGCAAGGGCTTATTACTTCTATCTATCTATCTATCTATCTATCTATCTATCTATCTATCTATCTATATATATATATATATATATATATATATATATGGGCTGCACTCACCTGAATATGCATACCATACTTGTAAGGGTGCTGCTGGGGCCAAGTCAAGTCATCAAAATCCAGCGCACTCACTAATTCCCTAAACAGCAATTTCAAGTCTCACAGAATGTAATATATTTATTGGGTAGGGAGGGTAATTAACATGGATTGGCAGATAAGGTGTTAACAAGGGGTAGGGAGGTTGATTAACAGGGACTGGAGGCACTCATATATTTTTTGTTTCAATTAATTTTTATTGGGAGCCAGAATGGTTATTTTTTTTAACAGGGACTGGAGAGGCCAACGCTGCGGCGGTCATACTCATTCGCAGTACGCCCATCAGCTTTACACACACACACACAGTACGCTAGAGATAGATATGGATAACACAAAACTCTACAGGTATTTATGAGTTTGTCTGTCTCTTTATATTTATTTATAATAAACATATGACACTATATGATACCTAACATGGTGAGGAAGTGTTTCGTGTGTATGATGTGGTATGAAAGTTCTAATGTCTGACTGCTTAAGACCCCGAGGACGCTTGGGCAGGCATTGTGGGCATGTGTTGAGTGACGGAAATTTCATCACAAAGCACCGACACACCCACTAAAGTGTGCCATTACTAATTCTCATAAAGAATAACTGGAGCATTGTCATTGGTGAACAATCCAGCAGAAATACAGGAAGCAGGGAAAAAGCAAAGGGGGAAATTACATGCAATCCAAGGAGGAGCAGAAAATCTGATCAATGTAAAGATTAAAAAGGTACTTCTAAACTTCATTTTTACGCTATGTAGGGAAAAAAGCATTTAGTGACTGTAAGTTTCATGTTGGGGGGGAAGTGCTTTTTTTTTTTTACCTATACAGTTCCTTTAAGTTAGTTAAACCCAAACTAGATATATATTTATCCAGTATTTACATTTTTTCACTTATTATTGGCATACTTCCAAACTCCACAATTTTGGTGTGCACAAAATCATTCACTAAGATTTGAGTGTTTTTCTATACATGTTTTTGTTAAAGGAACCCTCCAAGCACCATTACAGCTCACCAGGAATATCTTTTAAAGTTTAGGGTTAAACCTTTGTTAACGATTTAACCCCTTTGGGAATGACATTGCAAAGGACCGCCTGGTCAGTGTGATTGTATTGTTATGGTGCCTGGAGTGGTCCTTTAAACAGTTTTAACCCTAGCTCCTCTCCTGTTACACAGCTGTAATGGAAAAGAACTTCATTAGCTCATTTAATCTTGTATGGTAGTGATCTGTGTGACGGACCACCTGGCACCCCGACCGGGTACCTCGGTCAATCGCTGCTTCCTAGTAATCCTTGAGTACCATAAGCACCGCACTGGAACACCATAACCCCCGTAAACCCCCACAAACCGCCGCAGCTTGGTTGAGGTTTCGCTGTCCTCCACCCACGCATGGACCCAAGACTAGGATCCAACTTTCAATGGGTAGACCTCCCCTAGTCCAGAGAGCAAAGCAGACTGCTCTTACAAGAGCAATCATTGTGATTCAAGTGAGTATAGTGATTATAGCAATCCCCAGAGTGAATATAGCTCTCCAATCCCCCAAACATGAGCCTAGACTTCATGAAGGGTAAAATCTGTTTAATGGCAGCCACAACTGGCCTTATATGCAGATCCCCATGCAAGCGGCACTCCCCCCTGGACTACAGAGTAGACGTCAGTAATAACATACACACGATTACATTGGCTCTCAGGTCCAGGACACTCCGATACAAAACAGGTCAATCCCTCCCCTGTGCCTGGGAGATAATTGAGTCAAGCACTGTATTAAACTCAATTATCTCCAGGCAAACAAAACAAACATTTTTACAAAACCCCCAAAATACCTTAAAACACACAAAATCCCCACAGCAAGTTACATCCCCTGATCTGGGTGACCAACATGTGCAAAAATCACCCAGATCAATTCAGGGGTTCAGGAATTTCCTGGAAGTTTCACCGACTGACCGCCCGCATGGTCCTATGCCCAGAACAGTTCCAGAGAATCAGGGCTTGTGGTCGGTCTAGTTCGGTAGTAGAAAAAAAAACTACCGAACAGAGTATATAGTCTTACCCTGGAGTTTGATCCCCTTGTTAGTGGGAACGTTTCCACCGAACAGTGCATTTCTAAGTGTTGTAGAACCGAATGCAGGCGATGCTTGAATCAGGAATTTATCCTGGCTGGCAAGGAGGGCATTTAATTTAATAAAAATGACTATCTCCCTTGAAATAGCCACTTGTATGTATTGGGACCACAGGGGGACATCCTAATCACACAGAAAGCACTTCAGCAATTTGAAGTGCCTTCGGCTTCTGGGGTGTCCCTTGAAGTTATTGCATCTTCGTCAATGCACCTTGGGAAAACGTAATAATAACCAAAAAAAAAAAAAAAGCTAATGTCCGATATTTACTGCAATGACTCTCAGATTTTGGGTGATTTGTCTGAAGCTTTTTTTTTTTTTTTTTTACTAGTATCCAACCTTTTATACTACACTTTTCATAAAATGCATGAGCATAGGCTGTGTCTCAATGTGATACCAGAAAAGCATTATTTATATGCTTGATTAACCATGAATGGAAATTATGATAATCTTACGTGTTCATATTCAAATGTTGCCTGCCTATTTGATGTGAATTTTTCAGAAACATCCAACTTGATGTGTTTGAGAAGTCTAATAAATGATGTAAGACTGCTAAAACATTTATAAAATGTAGAGGCATGTAATTGTTTCCCTGACTGAAACATTAAGAATAAACTTTGTTTATTGCCTTAAGACTTTGTGTTTTATTGTAATAGAACTTATAGTAGGATAGTAAGAGAATAGTCCCAAGATCCCGAAATAATTAGAACATAAGAACCATGTCTGTGGATCCTTGCTGCTCAACTGTGCGCCTACTGTCCTGACATCTGTCTGTCCTGTCCTAATTGTCCTTAATTATCTATTCCGGCTCCACTTAATCCTAATGTTTTAATTAGCCCTTTGTGTATTGTATATTTACTGATCTATGTAATGCAAACTGAACATGGGTGCCATATAATGAATGAAGAATATATAAATATATAATAACATAATTTTAGATCTGTTTAACTATTCTACCAGTGGCAGTAATTCATATTTACAGAACAGGTTCAGCCAATAGCTGCAGAGCCGTTACTAAAGCAACTGGAATGTGTACATAAAATGATTAAATTAATTCTTTAGACAGGCAGTTGGCAGGGCATCTTACAGACATGGTATGTAAAGCAGCTGGAGGCAGTTAGGCATTAGAAAGTCCTCAAACACAGACAGGGGCGGACTGACCGGTCGGGCACTTCGGACATGGTCCGAGGGCCCGGCCGGGAGGGGGGCCCGCCATCAGGGGGCCCAGCCGCCCCTTTAAATGCTGCAGCCGCCTGAGTGCTTTCTTAAGAGCCTCAGGCGGCTGCAACTTCTCACCTCCCCTCCCCGGTAGCTGTGCGGTCCGCGGTGCCCGGCCGGAGTGATAGGAAGGTGCTCAGTGTGCACCTTCCTGTCAGTCCGGCCGGGTACAGGAAACAGAAACTTCAGTTCCGCGCGGAACAGGAGTTTCTGTTTCCTGTACCCGGCCGGACTGACAGGAAGGTGCACACTCAGTGTGTGTGCACCTTCCTATCACTCCGGCCGGGCGCGCGGACCGCACAGCAGCTCGGCCACGCTACAGGTGGGGGTGGTGGGGGGCAAAAAAGAGGAGGAGAGGGGAGGGGTGGGCAAAAAGAGGAGGGGAGGGGTGGGCAAAAAGAGGAGGGGAGGGGTGGGCAAAAAGAGGAGGGGAGGGGTGGGCAAAAAGAGGAGGGGAGGGGTGGGCAAAAAGAGGAGGGGAGGGGTGGGGGGTTCAAAATGAGAACGGGAGGTGAGGGGGGGCAAAATGAGAAAGGGAGGGGGGGGCAAAATGAGAAGGGGAGGGGGGGCAAAATGAGAAAGGGAGGGGGGGGCAAAATGAGAAGGGGAGGGGGGGCAAAATGAGAAGGGGAGGGGGGGCAAAATGAGAAGGGGAGGGGGGCAAAAAGAGAAAGGGAGGGGAGGGGGGCAATAAGAGAAAGGGGAGGGGGGGAGGGGGCAAAACGAGAAAGGGAGGGAAGGGGGGGCAAAAAGAAAAGGGGAGGGGGGGCAATAAGGGAAGGGAGGGGGGGCAATAAGGGAAGGGAGGGGGGGCAAAAAGAGAAACGGAGGGGAGGGGGTAAAAAGAAAAGGGGGGGTAAGAAGAGAGGAGGGGGGAGTAAGAAGAGAGGGGGAGTAAGAAGAGGGGGAGGGGGGAGTAAGAAGGGGGTAAGAAGAGGGGGAGGGGGAAGTAAGAAGGGGGTAAGAAGAGGGGGGGGAGTAAGAAGAGGGGGAGGGGGGAGTAAGAAGGGGGTAAGAAGAGGGGGAGGGAAGAGCAAGAAGGGGGGAGGGAAGAGTAAGAAGGGGGAGGGAAGAGTAAGAAGGGGGGAGGGAAGAGTAAGAAGGGGGGAGGGAAGAGTAAGAAGGGGGGAGGGAAGGGTAAGAAGAGGGGGAGGGGGTAAGAAGAGGGGGGGCGGGAGTAAGAAGGGGGTAAGAAGAGGGGGAGGGGGGAGTAAGAAGAGGGAGGAGTAAGAAGAGGGAGGAGTAAGAAGAGGGAGGAGTAAGAAGGGGGGGAGGGGGGGTAAGAGGGGTAGGGGGGAGTAAGAGGAGGGCAATTGCCCCCTCCCCTGTCCGCAGGCACCGTGCAGGCAGCCGGCAGGGGAGGGAGGAAGGGAGGAAGAGAGGACCCGGGAGCTCAGCCTGCCACGGCAACGTTACGGCTCTGGCGAAAGTAAACTCTAGCCCTGGAGCTACGGGCTAGAGTTCACTCTCAACACTGTGACCACCAGGGATTCCTGGTGGTTGCAGTGGTGAGAGTGAACTCTAGCCCCATAAACACACTACCCCCACACACCATACACATTTACACACATTGCCTCACACACACACACATACACTGCCCACCCATACACAAACAGCCCCCCATACTAACATTGCCACACACATACACAGCCCCCTCATACACACATTGCCCCACACACCCTACACATTCACACACTACACCCCCTCACACACACTACACCCCCTCACACACACTACACCCCCTCACACACACTGCACCCCTTACACATTGCACCACTGCTCCTATACCCTACAACAGCCTCATATCCCAGCAGACCCCAGGTAAGTTGTCAAACTGTTCTTAAACGGTTTGACTACTTACTCTGGGAGGGGGGCCCGGCCCTCCTTGCACCATAACGACTACACAGAGCAGTAGTGGTTATTGTGCATGGATTATTTCTTTAAATAATCTCCAAGTGACCCAGTAGCCAGCAAGCCAGCCAGCCCACAGGCCAGCCAGCCAGCCCACAGGCCACCAGTTAGGCTTACAGCCAGCAAGCCCACAGCCTGCCAACCACAGCCAGCAAGCCACAGCCAGCAAGCCAACAGCCTGCTAGCCGCAGCCAGCAAGCCCACGGCCTGCCGGCAGTAGCCAGCAAGCCCACAGCCTGCCAGCCGCAGCCAGTAAGCCCACAGCCTTCCAGCAAGCCCACAGACTGCCAGCCAACAACAGTAATTAAGGTAAGAGGAGCCAACTTGGCCTAGGTATCAGCGAGCTATGTTGTGTTGCTATATTGTGAATAGTGTTGGAGAGACCCCCCTCCAGGCCCCATTAGACTCCATTGTAGTCTCTAATGGGACCTGGAGGAAATTCTTTCTAACACACTCTCTAAAGGACACTGAGATAGCCTCTGCTAGAATTCTCCCCCCCCCTCCATGGCCCACTAGCCCTCAATTGTAGTCTCTACTGGGGCCTGGAGGCGACTGTTTCCAGCAGGGACACTGAGATGGCCTCTGTTAGAAAGACCCCCTTCCAAGCCTATTAGACTTTATTGTAGTCTCTAATAGGGCCTGGAGGGGATTCTTTCTAACACACTCTCTAAAGGACACTGAGATAGCCTCTGCTAGAAAGACCCCCCTCCATGGCCCATTAGCCCTCAATTGTAGTCTCTACTGGGGCCTTGAAGGGATTATTGCACTTTTGTTCCTTGTGTCTAAAGATTGTGTAGGGTGTGGCTGGAGGCGGTGCATGGAGGCGGGACATGGGTGGCGCTTGCTACGGAGTATGGGTGGGGCCTGTAAGGGGGCCCTTGATTTATTTTGCCCGGGGGCCCTGAGGGTTCTCAGTCCGCCCCTGAACACAGAAGCTGTTGATGTATGGGTAAAGCCAATAGAGATGATATAATTCTGTTGAGATTTGCCATAACTGAAAATATATGAGCAGCCAAATACCATCCTAGTTTGAACAAGAGGTCTCTAAATCTTAATTTAGAATGGTATTGAAATGTTAGCGGTATGGACAGTGTAAGACATTTATGGTAATTTAATATCTTAATAATATTTTAAATGAACATAATGAGGGGATGTTGCTGACAAGGGTTCAAACCCCATTGGGCTATTGAAAAGCATTGTATGGGATTTTCCTTTTTTAAAGGAACATGATAGTATTCGGAATGGAAACATGTATTTCTAACTCTATAGGGCCCCAGGCCCTATATAAATTCAGTCTCCACTCTCCCAACCCCGTTTGCCATAAAAATTTTAAATAATAAATTTGACTTACCTTATACCAGATAAAAGACAAAATACCCGTTTGCCTCCCGCGACAGGTTCTCTACCTCTCCTGATGATGCTTTCCTATGAGCTGCAGCGTCACGTGACCGATTATTATTCGGTCAGTGCAACAGAACTGCTTCTAGTGGATATCTGGAAAACCGACACAAGTGTGTTTAATCCTGCAAAGTAAACATTGCAGTTTCTACAAAACTGCAAAGTTTTACGTTGCAGGGTTAAAATTACAGGACTACTGCACCCAGTCCACTAAGTCTAGTGGAATATTAAAGGGACTCTCCAGTGCCAGGAAAACAAACCGTTTTCCTGGCACTGCAGGTCCCCTCTCCTTCCCACCCCGCATCCCAAGTTGGTGAAGGGGTTAAAACCCCTTCAGTGACTTACCTGTATCCAGCGCCGATGTCCCTTGGCGTTGGTTCAGGGTCCGCCAACGCTCCTCCCCCGCCGACGTCATCCGGTGGGAGAGACCTTTTGCGCAAGCGCGGCCGGCGATGGGGGAGACCTAATGCGCATGAGCAGCAATGCCACGCACGCGCATTAGACCTCCCCATAGGAAAGCATTGAAAATGCTTTCAATGCTTTCCTATGGGGATTTCAGCTACGCTGGAGGTCCTCACATAGCGTGAGGACGTCCAGCGACTCTATAGCTCTAAAATCTGTGCTATAAACCCGGAAGTACTAGACAGCCACTAGAGGAGGAGTTAAACCTGAAAGGTAAATATTGCAGTTTATGAAAACTGCAATATTTACAGTTGCAGGGTTAAGGGTAGTGGGAGTTGGCACTCTGACCACTCCAATGGGCAGAAGTGGTCTGGGTGCCTGGAGTCTCCCTTTAAATCTACCAACTGGAGAGGTTGAACCAATCCCAATAAACCTTTAGATCGTCCTTATATCTGCTCCTCCTATGCAAAATTCCCCAATAATAGTTCTGCCTTTTTCAGAATTGATTGAATTTGAGCTCTTCACATTTGGATTATTTCCTACTCCAATCAAATTCTCATATCAAGGGATCTTCTACCCTTCTCAAAAACAGTACTTGTCAAAATCAATGCAGGTTACATAAGGTCCTGGGCTAATGTACTTTGAACCTATAAGAACTTTCAGAGGTTCCATTTATAGCAACTTCTTTTTCTGTTGTATGCAAAAATTATCCGTATTTCCTTTACTTTATATTCCTCTCTTATTATTGTTATCTTGTTACTTTGCCCCTTTTAATCATGATGATTTTATACTGGCTTACATTCACAAAATAACTTTTAGGAAAAATAGGTGCATTCACAATTAGAATTATTTCTCTGTACATTAAAAGAACAATATAGCGTTAGGAACATAAATATGTATTCTTAACGCTGCAGTGCCCTAGTCACCATTTAGGTAGTTAACTTACCTTTTTTTTCCCTTTGCTGTGTTGGTCTCCCCTGCATAACAGCAATGTTTTTAACTGCAGGGTTAAAAGGTGGTGCACATGGCACTCAAACCACTTGATTGACTTGAAGTGGTCTGGGTGCATATAGTGTTACTTTAAACAAAATGGAAGAAGGTGAAAGCAGATTTCCTGTCTCTGAAAATGTGCCCCTATGACAGTGTCTAAAAACAAAAATATTGTAAAGAAAAGATGCACTTGTTTTTATATAATGGAAATGGCAAATGTGTGTACAATGAAAAAGAATAAACAAAACTAATACAATAATAAAAAGATGATGGGAAAGGTGTAGCAAGGGAAATTTTGGTATGTAAAAAAACCTAAATAAATATGTAAAAAAGAAAATGCAAATTTTCGTTCATAACCCTTTCTCATATATAACACATTTTTTTGTCTATCCATTATGCATTATTTGCAAGCTTGTGGCAGGGTTTGTAAAACCAGATGTTTCTGTTTGTCAGTTCTTCCTGTCTATATACATGTATAATCTGAGCTTCATGAAGTACTTGTCTTTCTGTATACACATTTACTACACTGTTGGTTTTGTATATCACTCCCTTTCCCAGAGATGACTATAATTGATGCTGCTTTGCTGCTCCATTACCCAGATACTCTAGAACAAGTTTAGCTCAGAAAAGTACATCATTGCCTTCTGCGCTGCAGTACTTTTCAACATGTTCATAAAAGTAATGCCATCATAAGGCAATATCATTATGGAGACAAGGGATGAACGAAATTGCAGAGTGTGGTGCATAACTCCCACTAATCTTGGGCTAATGTGGACATGTAGACTAATTAGAATCCACTCTAAAGCATGGTGTCATTAAACTGTGCATTACAGTCTAAAGTTGCAAATTGCTACAGATAGAAAACAAGGGCTGGATGGAGGGAAAGGGCATACATCACAAACTGTGCGAGAAGCATTGTCTATTCTTCTAGTGTACAGTCCTTGCTAGGACTATACTAATGTACGTGGCATACTTGCAGCAGGGAGTACGGAGATAATTACATTATCAAATATGGATGGCAATGTTTTGCAATTTAATTTTAAGACTTGTGTATCGCTAATGTGATCCTATGCTTTTTATAGACAAACATCTAGGTATATGTATGTATGTGTATAAATATATACATACATACATTTAATTTTTGTACCGAGTAAGGTCCTCTGTGTTTCTTTTGAATAAAGGCTTTACTAGAAGGCTTAGGCGGCTTCATACTGACCTATTTCCATCACTTAAGATTTATGCATTTTGTATTTAATATGCTATAACATAAATATTTTATGATGGTTAAGCAGTCAGACAGGTGTACAGAGTTGTTTTATTTTGATCATTGTGTTCTTCTGCTTTAAGTGAACTCTTACCACAGATGTCGCAGACAAGAATAATTAATTTGTGTGACTGTCTAGTGAGTAGCTGCTATAACAGAATTTGATCTATTCTTGCTCCTTTTGTGAACATTATACGTAGCAATTTACTAACCAAACAATTGTGGAGAATCAACAAGGGGACTGTGAATTTTAAGTCAAGTGAGGTGAATGGGGAAATGTCTCCAAATCAACAAATTTCTCAACTTATTTTTTTGTGGCTTAAAGGAACACTACAGTTAGGCATAGACATCTAACGCTATAGTGTCATTGTCCTTAGTTTTGTACACACACACATCGTTGGGTTAAAGGGTTAAACATTATATTTTACATACCTCAATTTGCTTGGTCTCCTCCACAATGTCCTGCAATTATGGGACCTAATGAGCTATGCTAGCCGTGAGCAATAAAGCGTCCCCATAGGAATGCATTGATCTAATGCTTTCCAATGGGGAATTTGAAGACGTTGGATATCCTCATGCAAAGTGTGAATACATCCAACATCATTTTATGGAGTAAAACTCCGTTAGGGAGTAGGAAGTGCCTCTGGAAGACAGCCACTAGAGATGGACTTATCCCTGCAATTTTGTACATTGCAGGGTTTAAAAGTCAGTAGCACTGCACTGAGACCACTTTATTGAGATGAAGTGGTCACAGTGCCTGTAGTGTCCCTTTAAAGAATGACATTTCGTAGCCGATACTCTTCAGTTCTTGGAATAACTCTAACCGTTTTAATTTGATTTGCAAGAGATTTTCAATTTATAGCATAGCCTTACCAGACATCCACTTTATTCCTTATTGCAGTGGTTTCCAAACCAGTGCTCAAGGCATGACCACCAGTCTGGGATGTATGGATTACCCAGTGGTGTCTAAGGTGTGTTTTTTTCCCTCTTTCTAAAAACACCCTAGACACAACTGGGTAATCCCTAAATCCTGGACTGATAAATGTGCCTTAAGGACTGGTTTCGAAACCACTGCCTTATGGAATTCAGTTAATTTGAATTCACAAAGCGATCTGATTTATAACATCCCCTGGATGTTGGGTGAAAGTAACATCCCATGGACGTACTTGGATTCCAGGGTAATCTGATTGTACCTTTCCTGGTTAAATACTTTGTTATTATTATTATAATAGACAGATTTTTTGTAAGATTACACTAATAATTACATTATTTTATTCTTTGGTATACATTTGTTATTTATTGATTTTTAACTTATCAGCTGTATTATTTAAAACTACAAATAATCTTAAAAATTAACATAAAAAGAATATGAGATACATCTAGCTAACATAATTTTTTCATTGTGAGAAACTAATGTGGACAGGTATGGGAGTTGTGATTGGTTAGGCTTTATAAATGTCATTATCATTGGCCTTATTTCATAGATTTCTACCCTGTGCTATAATTGAGCTGGAAATGAATGTTTGCATATCAGACCCTTTGAACTGCTCTATCAATGCGTTTTTGGAAACATGAAACAACATTAGTATTGTCCATTTATTGATTTGAATAAAAGTTGTAATATTTTGTTGCTAGCATGTAAGTAGTTTAGCAAATTTGTGTAATCATAGCTCAAACCGTAATACAATGTTTTAAAGGGGCTCTGTAAAAAAATAAATA
Source organism: Pelobates fuscus (assembly GCF_036172605.1). Lineage (NCBI taxonomy): Eukaryota > Metazoa > Chordata > Amphibia > Anura > Pelobatidae > Pelobates > Pelobates fuscus. The sequence goes on from NC_086318.1 coordinate 302,066,284, forward strand.
ATAATAATAATAATTGGCATTTCATAAAGATTACTTGAAATTCCAATGCAGTCAAAAGATATACAATGAAGTATTTTGTCTTTTTGTAAAAAACCCAATTAGACAAAAGGTGGAGCTACAGCCGCCTTCAGATTTTGTCACTTCCCAGAGCTGTCACTAGTGGTGGCTGTGGGAATAAGACATTATTTTACTCATTGTGACATTATCTTACTCATTACTCAAGTTATGTTGAAAAGTCGTATTGTATTGCCGTGTACAAAACCACTTTGATCTGTGTAGCGAAACTCTAGTCCTGACAAGGACTTTTCTCCACTGGATCTCTGGAACAAGGTGCTGGGAAGTGATTAGCTCTATGCCTCCCCAGTAACTGGACGGAAGGCAGTTCTGGGAGTACAACTGGTTTTATTCAGCACAAACTCAGCCTTTTATGCACAGACCCCCAGCATGGGGTCTCCATTTAAAACAACCCTAACCCCTCCCAGGCGTCCCTGTGTCTGGGAGATAATTACGGTAAGTCAAAACTTAGTAACTAAATTATCTCTCAGTTACAGAAAACTATATGAAAAATACATAAAATAGCCCTAATCCACAGGAACCCCACAAATCATATATACCTGAATAGACCGAATCTGAGTTCCCAAGTTGTCCAAAAAGCGCTCAGATGCATTCGGTAGAACAGAATTGCCATCCGGATAAAGTTCTGACCGGCTGGCCATGAGGTGATAGCCCAAAACTGTTCCAGGGAAGAGGGGGCAATGGCCGGTCCACTTTCGGGAGTTCCTGTGTGAACACTGACGAATGTTCCCCCTGACGTTTAGGAAGTGAATGCTCCCCCCAATTGGTAGTTACTATCCCCCGAACAGGGCCGGCGCATCCTATAGGCAACTTAGGCAGTCGCCTAGGGCGCCAGATTTGGGTGACCCGGCAGGAAGGAAGCGCACAGCACTCCCTCCTGCCAGTCACTCAGTGTAGCGTGGCCGAGCAGTGCGGACCGAGCACTTCCTGTCAGCCCGGCCAGGTATAGGAAACAGAATCTCCTGTACCGTGGTCCGTGACGCCCGGCCAAACTACAAAACTAGGTAGGAAGCACAACAGGGAGGGGGAGATAACACTAAGGAGGGAACAGTGGGGATATCACTAAAGGAAAGAGGGGAAAGGGAGAGCACTAAGGGACAGGAGGGGAGATCACTAATTGACAGGAGGGGAGAGCACTATAACAAAAATAAGGAGCTGCCCCTATCCTACCCCACAAATCCTCTCGTTCACACTACAGACATACACAATGCATCCTTACACATACACAGAAACACACAATGCATCCCTTACGCACGCACACTGCTTCTCTTACACACAAAAACAAAATGCATCTCTTACACACACTCTATGCACACCTTACAGACACACACTGCATTACATTACATACACAGAAACACATCTTGCATTCCTTACACCTACAAACACAGATTCACACAATGCATCCCTTACACACCCAGAAACACACAATGCATTCCTTACACACAAACACACGCTACATCCCTTACACAAATTGGTATCCCTATACACTACATTCTATAAGAACACACACACATTACATCCTCTAAAATAACACATCCCCTACATACATACACTCCACTCCACTCCCTGTGAGCGAACTCATGGGTGGGCCATGTAGGTGGACTTATGGGCGGGCCTTGTAGGCATTCACACGATCAGGCCCTGGGGGCCTAGACCTATAGCTGTGTAAGGGGCCCCAGAAAATGGAGCTGCTTCCTGTTCGTTGATTTTTGTGAGCACTGTTACATTGTCCAGAGAGCCTCTTCTACACCAGATCTGTGGAGCCAGACTGCAGCCTGAGCCCATCATCATCCTCTTGTCCTCATCTGGTGGTAAGTAGGCAATTCAATTTATTATTAGTGGCACTAATCTCTAATTTACCTTGTTAAAGGGCCACTATAGTCACCAGAACCACTACAGCTTAATGTAGTGGTTCTGGTGTCTATATAGCCTGTCCCTGCAGGCTTTTAAATGTAAACACACTGCCTTTTCAGATAAAAGACTCTGTGTGCAGAACTTGCGTTGGCCCTTATGGCAGATCATATGGGTGGGGCATTGTGATGTCAAATGGTGGGCAGAACATGTGGAGGACGGCAAAATATTGGCAGCGTGCAGCGGTACAATCTGTGCCTGGGTTCACAGGATACTATAGACAAAAAGATTTCCAGGTGTTCGACCACCAGGTACCGCTGCCTGTGTTCGGGAGACAAAATGCCCACTATTCACTGGAGCACGTACGTTCGGTTATACAAATTTCGGCCACCCAGGGAAAGCACTTGAGTTAATTGCTTGTTTGTGGTTGACAGCCAGGCGTGGTCAGTGTTTGGGGGGGGAGTGTAAAAGGGGGACCACACATCATCCATTCGGGAAATGAACATGGGGGGTACGGACAACCGAACAGAAAGGAAATGAGTCTGCTACAATCTGAGCCGAGGTTGAAAAAAAACAGGCTTTGTGTGAAATGCCAGTATCTTGGCCAACAGTTTTAAAGTCCAAGTTCAGCATTGATATTGCCTATAACTGGAGCACAGTTCAGGGTCTTTACCTACCTTGGGCAGAATAGTGATATGGCCTGAAGGAATCTGTGTCACCTCTGAAGTAAGGAGTTGAAGGATGACAATAGGCGCTGAATTAAGGTTTCCCCAAATGCTACTTTATAATAATTTGAGTGGAAATCCATCCAGTCCCGAGCTTGTCTTGTCTTGGAGGTCTTGATTGCCTATTGTATTTCTTTGATTGTTATTTCTGCTTCTGGTAGCCTAAAGAGTATGTGCCACTTTTGTAGAGAGATATTCCTCAATGTAGGCATGCTTCATAGTTATTCCTTCCATCTAAGAACCTGAGTTTACAGCAATAATAAAACGCAGCTGTAATCTTCCGTGGGCAGGAGGTGGAATTGCTGGGTTAATTTTTATATGGATTATATTTAACTGTTCCTGTCTCTTTCATAATTTACGGGCTCATATCCTACTGCACTTTTTGGAGTGCAAATAAAACAGGTGCTGGGATTTTTGAAGTGAGAGGTAATGTTTATGTGTGAGTAGAGCTGGCAATTCCTTCCTTGCCAGGAGGAGTTCTTGCTAGAGTGGTTCGCACAATGTTTGTGTCAAGTCTCTTGGTTTGTAATTTTGTGTAGAATATCCAGCATCTTCTCTGACTGGATGTTCTTGCAGTGTATGCATGTATCAGTTGCCCTCAGACTACACACTTGTGTGGTATCCAAAGTTATCCTGGGTACGTATCTAAATTAGTGTTTTTTTCAAAATAACTAGTGAGAGAGGAGTTCACCTCTTGAATTACTTCTTGGTCCAGGAATACGGACTTATTGAAGCACCAGATTTTTTCTGTTCACCAAAACAGATGGGTGGTTATGTGAATAGCAAATAGTGCTCTCTGCATTTTTAGTGTTAAAGTAAAATAAAAGGAGGTAAACTCACCTAATAAGAGCAATAAATTAGATTTTTGCTCAATCCTGTGTAGCATAGGTGGTTTACTCCCCAGCAATGAGGTAAAAATTGTGGCTCTTCCGGATAAAATTTTCAAGGATAACATCAGGGTCCAGGTAAGGTAAAAAACTAGTTTTATTTAAAACAAAGATAATAAAGCCAGTGACATAAAAACACTAATTTCAAAGAGATCCACCATTTTCTGCCATACAGCACCTCTGATCAAAGAATCTAGTGTAGCGGTGTCAATCTTAGTAAACATCTTAGTAAACATGGCTGTGTAGATGTTCGGGTGGTCGGCTCTCAGCTGCTTGACACCTGATACTGCTCCATGCACAACCTTGCCTTGTTTGCTCGTTTAGTACGCGCCTTACTGTGCTCACTGAAACCTTAGTTCCTGTTGCCACCAAGTTTTGCTGCAGGTTTTTTGAAGTCACTAAGGGGTTTTTCACAACCTGCCTTCTCAGAAATCTGGTTGCAGCCATTGATAGCCTCATTTTTCTGCCCTGTATAGATAGTGTAACCATTGTTTCTTTAACTTTGAAATTGCAAACTATGCTTCCAACGGTGTCTTTAAGAACAGTCAGTGGCTTCACTATCTTTTTGTATCCTGTTCCCTTTTTGTGAAGGGATCTTCTCTTACTTTGTAGACCATTCTTTTGACTTTTGCCAAATTTCTAACATGCAGTCAAACGTGACACTCAACAAACCTCTAACCAGTTCATGTTTTTCAAGTGTTCCACCTGGTGCAACTAATGAAGCCCTTGCTTAGTTACATCAGGTGTACTTGAGACAACAACTGTTTTGCATATTTCTGCTGTTGTGAGGGATTCTATTGAGGGGGTTGAATATTTTTGAGACTGGAAAAGTCATTATAAGTTGCATTTTTATTTGAATTTGGGGAAACCACTTGAAGTATTCGTTGTGTTGGACTATTTCAATAGATTTTCTTTGATTTGTTCATTGCAAACAGCTGAAAGTCTGTAAATGTTGACAACAAACCTGGTGGTTGAATAATTTTGATTGCAACTGTAGATGCAAATGCAAATGCAAATATTGCAATTTTGAATGTTGAATGCTTTATTGTAAAAACAAAATAGAAAAAAAACTAATGCAAAGAATGAATGCATTCTTTTAAGGTTTATATTAATAAAAGGTGGATTAAAATGGATTAAATTAATAGAAATCCAGTTTAAATATCAGAAAACAGATTTAGATTGATTTTAATCCAGGATTGTATCCATCACATGATCTAAATTCTGAAAATCCAAGGCTGATGAAAAGGCTGCATTATTTTACTTCGAATAAATTATATCTTTGTAGTTTTTCAAAAGGGATGCTTACTGCAAACATCAGTATATCTGTTTATTCGTTCATTCTGTGCAAAAGCTATCGTGATTTGCAAAGTACCAATCCATGTTCTGAGCTATTTTTACCCTTGCAGAGAATTGTAAGTCTGTCATTTAATCAAGAGACGTGTATTTGTATGTCTTTCTCTGTATTATTATATACACGTTCTTCTACTGGAACGATAAGCTGCATTAGGCAATTTTCGCTCTAGTAATCTAGTAATCTTTTATTTATTGGGCCTTCCCAATCCCTCACAAAACACACAGTTTAATCACTAAATTGGGCATTATAGTGTCAATTCTGCTACTAAGCGCGTGTGTGCATGTTTGCGTGCGTGTGTGTTTACGTCTATTTATTTATTAAACATTTTTAAGGTAACATCTGAAGAGGTGGCTCTTGGCTTTTTGGCATTAACCCACTAACATTTTTATTTTGTTTTTAGCATTTATTTATTTTAGTAATTCAGTTAAAGGGTTACTCCAAACACAATGTCCACTTCATTGATTTGAAGTGGTTATGGTGCTTATGGCATCATCACTGGGGTGTCATTAACCAGCCCAAACAAAAGTTTTGGGCAGGCTAATTCCAAATCTGTGCATGTATGTATATATATATATATATATATATATATATATATATATGTACAGAATGTCATTCAGCGGACACCAGTGAATGAGTAGCAGGATCTGATGCTTTTACTGCTCAGCCCAGTTTTCCCCATTACCAGAATAATGTACTCCCAGCATTATTGTCACTAGACTGGTATGTAGTGGTTATGATGGTTAAAGTAGCCCGTTAAAACCTGGAGCTATCACTGACGAAACCCCTGCATACGTGTTCAAATTGTATGATGGTCACAATAATTTTATGCATGTTATGCAAAGTATGTATTATAAACTATAACCCCCAGACTCGTTTTTTATGTACTCCTCCCCCACAAAACAAAATCTTTAAAATAAAGAATAAAAAAAAATCATTGAGCTATGAGATATCTAGTAATGCATAGCCTATTTTCAAATATTTTTTTATTAAAAAATGTTTACACATTTTAGCAACCAAACAAATAAATTGGCAATACCATTAATACACCACCACATTGATTTACCACAGAGACCTCTATATCTGAAATAATGAGTTATGCTTGTAAATCATTCAAAAGTACGGCTCTGGAATCCACTTACAATAGTAACTATTTATTTTCCAGAATAAATGCACAGTTTGCACAGTGCCTGGAAAAAAATAGCAGAATGGCAAAGAATACGTGCTATGGTCTGTAAAACCAGCAAGTAACAAAAGAGAATCAACCATTCCTTCCATATTTTTAACAAGCCAGAGCGTGCCCTAAAAAAAGTATAGGACCAGAGGTTTTCAATCTCTCTGGCACTAGTAGGTAGAGACTAGGGGGTGCTACACCTCTGGTCTGCTAAGTATAGTACCAGAGCATGCTAAACCTCTGCCACTGATACAGGGCTTACTCCCCACCCTGTGGCTACCTACCCACCTCCCTCTAATAAGTAAGTGCATAGCCTAATAAAACAATTTAAAAAAAAAAAACGATTTCATATTTATACTTCTGTGCAAATGTTTTAGTCAGATGTTAAAAAATGCAAAGTAAGAATACTTGCAAGAATAGAAATGTTAATTTTTTAATTTTTATCAATTAACAAAATGCAAAGTGAGTAAACTTAAGAACAATCTACATCAAATCAATATTTGCTCCCATGACATGAAATTATTAATATAACTAATATAACTGGGTATCCAAACCTGTCTAGTTTGCTAGCCCCTTTCAAATCCCTCACTAATTCTGAAACCGCTATTTACCTGGCCTTTTAAGGCTTCATGAGGCCACGAGAATTCACCATCAGAGATTGTGTTGGTGAACCGTCACCAACACAATCCACAAGGTTGCCTTTGAAGCTCCTACCTAATTAAACATCAAGATCATTATATATATACTGACTCTACCCGCGACCAACTGGGTCAACCCATCCACATTATATACTATCCCATGAATAATAATGGTGCCGGTGAAGGTTTTCGATTCCTACCTCCTCACCGTACCATATATTGCATCTCTTCCGTTACTGTCACTTCATGGGACTATCCTCACTACCTCTAAGGCATGTTATATGTACGGTTATCATTTAACAGGGCTCTGAATGAACCCTAGCCTTTATTCATGACACTCGTGTAGGATAATGGCCGCATCTACGGCATCGAGCCAGTACGTTCCAGTCCATGTCATTAACCCCTTAAGGACCAAACTTCTGGAATAAAAGGGCATTATGACATGCCACACATGTCATGTGTCCTTAAGGGGTTAAACTCTAGGTCACTGAAAGTCATCAGCATATACAACATACATATCCCAACCAGTACAGGAAACACGAAGGGCATGTGTGGAAAATGTCATCTTAATGTACTTACGTGGTATAATGTTCTTTACTCAATTAATGTATTTTGAGCATGATATGTATTCCTTTTTGCCCACTTTATTTACCGGCCTACAGCATACGTCGGTTTCGGCACACCTCAACCGACTTTTTCCTATCACAGGTTTGCTAACAACAATCTTATTTCATATCATATTCCATGTAGCCCCGAACACAAGTAAAACTTACTTATAAGTATCTACTTTAAATTTATGAAATATTGAGAAGGGACAGAGCCTCTTTAAATATTGAATGGTGTCACGGTTAGATTGGTTCCTGTGGAGTCTTGATCCAGTACAAGCCTTTTCTCCTTGTTTGGGTGCAGTGGCTGAATTATGCAAACTAATTAAAACATTTCTGGATAGTAAAAACACTTTTTGACATTTTATCTTTCTTATTATTTGGACTTGGCAATTTTAATGAAAGTGAAATATTATATATAAAGGGCAAAGAGTTTGTTATCCGATCCAGGCCCCTCGGCCATTAATTAATGTTAAAAGAGCATGCTCTCTAGTGCAAAATAATGCCACCTCTGACATTTCAAATTACTCATTGTGCTTCTCCAAGTATGCCAATTCAGGAACTTAGTTTTAAATTATTGTCCAGATAGTATTTAACTCCACTGATCTTAAAGGAACACTAGGGTGTTAGGAAGTAAAACTGTATTTCTAATACTACAGTGTCCCTCTGCCTCTGGTGCCTGCATTTTCAGCAAAGATTCCCCTCCCCAGAGTAAATCTATTTAATTTTCTGTTGGTAGGCAACATTTCTCTTAATTTCCACTGTTCCAGATACTCTGTTGCATCCTGCATGGATTCCATATGACTGAGTAGCTCTACATTCCTTTACACTTCTTGGCATGCCATATTCCTGGTTTGTTTAGCTCATGGAGAGGCAGGCAACTAATTCTGAGCACCTGCCTCGCAAAGACTTCTCATTAAGCTGCATGGGAAAGTATGTGATTGGACACGTACAACTAGTCTGGTCTGTATAGAAGACAATAGTTCTGCTCAACTTTTGCAAGCTGTTTTTAGATATTGACCTAATGACAAAATGCATAATTAAATGCATGCATGTTTTCATTTGGGCTATTCTAAACAGAAAATGTAATTTTATTTATTTTTGTTTATATTTTGCCAGTGGAGTGCCTCTTTAACCCCTTAAGACCGCAGGACGTACTATGCCGTCCTTATTTTGGTGGCTCTAAAAGCCGCAGGACGGCATAGTACGTCCTGCGATCTTATGTACTTACCCGGTCGCCGGCGATCCCACGCCGGCGATCGCGGTATGGGGGACTTACCTGGGAGCCCAGGGAGTCCCCCTGCGTCCTCTTCAGCCGCCCAGGGCCATGTGATCGCGAGGTCCTTGCGAGGACCCCGCGATCACATGGACGGCATAGCCGTCCAAGGCATTGCCAGCAGGGGGAGTGCCTGTAATGGCAGGTACTCCCCCTGCTGTCTGAAAAAAAAATAAAAAATGTTAAAACAGTGTAAAAATAAATTATATATACTTAGATCATATATATATTTATTATATATATGATCTAAGTATATATATACACACATATACACACATACACATAAATATGCATACACTGTCTACGTGTATTTTAATATTAATATATACATAATTATATATATATTAATATCAAAATACACGTACAATGATATTGATTAAATATATATATAATTTTCATTATATATATATTTATATATAATAAAAAATAAATAAATATATAAATACGTTAAAAAAATAAATAAAAAAATAATAAAAAAATAATAAAAAAAATAGATAAAAAATATATAAACATGCGTAATTTCGTTCTAACTGTATTTTAAAATTAATATATATATATTGATATCAAAATACATGTAGAACGAAATAATATATATATCTATATACATAAGTATATACGTATATATCACTATGTATATACCTATATATAAATAAAAATAATAAAAAAAAATTATATACATATATATACACACATATATATATACACACATATATATATAATAATTCTACGCATATATTTATGTAATAATTTTACATAATTAGGTCATTTTATTAATTACAATTTGCAGGACCTGCCTGCCAACCCAGGCCAAAAGTTCAGGGAATTACATTGTCTAGCACTATATTTAACTCTATAACTTTCCAAGACACCATGAAACCTGTACATGGGGGGTACTGTTTTACTCGGAAGACTTCGCTGAACACAAATATTAGTGTTTCAAAACAGTAAAATATATTACAACGACGATATCGTCAGTGACAGTGACATTTTTTGCATTTTTCACACACAAATGGCACTTACACTGACGATATAATTATTGTGATACGTTTTACTGTTTTGAAACACTAATATTTGTGTTCAGCGAAGTCTCCTGAGTATAACAGTACCCCTCATGTACAGGTTTTATGGTGTTTTCAAAAGTTACAGAGTCAAATATAAGGTTTGCGTTTCAGTTTTTTCACATTAAAATTCGCCAGGTTGCCTTTGAGACCGTATGGTAGCCCAGGAATGAAAATTATCCCCATGATGGCATACCATTTGCAATAGTAGGCAACCCAGGGTATTGCAAATAGGGTATGTTCAGTTTTTTTAGTAGCCACTTAGTCACAAACACTGGCCAAAATTTGCGTTCAAATTAGTTTTTTGCATTTTCAAATATTAACACTAACTTTGGCCAGTGTTTGTGACCAAGTGGCTACTAAAAAAGACTGGAGATACTCAATTTGCAATACCTTAGGTTGTCTACTTTTGCAAATGGTATGCCATCATGGGGGTAATTCTTATTTCTGGGCTACCATATGGTCTCAAAGGCAACGTAACCAATCTGGCGAATTTCAATGTAAAAAAACTGAAATATGTAACACGCTATATTTGACCCTGTAACTTCCCAAAACACCATAAAACCTGTACATAGGGGGTACTGTTTTACACGCGAGACATCGCTGAATACAAATATGTGTATTGTATTGCAGTAAAAGCAAACAGTATTATGACATTCACAGTTAGAATGTCACGTAGAACTAAAAAAATTTAAAAAATTCTTATTTTCTCCCATTTTTTTAAATATTTTTTTCATATTAAATTATGTTCCATACCTAAATATTTGATGTTAAACGAAAGCCCTGTTTCCCCTGAATAAAATGATATATTATAATGGGGGGTGCATTTAATATGAAAGAGGTGAATTATGGTTGGACAGACATATAGCGCAAATGCCAGGTTTTGTTTACGTTTTTTTGGATCACAACTTGTACATTTGGCTGCGGTCTTAAGGGGTTAAAAATACACTGTAGACACGATAACCATTTTATCTAATTAAAATAGTTATAATGGCTGGAGTCAAGCAGTTTAACACTAAATAAGGGTCAGACCAATGATGGATATCCGCTGGTTTGGGAACCACTACAGTCACTTCTATTATCTGTGTTTTTTGCAAAAACTCCAGATGACTGGATCAATATTAATATGCAAGTACAAGTGTTAGATATATGTCCCCCTGCACTAATAAGCCCACATTGTACATAAACAGTAAAGATTCTCTCTCCAATTGGTTTTGACTTTGTTAATAATTTAAATCAAAGGTAATGTTTTGCCTGTTACTTTTCTTGCAGAATAATGTTTCATAACAATACAGCATCCAGCTAACATTTCATTTGGGGTTTGGCATTTGAGAATTTACAATACCTTTCGTCTTTGTCAAACTGTCCCAGCTAAACCTTCCTAGATCCATTATTTAAAAAGGTTATAATCAGCTTGTCAACCATCTGAGCGCATAAATGACCTTTAACACTGACTTTCTGTCTACACAGTATCATACATCACAACCATACACTCACACATCACTGTTTCACCTGTGACCCACCTGTATCTGTTATTGGGTACACACACCTTACCATCACCTCCCTTCTTTTTCATGTTTTTTTTTTTTTTTACATTTTAATAAGCAACTGGTCTTACGGTACAAGTAATATTCTATGCCATGTTTTAGTTTTCTTATTAACAAAACATTTGGGCTGCACTGCTTTAAAGGAACACTGAAGGCACTGTAACAAGTTTATCTAATTTAAGTTGTTAGAGTGCCTTAAATATTTTCATCCTTCTCTTATTTTTCAAACAATTTTCTTTATTATTTATGAAGGCTTTGAAGAGCGCTCTTGGGTTGGGGCCAGGGGGGAAAGGAACAATAGGGCCCCCACCCTCCCCCCCGGTTTTCACCCGTTTGAACAATCTAACTATGGAGGACTTTACAGCAGTGAGCCGATCTCTGATTCAGCTCACTGCTCGGGAACGCACAATTGAAGCGCATGCGCAGTAGAGCTTTCACAGTTTCTCATAGCAAATCATTGAATACAATGAATCCCTATGAGTGTCATTTGATTGGCGTGTAGCATGCACGTATGGTCCGCAAAGCTTCTCTATGAAAAGCTAGTGATCGGACCCGAACGATAAGTAACTGATGACTTGAAAGGGGGCGGGGTGTAATGCCACGAGGTCAAGTAAACAACTGTAAGAAAACAAGGTAAATACTTATTTTGAATGTAAATATTACTAATAATTAAATGATTGGAATGGTGTTTGGTGATATACAGTATATAAATATATATAAAATACATCTGAATTATAATAAACTGAAAGATAGTACAGTGTTCCTTTAACTGTGATCACCTATTTAAAATGGAGGTCTATCTGTGTTACTCATTCTATTGCAGCTTAATGAATGATAGTCATTGTACTTCATTTGGTATTTTGCTTTACTGTAGCCTAATTTAAATGACTGTGATTCCATCTGACAAATTTGCAAGTTTCCTTTGGCTTTTCAGGATATGTCATGATTCTGGTAGTGATTTTATTAATAAGTTAACCACTGCTAGTCATTTAAACAGTAGAATTTAGCCTTTGCCCAGGAATTCATACATTGGTATACAATAAAGCTAGTGAAGCATATCCGCTTTTCTATTCAAAGAAAGTTTCTCCATAAAATCTAGCACATTTAATTTCTCCTTTTATCTTTTGTAATGTAGTGCTGTGTTGAAGGAGCGCTTATAGAGACTCTATAGCAGGGATAAGCAATTTTATCAGGACTTTTACAGCCTCTCCAGATATAATAAGCAAGGAAAAGTGTACTCTGATAAGAGTACCAGCTAGCTACAGGATAAAACCATGAAGTAGCTACTAGCCACTTAGGAAGAGAAAAAGTAATAAAAGAGAAAATAAATAAATGTTATTGAATATAATAGAATAAAAACTGGGTGCTCGTGTACAATTTAATTATTCATACTGCAATGTTATTTTCCCGCTTACCGCATCAGACTGAGTAACATACCTGGGCACAGACGTGTGCATGGTAATACCTATATCAGGTTTTGCTCCATAGCTCACCATGATCCCGAAACAGGTTGTGCTGTTACTTAACTCTTAACCAGTCTACAATGGAGTATTAATCTATTGCTATTACTTATATAATCATATGAGGCAGCCCATTATAGTAATATAGACTAGTTGAGATTTCGAGATTTATTCTGCAGTAATAGCAGCATTTCACGTTACAGCAAACTGGTTGAGTTTCATCAAACACCTGTTAGTTTATTCACCTTTTGTACACGAGCACCCAGTTTTTATTCTATTATATTCAATAACATTTATTTATTTTCTCTTTTATTACTTTTTCTCTTCCTAAGTTCCTAGTCTGGTAGCTACTTAATGGTTTTATCCTGTAGTTAGCTGTTACTCTTATCTGAGTACACTAATTTATCATTTTTCCTTGCTTATTAGTTTCCTATTTGGGGTTACCCCCCGTCTTTTAGGGTACCAGGCATTGACTTTATTCCAGTTCCTCTTCTTTCAGCCTCTCCAGATATGCTCTCATCTAAGTGACATCATAATTCTTTACATCTGTGTCATAATGACATATACTACCAAGGTCTTTTACAGTATTCTCACATGTCAAATGTGTTTTGTTAGGATTAATTTTTTTGTCTTTGTTTATCTATTGTACAACGCTGTGGGATATGTTGGTGCTATATAAACCATTGTAATTGTCTTATTGCCTTTCTCTAAAGCAGGGTAAAGATCCAAATTGAACTCTACAATTTCCAGTTGCTTGTGAGAATCCTAATAAGCTATCTTCAGTAATCCTTATTTTGGTCCACCTGGATCATTCAGAACCTGCAAAATACAACTCATTAACATTAATATATGCTCAACCCCCAGAAGGTGCGGGAAAAAAGCAATTCCCCAATTAGAGATCCATCTGTTTACCACAGTCTGTGGCACATGTTTTTTTAGACACCTTTTGCAATAATCTCATAAGACATCTCACATATATTTTAGAAATGTCTTGTTCAACCTTTAGTTATTTATATAGACCTGAAATCTTGGTACTGAACATTCAGGTTGGGCTAGAATTAGATACATATTGTTAAAATGAATCTGTTCTCAGATGTTTCATGCCCTTGCTACTACAACCCACATTCATGCTACTACAAACCACCATGTCTGCCTATAAACTATGTATTACCATGTATTGGCTTACTGCAGCAATGTCAACAATACCCTACTGTGAAACAATGCTACCTTTCAAGTGTAAAAGATTGTGTTTGGTCATTCGAGACGTTTTAATCTGGAAAAATACAAGCTTATTATAGAGTATCCTGGATTCAGTGCTTGGAGTTTGCCTCTCAAAATCCATGCTACATATTGAAGTTAGCTTCCTAATAGCCATAGATATTAGCTAGTCTGTGTCTTCATCCCTAGGATTACTTGTATTTCATTGGTTTCCTACCCATACTACATTACTCTTAGCCTTGAGATTAGCATGTTAAGGTGTCTAAACACTGTCTTTTTAGAGAGAAGGCAATGTTTACATTACAGCCTAGGGGCACCTCCAGTGGCCACTCAGATGGCTACAAGAAGTGCTTCATGGGGCAGTGCTGCACAGTGTGCAGCACTGAAATTCAGTGTCTCCACCATCTGCATGGAGACACTGAACTATCATCATAGAGATTCATTGATGCACCAATGCATATCTAGGAGGGGATGCTGATTGACCAGGGCTGTGTTTGGCTCTGCCCCTGGTCAACCTCCTTGGCTGAGAATCAAAATGTTCCTGTGGAAAAGCATTGTGATTGGCTGAGATCATCACTTCTGATGATGTCAGCCAAGGAGGCAGACCAGGGGCAGAGCCGGCACCACCAGACTGGGATAAAAGTAATATTTTACTATATTTAGGAGGGCAGGGGGGAACAGTTGAACCAGATAGGCTTTTTAATACTATAGGCTCAGGTATACATATCTGTGTCCTTACGGTCAGGAATGCATGCTTGTGTCTGACCCTATAGTGTTCCTTTAAGTCTGTTCAATGTAAGGAGTATGGGGTAGAATTGCATGAAATCAACTATTTCACTAACATAAATATTGGCTTTAGCAATAATTTACTTGGGTTACAAACTGTGAAATGGTCTTAAGGGGGCTGAAAGAACTCACAGATCATTTAATGCTAGAGTGCTGTTTTTGGAAAGACACATAGGGTGGGGCATATTAAAATAGCACAATTTAGCATTGCTGCAAGGCTGAATAGATCCAAATGAATTCCTTTTGATAACGCTGTCATGTTAATCTTTCACACACTGTACTGAAATGTAATCTGTTGCTTGCAGCTATTTTATTATTTAGCAATACAGAGAAACTACACTCCATTAATGTACATAGGTCATCACTTTGATTGAAATATTTAGGGTACCCAGAACTTGGATTCCAAATGTGTGGCTCTAAGATCATTAACATTCTGGCTTTTAATTAGCACAACAATTGTTTAAATACGTGTAGGGAAATGTAGCTTATGTAGTATTAACAATTTGCGCCATGTAAAACCTTGAAGACTGTTGAGTGGAAACCAAAATCTAAATGTAGTAGGGTTAATAGTCCGGATTCTGTTAAAACTAAGTACTGGAGATTAAACCAATGGATGCCGAAGTTGGGTGCTAAGCAAAATAGTGTTAACTCAAATTTTCTATTTGAGTATTTCATCGTCCAAGGCGTGCCTCCATTAAGTTGAGTTCTTGGGTCTGTATGGCCTTTAGCTAAGGATGAGACACAAGAATTCTGAGAAAACACAATGAACTAGATAGATATGAAACTCAGTACATTTCAGAATCAGAGATACAAAAAATTAGGGTAACAATAATAGTAGACATACATTGATACAACTGTTTACTTTAATATAGAAAGTATAATTTGATGGTGAGAAATGTTACAGAAATAATGGTTGTCATATTGTTTGTATGTTGCACTAGACTGGAGCATTTTGTAAATTTTTTTGCAGAAATGGAATTCACTTAACTTCAGGTATTAACTGATGTCACAATACCTGTCCCTTGTGATGCCGTGCGATCACTGAAGGTACGTCACTTCTGTACTCCAATGCACATGAAACAACCCCCACTTATAACTAGCTTCCCGATGCCTTGTTCTGACATCTTTTATGACATGGAACCCTTCCATTTGTCACCAGGTATTCACTTATGAAACCACAGCCTTCTGTAACGAATCACAAGTATAGGGTATATATACTTTTAAGTTGTCCTTTTTTTCTTGGCCTGTCGTCGTTCTTGTTACCCGAGAGTGCCTCCGAGTATCTATTGTCTATATTGATTTATGACTTTGGCTTGTTGGACCATTCCTGTTGTCTGTTATCCTGACCTTTGGCTTGTTTATCGATTCTGTGTTTCTCTGTTAGCCTTGTCATCAGCCTATCTCATGTTTTCTGTCTGCCTGCAGACATTTAGTCTAACTGCCCTCCAAGAGCCTGACCACTCAAATGACCTGTGTGTTTCCCTTTAAGATTTACTTTGCATTTTGCATATTGAGTTATTGCTATTCTTGACACCTAGGTACTTAAAATAAAAACAAAAAAGTTATACATAAAAAAGGCACATGATTTTTGCCTTTTCTGCTAAGCAGTACATGACAGAACCAACATTGAAGGAAACGTAACACGTTATTAGAATACTTATTGGCCATTGCTGTTGATGGCTAAACAGTTTTTACTGGTTTTGCTGCTTTAGATTTCCATCTGATCCCGCGGTAGATCCCCATTCAGCCTTGTGTGTTTTTTTTCCACTGTAACACATTACATCGTTGTCAAAAATAAAACTTAGAATAATCACATTACATCATTGTCAAAAATAAAACGTATAAAAAATACCAGACCTGTAAAGGCAAAAAAAATAAATAAAAAAATAAATAAAATCTAAATATTAAAACATGTACAGTGGGGTATACTGCAAAGTAAAGTCCACTCAATCAAGTTCTCTTATATACAGTCACAAATGTGGGTATCAGGTTTGGGAAATGTTATATTGTGCTACAAAGTAGACATAAATTGTAGCAAATTTCAAAGCACTATTTGCTGTCTATTATAGTACCTCACAGAGATAACCAATACAGTGAGTATATCGAATCTCAAAATGAAAAAATTCCCTTTAAACCATCAAATTGGTAGTAAAAATTGGCAATGAACTTAGTCTTGTATTAAATATCCAAGAATATCCAAGAATAAAGTGTAAAATCACTTTGTTTATTATTAATTAGATTAAAAACACTAGCAATTCGCCAAGTCAGGAATTGCATGTCATAGAGTACCGTTCCTACAAAGGTCGTATCAAAATTCTTCTTCCCCCTCTGCTGGCTCGATGTACTAGGAGGATAAAAAAAATTCAAAGAATGCTTTATTCAGGAACAGCACTCAGACCATCGTGATCTTGATTTGGGTAAGAGCAGTATGGGCACTCCGTCTGATGGACTTTTTGCGTCAGGAAAAGTTCCTTTGTCATGAGTAACTGATGACAAAGGAACTTTTCCTGACGCATTTCGTGACTCCAGGGACAGTTCATCAGAGGTAGAATTTGTTCTCCTCCCCTGTCTTTTATAGCTGAAAACAAAGCATATTTTAAAGGGTCAGGTACCCATTTAAATTGTTTAAACTAAGTTTTTTAAAATAGGATTGATACTAAAAAAGAAAAATAAAGCCATCCAGCAAATAATTTTAAGCATGCATAACACATGTTAAAAGAAACATAACATAAAGGATCTTATATACAGTTCTTTAAGATAAAATAATAATAAGATTTAGATCAGGAACAAAAAGTATTTAAATAAGAGAAGATTGCGGATTTACCACGTACTCATGTATTCTAAAAGAATAACTAGGTGAATGTAAAGGAGGATTATTCCCCTTATAAAATATATAAATTAAAATAATTGTACAAAGACTTACATCATACTGTGAAGTGGAACAAGGTGCTAGACACATATGATATGAAACCGTATTATAAAATTTTAAATAAATATGATAAATAAAATCTAAACTCCTAATTATAGTGAATAAAAATTATTTGGATAGAGAACATAATGTTTTCCAATTGAGAGATTGGATATACGTATTGTTCCCTTACCTAAAATAAGAAAAACTAAATTAATCTAAAAGAGGGCTATTCTCCAATAAACAATAGTACAAAAAAATATCTCCTGATTACAAAAAAATTAAGACAAGAAGCAACTTAAAGAGTGGTCAAATGATATAAAAGAGTGGTCAAATGAGTGGTCAAATGATATAAAACAAATTGCGGAAAGAGGTCATAAAAAGAAATAAGTACCACGAAAACGCTGGTTACAGAAAGTTGAGGAAATTCAAAATGCGGAGGCAGCAGATGCTGCTCCTGCTGGCATAGGTACCAAACATGTAGAATGGTGGCAACCATGGTTTGTGTTAATGGCAGAGCAAGACAGGGGAAGAAAGATTGACTGGCGGATTGGGGGGAAGCATCTACCTTGGGTCCATGTTCAATCTCTTGTTTGCTTTATCTAATCTCTTTTTCCTTTTTGTTTTCTCTTTTATTTAATTATCTATGTCCCTCTTTCTCTCTCACTTTTTGACTTGTACTTCTCTGGACATTCTCTTCAGAAACCTCTCCATGCTTGAATGGAGAAGAAAGTTTCGACTATAAACTCTCGGACACTAATGGCTATGTCATGCTGTGCCAGAACAGCCCTCCTTTACATTTGATTCCCACTATGCATGCACACAGGTGACGGGACTCATCCACATAGTCATCCCTCATAATGTGACATCGTATGGAGCCTTCTTTGCAAAGTAGGGTAATGTGGCACTTAAAAGTGGTCTCCTTGATAGACCGACTGCTAGAAGGGAATATGCCAATTTGCCAATCTTGTAATATTGCTTTTGCAGGTGTACTTTATATACCGTAGCTTGCTGCTCATGATTTGTATTGCACTTTGTAATATGTAATATTGTCCTTACAGTGAGACCTGTGTGTCTTGAGCTGTTTTCTTTTTTTGTTCCTTATGACAATTAATTTCTTAAAAAAACAAGATATCTAATAAAAACAGATTTAAAAAAAAAAAAGTAATTGGTACAAAATCCACATTTAAACCACCAGGTTAAAGCAAATGTAAATCCAAAACGCCTCTATTTTGTCAATTTCTTTATCTACATGTCCTCCTCGCCAATGTGGGGATATTTTCTATATACCCATACATTGTTGACCTGATAGGTCTTTATTGTGTGTTAAGTTAAAATGTCTGTAAAGGGTATGTGACAGTCAACATTTTAATATTCTTGAGGTGCTCCCCTATCTTTGTTTTTAGGGTTCTTTTGGTACATACAACATATAGTTATTTGCAAGGACATTCCAATAAATTAATTTCACCAGAAGTGTTGCAATTTAAATGGGTTTTAATTAATTACACATGTGCAATTCGCTTTGTTCCGAATGCAAATTCTGACGAATTTCGGACTTTCTGATGCTTCCGAAGTGCCGAATTTTGGAATGCCGAACCGAATTGTTGAATTTCTGAAGTGCTTTGGATTTCTGAAAAGTGGCAGGAGAGGGTTGGGTTAGTGGTTGGGATAGGGTTGGGGTAGGGTTAGTGGTTGGGGTAGGGTTAGGGTAGGGTAACCCTAACCCTATTCCTAACGCTAACCCTACCCCTAGCCCTACTCCTAAACCTACACTTACCGTACCTCTAACCCTACCCTAAACCTACCCCTAAACCTAACCCTAACCCTACCTCAACCTAGCCCTACACTTACCCAAAGTGCCGAATTTCGGAATGTCAAACTGAATATTTTTCCCATTCACATCCCTAGTTTTAATTGTATATCTTTTCTCTAATTTGCCGTCATAAAATTCCTTACTTATAGGTTCACAATTAGAATTATTTTTACATGCTAGGCATTTTATACATTTATAAAAACCTATTTTATGGTTCTGGTTTTACTAAACTAAAAGGTGTTTTTAAGATTTAGAGTAGATAACCCTTGAGAACAGGATCTTCTTGTAAGATATTCCATTGTTTATTTAAATTGAACCTAATTTTTTTCAAATGCTTTCTAAATTTAGTGATAAAAGCGGGAATTTTTATAAAATCTTCTTATTTGGTCTTCTTAATCAGAGATTCTTCTCTAGGTATTTCAACAATTTTTTTGAATGCGTTATCAAGGAGATCAGTTTTGTAACCTTTATCCAAAAAAAATCTGTTTAATTTAATTCATCTGGAGAAGACCATCTTTTGTTCATCCTTCTTCAAGTGATAGGCTATATATGACATGAGCGTAGAGTGACAGGAGAATAAAGGCAAGGTGGACATAGAACTTAGTTAGGGAATCGTGAGCCTTACAGAAGGTCTGTCACCTGTGCTCATGGATGCTTGGGTTGCCCCTAACCAAGGAGGTGGGGGTGTGGGGGGGGGGGGTTAAGGATGTAACTCAGCTTATGTTATTGAAACTGTGCTCCCTTGAGTGGATAAGGTGAGTTGACCCGACTTGGGTGACTCGCTTATAAAGATGGCAATCTACGGTGCGGCAAGAGAAAATAAAAAAAAAAATACCGAACAGTCTTGAACATGAAACAAATCATAACAATGAAAATAAAAAAGACATTTTCGGGCTTGTCAAGAGTCGGGTGTCCGGGCGAACCCCCATTTGACCTCGCAGGACAAAGGGATCCCAGGTTGGTGTTGTGTGTATCGCCTCTGGAGGCAGGGCTGGCAGTCCCAAAGCTTGTAAGAAAGCAGGGGCCTTGTGATGGTGAAGATGTACAGTCCCTTGTTGGGTCACCATGAGGGACCTTAGAGAACCCCACTTATAGGCCACTCCAGATTCTTTCAGACGGTTTGTCACTGGCTTGAGGGATCTGCGCCACTGGAGCATGGACCTAGTATGGTCATGATAGAATGTGAAGTGAGAGTTGTCGAATGAGTAAGGGGTCTTGTCTCGAATTGCTATCATGATATGTCCCTTGTCGTGTAATGAGGAACAGCGAACCACTACATCCCTCATTACGTTAGGAATCGCATTAGGGGATTTTAGAAGGCAGTATGCCCCATCAAGGGTTATCTTTCTTGCCAAAGCCTGAGGTAGTGTTACTGCGAGCAGTCGTTTCAGGTAATGCAGTAATTCTTCCAATAGGACATTATCGGGTATGCCACGAATTTTAATATGTTGTCGTCTGTAACGATCTTCCATAGCAGACATTTGTGTGTTGATTGTCTGTTGGAAAGACTGTACTTGCCTGATGGTGTCTTGTGGTCATGTCCTTGCGTATATCCAAAATGTCCTCCTCGGAGGTGCGAACCCTGTCTGTCACTGTCCGAACTTCCTCCTTTATCAATGCATTATCATATTCCAGCCACTTCCTCTGCCCTGGTCTGGAGACCGCTTGCTTCTGATCCCTGTTCTGCCCCCCTCCTCCCCATTCACCCTTTGGAACGGTGGGGGTTATCCCGATCCCCACTGGGGCATTCTTTCGGCCTAAACTACACAGCATTACACCCCAAGGCATTCTGAAGGATCAAGGCCTACTGTCTAAGATGGCCGCCACACAGGCCTTCCTTCGGCCATCCATCAGTGAGATCCCGCTCCTGCAAGCTTTTGATAGCCTGTGTGCACAATTTTGGGCCAAGCTAAATGCTGAAGCCTTCTGGAACCAGTCAGTGAGCCACCATCACATGGCAACGCTGCTCCCGCATGGCATCACAAAGGCGCAGTAGACCGACAGAAAGGGTGAACAAGCTCCAAAGGCACAGACTCCACAACTGCTCTTGCTCATCAGTGTGCCACAGGGAATCGAGCGCCGGCTATCAGACCCCAGCCTGCCCACTCAGGGGATCTCAGCATTGCAGCACTGGGTACACGGGACCGAGAGATTGCAGGTACAAGCTACAGCTGCCGGACACGATTGGTCCCAGGGAAGCATCTGGCTGGCTTGGAGGCTTGGGCCCATGTTGCCGGCCCTATCAGCATGAATGGACTATGTTCGCCCTGTGGCAGTGTCTCTCCCACTACAGGAGTTGGCTGAATGGTCCATAATCTCTACCCATAGCAAGGCTGTGTTTCTTTAATTCATGCATACTTTCAAATATGCTTATTTCGCTTTATTTCTTACTCTGCTCGCACTGAAAGTATGCTGAAGTCTATCTTGTATTGCCCAGTGGTATTTCCCTCTTGTTTGTCACAACAGTTCTAATTTATCCTGTCTCTCCTACTGCTAAATCAGGTAGAACTTATTTCTAAATGTATTTTCCCGATATAAAGCTTGCAGCCTACAATTTACAAATAAGCATGGCTTTTAGAAAAAAAATTGTTCGGTTACGGTTAGACGTGTACGTTAATATTACTTTTATTACTTTTGTTACCTATTTTTTTTGATATTATGAGAATATGTCGACGATTATTGCTGTTTAACTCTGTACAACAAAAATAAAAATTGTAAAAAAAAAAATAAAAAAAAGATTGTGGGAATTCATAAAAAACATAATTTGTAATTATTGGAAGATGGTTTTCTAAAAGAATCTGAAGTTGAGGTCTCAGAGGTGCACAAAAATGTGTCACATGGTTCAGGTTAAATATAATTTAAAAAAAATAAGAAATGATCCCAAGGTACACCACAGTTTTGCACATAAAAAGATAATTTATTCATGCATAGAAAATACAATAAGATATCATTATAGCAGAGAGAAAGTGCATAGTATAGTGCTAAACCAGTATATAGTACCAAAACCACAATGTAAGTAAAGTGCTAAATGCAAAACCCCATTAATAAAGGTATACTGACCAAGAGCAGGAGAAATGAAACCCCAACGTTTCGGCTGTGAAGCCTTCCTCTGGGGGATCTCTCCAGTTAAATATAAATCTGACCAGAATTAAGGTTAGTTAAAAAAACAACAACATACGATTTGGATGAAGTAAAAAGAATGACAAGAGGAATGCACTTTAGGGCTGCTAGAGCCCGTAACCACAAAGGTTATTGCATATAGCCTGGACAGATTTCATTTGTTGGTGGTTGATGTACTGAACATTTACCTAATAGCAAATGCTCTCCTTTAGGGCTTGTGCTGACCTTGGGTACATTGTTGCAACCTCACACTACTTTAATTGTTGCAATTGTTGTAATATTACTATATTATTCTTACCACTACTTGTATATCTAACACTGGTACATATAAATAGTATTTTCTGAGCGACTTATCATCACAACCATTTTAGCATTTTTCGTATTTTGGTTTATTTAGTTTTGTCTTATTTCAGCCTTTGTATCTAATAAAAGTAATGTTTTAATATTACCTTTACCCTCTAGCAAGGACAGTTTTTGCTCTCCTTTATCTATTACGTTTACTACTAGGGTTACCCTCACTTTTTGTCCTGGATCCTCTCCTTATTAATAAGCTTCCAACGTCTCTTTTCTACTGAACACACGTCTTTGTGATGAGCTTGTTTAATGTCATTACTTGGGGTAACCTGCAACCAGGTTTAACGCCAAAACA
This sequence comes from Pelobates fuscus, assembly GCF_036172605.1. NCBI lineage: Eukaryota > Metazoa > Chordata > Amphibia > Anura > Pelobatidae > Pelobates > Pelobates fuscus. The sequence continues at coordinate 302,089,425 of NC_086318.1, forward strand.
TGTAAGATGTTTTTAAACTTAGTTTAGTGATGGGTAACCTTAGAGCCCCAGATGTTTTTGAACTCCATTACCAATAATGCTTTTTCACCCTGAAGGCTGACTGAGTATCATGAAAATGTAACTCCAAAACAACTGGGCTGCAAACTCTAGTGATCATTGCCTTGTTCCACAAAATTTAGATACCGTATATACTCGAGTATAAGCCGAGTTTTTCAGCACATTTTTTGTGCTGAAAACCCCCAACTCGGCTTATACTCGAGTCAATTGTCTGTATTATGGCAATTTACATTGCCATAATACAGACAGGGGGCTGTGTACGAGGGGGCTGCAGAGCGTTTACTTACCTCTCCTGCAGCTTCTGTCAGCTCCCTTCTCCTCCGCGCCGGTCCGTTCAGCTCCTATGTCAGCTCCCAGTGTAAGTCTCGCGAGAGCCGCGGGGTCATAGTGCGGCTCTCGCGAGACTTACAGTGTGAGCTGACAGAGGAGCTGACCGGACCGGCACGGAGGAGGAGGGAGCTGACAGGAGCTGCAGGAGAGGTAAGTAAGAGCTCCCTGCCAGCCCCCTCCTACACAGTGCCCATCCACTGGACCACCAGGGAGTGAGAGCCCCCCTCCCTGCTATGTATCAAGCAGGGAGGGGGGATGATTTTTTTAAAAATAATAATAAAAGAAAAAATAATAATTAAAAATAATAATTAAATAAAAGAAAAAATAATAATAAAAATAATAATAAAAAAAATTATTAAAATAATTAAAAAAAAATATTAAGAAAATTGCCCACCCCCCACCAAGGCTCTGCAACACACACACACTGCACTCATACACACACACACTGCACTCATACACACACGCTGCATTCATACACACACTGCATTCATACACACACACTGCATTCATTATATACACACACTGTATATAAATATTAAATTAATATAATTTTTTTAGGATCTAATTTTATTTAGAAATTTACCAGTAGCTGCTGCATTTCCCACCCTAGTCTTATACTCGAGTCAATACGTTTTCCCAGTTTTTTGGGGTAAAATTAGGGGCCTCAGCTTATATCCGGGTTGGCTTATACTCGAGTATATACGGTAGTTCTATTTTATGGAAACATATCTTACAGTGAGCATGTTATTATATACCCACAGTACCAGAAAAGTATTTAGCACTAATACAATAAGCACCTTTTACTGACTCCCTTTCTGATTAGTGTTAATTTTGGCTTCAAATGTCAAATTAGTTTTAGTGATAGTCTTTTGACTAAGAAGCCATTTTAGTTTTAGTCGTAATTTAGTAATCTGAATTGTTTTAGTTTTAGTCTAGGTTTAGTTGAATAAATTATAGATAAACAGTTACTACCCTGTCTTTGCCAGCTGTCCTCAAAGATGGTATCGAGAGGGCAGGAGCGACAAGGGAGTGTGGTCAGGAGGTGGTGCCAGTCCCACCAAAGGGCTTGTACCCAGATAGATTAATGAACCAAAAAGAGAAAAGAAAGAGGAAAAATCCCCTAAGGGGTATTCCTGTGCTGGCAATGAAGAAACAATGACAATTAAAGTAACAATAACAATTGCCTACATGTCCTAGAGAGTATAGCATGGATATAAGAGGGAAAAAGGAAAAAATAATAATGATTATAAGGGAGCAAGAATATATTGCCTAAATAATCAATGTAGTGCCCTTTGTTACACTAATAGTAGTGATAAATCTTTATTGGGTCTTTAAATAGTAACAAAGAAACACGAACTTTCCCTATATCTGTATATAGCTGCAGGCAGGAGATACAGGTGACACAGTGATTGGTACTTGAAAAAAGAGAGATGGATTGCTATCTATCTCAATGTAGCTGGCAATCCTTTTAGTGTCTATAGTTTAAGTAATTACCACTGGTGCTAGGCTAGTAGAGGAGTAAAATAGTGAAAGGGGAGAAGGAAACATCCCCTACTGAAGAAACCTCTATACTAGTCCCTAGTCTCCTGGAAACACCTTCGAGGGTGTTCTAAACTAAGTCTGAATCTGGGTATTAGAAAACAACCTGCCTAATCAGCCTTAAGCTTTACTCGCTAGGATTAGCACTAAAAATGAGAGATGGGTCTAAAAACCCATGGTGCAAGTAGATATCCTTAGGTGCATCAAGTGCATAAGTGCATTGGTGAAGTGAGGAGAAAAACAACGAGCTTGTTGCCCGACGCGCGTTTCGGTGTATAGTAACACCTTCGTCAGGGGCTGAGCAATTTTCCTGGCGAAAAACCGGGACTTTTAAACGCCCGTTAACCAATCGGGTGCAGGATTCCCCCATCGTCATCGGTGACGTTTTCGGGATGTACCCGCGTCACGTGTGACGTACCATATCACATGGTCCGGGGTAGCAATAGGGGAGGAGTCGGTAGGAGGAAACATCATATGATTGACGGATTAGTTGTCTCTATCCGCCGTAGTTTAGCAAAGAGTTGTGACGAATCCCTTGGGGAACTCCTTGCCACATATATGCTTGAGCATTCTGACAACAGCTTGGGTTACAGGTAGAAAGTATTGCATGATAGCGATTAGAGGAATAGAGATGGAACTATGTAAGCCTTCTTGAAGAGTGGAGTTGTCCACTACCAAGTTTAGTTAAATGACAGATCAAAGACTGCTTACAAAGCATTAAAGTGATAGTGTAAGCATTACATTTTTATAAAGGTTAACTGTCATATTTATCCCTTATCAAAGCCAGTTGATAAAAGTCGCTTTGGAGATTATACACAATAAGTGTATCTTATATCCGGGTAGGCTTATACTCGAGTATATACGGTAGTTCTATTTTATGGAAACATATCTTACAGTGAGCATGTTATTATATACCCACAGTACCAGAAAATTATTTAGCACTAATACAATAAGCACCTTTTACTGACTCCCTTTCTGATTAGTGTTAATTTTGGCTTCAAATGTCAAATTAGTTTTAGTGATAGTCTTTTGACTAAGAAGCCATTTTAGTTTTAGTCTATTTTTAGTTGAATAAATCTCAAAAATTGTTAGTCGACTACATTTTGACTAAAATTGTTAGTTGACAAAATGAACACTGTTACACATGAGCTTAGAGTCCATAAATAAATGATGCATTTACCATTTATAGACATTTATAATTCTGCTTTAAACTAAATAACCTGCAGGAACCTCCGATTAATCTCTGCAATGTGTTACAGGTAGGGTTGCCATCTGGCGCAATATTGGCTGAGCATATCTAGTAATTGCCAAGTTTTAAATTGGGTTAGGAAGCTGTAAAGTTACATTGTTATAGTACTAATAATTTTACTTCAAACTGGGACAAGAGATTACGCAGCGAAACGATTGAAGTCTTTAGTAATAGTTAAAGAACAAAATTACTCTTTTTTTTAATTCTTCAAGCTAATTTCAAAACCGGGCGGAACATTTAAATATACAGTGAGCCAGATGGCACGAATAACTGTTGGGTTTCAAACAGCAGAAAGGCTACTTTTATTTACTTCTCTGGCTACAATACTCATTATTATTAATTCTAGAATAATTTATATGCTATTAAAGAAACACTATAGGGTCAGGAACACAAACATGTATTTCTGACCCTGTAGTGCAAAACCCACCATTAACCCCTTAAGGACACATGACATGTGTGACATGTCAGGATTCCCTTTTATTCCAGAAGTTTGGTCCTTAAGGGGTTAAGGTGGCTTGCCCCCCCTCCTTTACCCTCCTTAAAAGCATGAAAAACTCACCTTATTTCCAGCGCCGTGCGGGTCTGCCGGCACTGGCCCCTTTGGTATCTCTATGGCATATCTATGAGGAATTCAGCGTCCCCATGCAGAGTGTGGAGATCCTAAACGGCACTGCTGCCTTCTGTGCAGCACTGAGCCAGGGGCAATGTAAACAGATATTATCAGATATGTTTGTGGGCAACTAAATTGTTTTAGCCATTACAATTTTGTGAAATAGCTACAACATATCAAAAATAGAAAATTATTTTTTAAGACTTAGAGTAACTGTCTCTTTCTGATTAAAAATAAGGCAGTATAATCCAATTGGATAGCGGCTCCCCTCCGAGCAGAACAGACAGGAAACAAGACTTTGAAATTAGAATCCATTAATCTGCCAACCTCTATCACACAGTGAATGTAACAGAGCTCAACAATCTTTCTATTTTGATGATCCAACCATGGCATGATTGACTAACAAGTAACTTCCTTTATATCAACAAAGGAAAATACAGATAATACAAGGTATTATCATGATATCAGCTAAAATTTACAAATATAAATGGTTTCTAAGATGTAAAAGCATTTTTCCAAAACAGAATCCAAATATTATTTATTTAAGTGCAAAGATCCCTAAATGATGTGAACAGAAAGTACATTGATTAAAGGGACACTTCAGGCATCAAAACATCTTTATTAACCAAAGACAAGGGGGCGGAGGTTAGCCACTGAACGAGCAAGTCGCACACTCATTAACGGACCAGCGGTATGCCATGCTCGAAGATTCAGGGCGCCGCAACAACCTCAAGGTCAGAAGGGTGCCAGAAGAGGACCCAGTGGCAGAGCTCCCGCATTTCATTAGGCGACTACTAGGAGTCCTCCTGGTCCCAAGACAAGCCAAACGGGTGAACCTCGATGGATATTTCGAGTCCCGAAACCCGAAGAGCACCTGACCCGAAGAGCGCCTTTGAGAACGCATCCCTCTCGTTCTACGCTGACCTACCTGGGGATACCCTACAGTGGAGGAGGCACATGCAGCCTGTAACTGCTCTTCTCAGAAGCCACAACTTACTGTATAGGTGGAGGTCCCCAAGATCTCCAAGGAGATGCGACCCATTCAGTAACTAACCTCTAGGGAGCGAACGCCCTCCTCAGCCAGCTGAGACTATCTGACAATCCCATGCCTCAACCAGGAACCAGCGGGACAAACCCTGCCACACACAACTGAGACCCGGCTACAATCAAACCGTTCGTGTCGCAAAGTGCAACAGCCAATGCATATGCTGCAATCACCACCTGAGATATAAGGACTGACACCTGTACCACACCTCTCTCCTACCCAGGATCACAAACCATTGCGGTTTGAAGTTGACTTCTCTTTCTGTTAGACATTCCATTTTCTTATAATTTACGTCCTGTGCTAAGTCCCAAGCCACCAGAAGGCACTTAGAACCACAGCCCAATGCAATCGACCCCCCACACGCCCACTAACCACAAGCAACCTAACTTATCAAGCAATACCCGGGGGTGTCACAAGGCTCACCTCAAGGGCAGTGGTGCATCCTGGTTTTGGACAAAAAACTTCCCTTCTCAAGGGCTGGTTGCCACTTGCCTCCCCTCTCGCGTGCGCTGCATCTTAGCCTAACAACCGGTGCTATCGAATAGCGATGCCATCCAGGTACACCACTAAACCCAAGTGGTAGTTCACCCTATGACCCATCCTATCCTCCCACAGCAATATCTGACCCTACATGGTCCCCTAGGGATCTAGCCAACAGCTACCCAACAAAAGGTTGGGTATCGGGACTTGGCAGGGAAGACCAATCTAGCATACTTATTAAAAACCCTCTACTCACGGGCCCCTTATACAGGACGTTACATTTGTCTCTCACTGTTTATGTTCATGCATTCCATATTTTCACTATAATGTTTATTACACCCTTTCTGCATTAGCTCTCTCATGCTTGTGAGTGGAGCAAAAATAAAGAATAAAAAAAATGCCATGCAGAAGTAAAAAAAAAAAAAAAAAAAAAAGACAAAAGTAATTTGCCCACTATCCCAAATCACTATGCACATTTAAATAACTGGAGGTGTTTCAGTATCACTCCAATGGCGTTAAAGTGTAAGTTCGTCAGCCACGTCCAGGCAGAACTTCTAAGGTGTATCCTATACTAACATTTCACCTTGCTGTCTTCAGCTAAGTGATACAATATCTAATGAGACAGAGGATAGGGTGTTTTTATAGCTTTCCTACAAAACTATCAACCCTTGATAGGAAACACCTGGGGTGGGTGGAGCGCTGTAACTGTAATTTTGTATGTTTGTAGTTTTGAGCTCAGGGCTTAATTTTGTTTGTTTGTATCAAAACTTTGCCTAAATTTAAAAAGTGTTGGTGTATAGTTTATAATCCTGCAGTTTAGTTGCTCAATTATCTGCCATTTGAAATGAATCTGTCACCAAAAATACACTTATCTAATCTACTTCTACATTTAAATTATTCTCTAAAGTTTGAATGGCACTAAGCAGAATGAGTCTAAACCATCTGGCTGCATCCGACTTCATGCTATTCAACAATCTCTGCATTTTTTGTCAGACCCCGAATGGGTCTGAATTTAGTTTAGATTTCAGACAGATCGAATGTAGCTGCATGACTGAAATCTGGACCGAATAAATTACATGTGGGCCTAGAGCAAGCATGTCAAACTCGCGGCCCCCGGCCTGCATGCGGACCATAATGAATATCTTTACGACCCAGAGATCCAAGAGTAGATGCTTACTGTTAAGACACAGTAGGCACCTGCTCTCCCCACATTGCAGGTGCCTATTCTGCTAAAATGTACCAGGCCGGGTGGAGAGGAAGGAGGAAGCTGGCAGCAGCGAGTGCAGTCTGTTCTTCCTGCTCCTTACTGCTCGCACGCGCCCTCTGTGCTGATGCCGGGTGCTGGAATATGACATCATTCTGGCCTGGCATCACTAAACTACATGCGTGATTGAGCAGTGAGGAGCAGAAGGTGAGACCTCCAGATAGAAGATCCCCACTGGACCCCAGGGAGAGGCCCCAGGTCCCAAAGGTAAAGAGCAATCAGCAATAAATAAAATGATTTGTGAGTGTGTGCAAGAATGTGTAAATGTGTGTCTGTCTGTCTGTCAGCGAGTGTGTGTGTCAGTGAATGTGTCGGTCAGTGTTGTGATGGCCGCAGCTGGACAGTGGAGGTGCACCTAGGCACGCAAAGCCACATCACATTACGACGTGATGTCGACGTGCTCCATCCCCACAGGGTTTCAATGAGTAGTGGGAGGATCCGCTTTGGCACAGGGTGTGGACGGCACCATTGGGGGTTTACCAGAGGCCAGACTCTGGAGTCGCATACTGGCAGCGGCAATGTGAGTGGAGTCTGCTTGTTGGCTATTATTGTTTTTTTTTTTTTTTTTTTAAACAGGAGCAGGGGTTTAGTAGAGGGGAGGTCTGGGATTTAGTAGAGGGGGGGCTGGAATATAGTAGAGGGGGATGCTGGGGTTTTTATACTGTACTTTTCAAAATAAACCTACGTTTCTATAAAAATTTTAGTTTTTGCTTCTTTGCGACCCTCATAAACTTAAACCTTGTTTATTTGGCCCATGCTAGCCTTTGAGTTTGACATGCTTGACCTAGATGCTTCAAATCCAGGCCCAGAGTAAATTAAATCAGAACTATTTGCCCGCTGGACAAATAGTTCAAAAACCCTTGGCTGCGATAGGGTAAAGCATATAGTTGCTGCCCAGCACTTGCCAGCTAGCCACCATATTAAATAGGTTAAAAACAATGACAAATAAATAAATAAAAAGCCTACGTGGATTAATATTACTATAATGGAAATATTTTACCTTCTGATGCCCCTATATGCCACATATCTAATAAACATGTAAAACTAGAGCCTAGGCAGCCATTGCTGCGTAATCACTAGAAAATTCTTACCCCCCTTACTATTATTAGGTGGGGAGGGAAGGTAGAGTTATTTATTTTATTGGGGAAATACATAAAACTATTTGGGTGGTGGCAATAGAATGTCCACCTTACCAGTTGTAAAATTAGGGCTTGCACCCACCACCAATGGGTAGGGTGCCTGCTTGAATCTTATACAAGCCCTTACTTGTTGACCAAGGATGGGGGCGGTGGGATTGCCCCATATTTATTTTTAATACATATCACCACCTGCTGGCTGCGGCTGGGGACAGGGTGGTGGACAGTGAATGGGCCTTTTCTAGCAATTGGGCAGCAATGGCTTCTAGTCTAAAGTTTAACATGTTAGCAGAAATGCCCCAAATGGCATTTGGAGACGCAGTGAGGTAAAATACATCCATTATAGTAATATGGAGACCTTCTGGACCCCCATAGTATTTTTGTTTATTTTTGTTTATTTTCTATGTTAAGGCTGGCTGGCAACTTCCACCATATAATTAACCCTTATGTTGCTTTGGGATGTATTGCACTTTTAAATAATAAATAATGAATTTTAAAAATTTGGCTTGTGGTAGTTCTTTTTAAAATAGAACATTTGTGTAATTCTGGTGAATGAAAATGTAGAACCTTTACATAGCAAGTCAATGAATCATCCAGGTTATTAAACATTGATGCCATCATAGATATTTTTTTTTAGGAAATTCATTTGGGATTCTGACAGATGCAGAAGAAAACATACAAAGCTGACAGAGTTGTGATTTGTATCTGTTTTTATTATCTTATAGTAATGACACAGATAGATTCTTATAAGTAAGAGACAACACAACTTACATGCACAAAAATACATCCCATAGAAACAGACACAAAAAGGTGACATGTTAGAGAGCAGTGTTAATTCTATCGACTAACAATTTTAGTCGATTAAAACTAGACAAAACTAAAACAAAAAATTAGGATGACTTAAATTTGACTAAAACTAAAATGGCATTTTAGTCAAAAGACTATGAATAAAGCTAAATAGAAATTTGCCACCACAATTATTACTGCACAGAGAGCCTGTTGAAGGGGCAAAGAGATAGACCAGGGCTTGGGAGAGAGACACCTAGAGGGGCTGGGAGGACGCAAAGAGACACAGAAGGGCTTGGAAAGGGGCAAAAGACACAGATAGAGCCTTTAGCTAAACACATTAGATTTTAGTCATGTCTGCTGGAGATGTCGTTGACTAAAACAAAAACAATTCAGATGACTAAAATACGACTAAAACGGCTTTTTAGTCAAAAGACTATAACTAAAACTAAATAGAAATTTGCCGCTAAAATTAACACTGACACAGATATATTTTTAAAATATATTTAAAAAAGTTTCACAGAAAAGTGTCTGAATTGTAGTCATTTTATCTTTACTTACTTAAATTTATGGGTGGGTGATTTGGTTGTTGTTTATTTTTTTTATTGTAAAGTGTCAAAAATATATTTTGTCATGTGAATCAATATACTTTTTATACAACATAACAAAATATTGATGGCTTTTGTAGCTGCTGGCTGACTGTACTTTGTTGCTCAATCCATCTACAGTTATTTCCAATTTTTTGTTTGAAAGGGTTACTCCAACACAAACATATTATTAAAAAAAAATCATATTGGGCATTATTATTTAAGTCCCCCCTATCTGATTACAATAAAAAATAATTTTCAAGTAACTTTTACTTGTGTGGAATGCAGCAGCGGGCAGAGCTCCCAGCGTGGCTTTCCAAGCCCCCTACTGACGTCATAGTAGCTGATGTGCGTCTATTAATAAATTAATAAATAGTTTCCATTTGCATTTTAGATTTACTTAATGCAGACATGGCAGACATACAGCTGCAGTTGTGTCACGGCGACAGCTGGGTGTGCTCCGGTATGGCGCATTACTGCACGGCATATTTCTTGCCTGTAACACTGTTTCCGTCTTCCTCCCTCTGTGACCATACTCTCCTTCAGTGTTCTTCCTGACATCAGCCGCTGCAAATTGAATCCTTTGTACTGTTCCTCCTTCCCTGACCCGATTATTGACACATCACATGACTGCTAATAACCACTTACTGCCCTTTTTGGGCTATATAAGCTCATTTTGGCTCTTATGCTTTGACCTGTCATGGTTTCCCTTAGTGGTTATCCGAGAGCGCATTTATTATAGTTGTATCTTAGTTATCTGACCTCGGCTTGTGTCATGACCATTTTCCATTCTATTTTCCTTCAACTTTGGCTTGTATACTTGTTTATGCAGTCTCTGTCTCCCTGACCTTAGCCTGTCTTGAGCTTTTCTATATAGCATTATGCTTGGCCACTCTAAGGCCCGGTAAAATGATTTAGTAGTCTTGTTTATTATTTATTTTACTTAGTTCCCTTAAGTACTTCGTGTTGGTTTATAGTCCATCCTGACAATTTGAAGGTTTTATTAGTTGGATAAATGCTACAGGGTTGACAATAGGAAAATCAACGTTAATGTTTTCAGGGTTTCTACATCAGTAAGATTCATATGCGGTTATTGCAAGTGCAAGTATTTTGTAATGAGCTAGCCATGAGGACACATATCTACTCAAATCCACTGAAAAAATATTAATGGGTCCTCATCACAATGGCAGGTCTGTCTTTCACTTTGATTAAGTAGTTAATTAGGTAAAAAAAAATTAGGTAAATCAGTAGCCGATAACATTGGCCTAAGTAAATGTAATCTCCCGTGCCTTGATTTTGATTCATGTATGCATATTTCCTTTATTTGATGTATTTATATGATGACTTGCAAGCAACGTGTTTTATTCATTTGGAATTTCCCAAGGCATTATGTACATTGACAGCTGGTTTAGCAAAGCTATCCGGCATGATTAGAATCAAAGTCAGGCTTCTCAAACTGTTTGTTGTGCCTATCACAGTATGTCGCCAGGTTGTCAGTCATGTCACTGTCAGGCTTCTTGCCTTCTCTTGCCCTTACTTTGTGACAAAAATAGTAATCAGCTAGGTGGATTTAGCCATAATTGAGTTCTTGCAATATCTGAGCCTGAGGTTTTTGTCCTGCACATTCCTGATATAACACTGATTGCTATCTTTATATGCATTTTAGTGATGTGGAAAGAACAGCTGAGTTCATCTAACCACCGCAAACCAGTACAATATTAAACAAAACAAACAAACAAAAAACTATAGATGCAATTTAAAAAGGATGTCAGAAATCTTCATGAGACCAGAAGGACATTTTCAGTGGTGGGTTCACTCAAAAATAATGTGCAACGGTCCCAAAGACCATGCCCTGTCATTTTGTGCGTGTGGGGGGAGGTAAATGTTTAATTACAGCAGTTGCTGTACGTCTGCCTTTTAGGGTGAGGAGAAAATGGTCATAGTATTGTACTCCATTTTTTCTTGACTTGTTTCTTTTAATTTTATCTTATTTTATGTAGGGGTGGATGAACCAATCGCAGACTATAACAGGGTCCTTGTTATCTCCATATAATATCTGTCTGTATGTGCTAGTTTGCAAGCTCTGCAAAGGAAAATAATCACATGCCAGCTGCTACTATGTTTATGTCGGCCCAGCACCCTCTGTTGCAGATTCATGCCGGGGGTTGAATGAAGCCAAAATGAAAATGTAATATCATCAGTTGGTGGATTAACAAAGAGTGCCCAGTTTAGTGGCACAGATAAAACCCCGCTGCTGGAATAGGTATTCTTCTGAACATTTACACAATTCACACTTCATTGTGCAATCTTTCCATAATTACTTAGAACATACAAAATCTCACATTTTAACAATTGTAAAGAACAATTCTGCTTCTGGTCATCGTAGTAGCAATCTGTAGTGCGTGTAGTGTTTCTGCTTGAAACTTGTGTGCTGGGGGCTAGTTGCACACCTGGCACACATGACCTGGGTAAAGAATGTAGGAGATAATAGGTTTCTAGCGCTTGAGGTGTGTTGGTGGAGTGGAGAAGGCAACTAGAGCAACCCAAACTGTTAGTCTCTTTTCCAGTCCGCTATCACACTATGTTCCGTACGACTTATATGTTCGGTTCGGAACTCATGTCTCCGGGCGCATATAATCCATAAAGTTATTGTGTTTCAGACTGGAAAGCTAACGCATGCTCGGAGGGTCACGTAGCAACGTTTGACGTTGCATTCTCCACTGTTCTGTGCATGCGCATGGGGACTAAGCCCATTAGTGGCTAAAAAGCTTTTGTATTGTGCCATTTTATTTGTGAGTTTATCTTTATTGTTTTTACATTTATTTTTGTCTACCATTAAATACTTCACTATGTATTCTCTTCTCTTCTTCTCTTATGTTTCTATTGCTTGCTATACACTGCCGTCCGAGTTAATATTTTCACACAGTTGTGATAGTGGCGCCCTCACCGTTCTACGTTCTCCAAACTATACTACCTCTGTTTTTTTGCATTTGTGGGATTTGGAAGTGATCCCTTATTGAGTGGCTAGCCTGCACTTTTTTAACTTTTCCCCACTTACCGTTTCCTTTTTGAGTTTAGGTTGGTCCTGCTGATACTGCCTGAACACTCCGCTCTGCATGAGGACATCCAGCATCAGATTTTTCTCCATAGGAAAGCATTGATTCAATGTTTTCCTATGGGGAAGTCCAATGTGCGCGCAGCACTTGCAGTGCAATCAGATTGTTGAAAAAAATGGAAGAATGAGACAGCGCTTACTTAACTTATAGGCAGCAACCTTAAAAGGAATCCCTCAAACCCTTTAAAATAAGACAAGAAAAACAATAAAAAAGGCTGCACCACAATCGGTAATAAAAAGTCCAGTTAAAAGGCAAAAGTCCAAATATATTATCCTTACAAATGGTCTTTAGTGATGAGGTCTTCTACTATTGCAGTGGATCCACTTTATATGAAAGATAAAAAGAGAGAAGGACAACCAATGGTGCAGTATGTAAAATTCAAATATAGACGTAAAGGAGTAATAATATAAAACTCACATTTGCCAGAGCCAATAACCAGCTCTGGGGTGAAGCGTATACGCGTATACAGCGGTTTAATCCCCGCTTGTGGGATATAAATAGATTCCTCTCCGTCACTGTTGTCCAATTCTCGGATAAAAAGAGACAACCAATAGTGCTCACTGTATGGTAATATTGATAAAAGAATAAAAGAATGTACTTACAAGAAAAGAGCAGACCAACTGCTCTGTGATGACAGCGTGCGTGCATTTATCCCCACCTAAGGATTTCTTTAGGTACAGGAAACTTCCAAAGATGTATTTCAGAGGTTTTACATAAAACCAATAAAAGGTGAATAAGATAATACTAAAAAGCCAGGGTAAAATAGATTGTGTCTATAAAAAAGGTAATTGGCACAATAAAATGACCAAAAATACTTTAATATATATAAAAGAACACAATATTAGATATCCATAACGCGTTTCGTCAAAAAGACTTTTTCAAATGGATTTGAAAAAGTCTTTTTGACGAAACGCGTTATGGATATCTAATATTGTGTTCTTTTATATATATTAAAGTATTTTTGGTCATTTTATTGTGCCAATTACCTTTTTTATAGACACATAATCTATTTTACCCTGGCTTTTTAGTATTATCTTATTCACCTTTTATTGGTTTTATGTAAAACCTCTGAAATACATCTTTGGAAGTTTCCTGTACCTAAAGAAATCCTTAGGTGGGGATAAATCCACCCACGCTGTCATCACAGAGCAGTTGGTCTGCTCTTTTCTTGTAAGTACATTCTTTTATTCTTTTATCAATATTACCATACAGTGAGCACTATTGGTTGTCTCTTTTTATCCGAGAATTGGACAACAGTGACGGAGAGGAATCCATTTATATCCCACAAGCGGGGATTAAACCGCTGTATGCGCTTCACCCCAGAGCTGGTTATTAGCTCTGGCAAATGTGAGTTTTATATTATTACTCCTTTACGTCTATATTTGAATTTTACATACTGCAATCAGATTGTGCCCGCTACTAGCAGGCCATCAGAGGGGGCGGAGCATTGACCCTGCGCCAAGGGACATCGACGCTGGGAAAATGTGAGTAAATAAAGGGTTTTTAACCCTTTATTTTCTGGAGGGGGATTGGCAGAGGGAGCAATAGTGCCAGAAATACAGCTTTGTATTACTGACACTATAGTATGCTTTTAAAAGCAGTAGAAACAATAAAACAAAATATAATAATATAACACTGACACATTCAACACTTAACAGGGCTCTAGCAAAGTGTCACAAGTAAAACACAAAGCCAACTATAAAGGATAAAATAATATTACAAGCTTTATTAATGCATTAAAGTGTAAAAACGATGGGTTTTGTGATATAATATATTGGAGAAGGAGTAGTGCCAAGAGGGTGCCACGGGTCGGGTCACCTGATCTGCGGAGCTGCGAGTGTGAGCTTAAGAAAAAAAGATCAAAATACATAAAGAAGAAATATATTTGGTCCACCCCTCCTTCGCACCCCCGTTTTTAACACTTACCTGATTTTCCCATCGGTGCTGGGTCGGCGGCACTCCGTCTCCTATTACGTCATCTGACGGGGGGCTAATGCTCATGTGCAGTGAGCTCATTATGCCCCCCCCCCACCCCCCCATTGGAAAGCAATTTCCTTTTTCTTTTCTTTTTTATTCTTTATTTTATTTGTGCATATTTGTGCATACAGATTTGTTTCGCCACAACAGCTGAAACAAACATATGAACAGACATAGTAAAACATATTTATGGTGTTGAGGACTCTGCACATTTTTATATAATTATGGATTACTACAGGATTTTCCACTCTGATAGGCAGGTATAGATTAGACAATAAATTGAGCCGTGTTACAGTACATATCAATTACTTGTGGGATACATCACTGGGACTGGGTTCATAATTAGGGTGCCCCTGGAGCTTCAATGCTTTTCTACAGGGATTTTACTGACCCCAGATGTCCTCATGCAGAGTGTAAGGCCATCCAGTGTCAGTTAGCCACCAAGAAGTGCCTCTAGTGACCATATGGTTGACAGCCATTAGAGACAATCTTGGTCCTGCAGTGTAAATCATTGCAGTTTTTGAGAAATTGCAATCATTACATTGCAGGACTAAGTGGGACTAACCACCTCAATAAGCTACAGTAACTATAGTGTCTGGGGATTAAATAGATTAGATTGGGGCTCAATCTTAGAGTTGTGGGCTCTGTTCTGTCAGTATTGTACAAACATGTATCCATGTCACTATAGTCCCAGTGTGACTGTTTTGGTCACCGCCCCTCCTTAGATTGCTCTGAAAAGGTGATTCTACTCACCTTTTCTTCCCTGCCACACTAGTCTTGTAGCGGCTGGCCTCACCTGGTTCCAGCTTTATTTTCCTTAAGCTTCCTGTATCTTACTTGTTACTTGCCTTTATTTATACAGTTGCAAGAAAAAGTATGTGAACCCTTTGGAATTATATGGATTTCTGTACAAATTGGTCATAAAATGTGATCTGATCATCATCTAAGTCACAACAATAGACAATCACAGTCTGCTTAAACTAATAACACACAAAGAATGAAATGTTGACATGTTTTTATTGAACACACCATGTAAACATTCACAGTGCAGGTGGAAAAAGTATGTGAACCCTTGCATTTAATAACTGGTTGAACCTCCTTTGGCATTAATAACTTCAACCAAACGTTTCCTGTAGTTGCAGATCAGACGTGCACAACGGTCAGGAGTAATTCTTGACCATTCCTCTTTACAGAACTGTTTCAGTTCAGCAATATTCTTGGGATGTCTGGTGTGAATCGCTTTCTTGAGGTCATGCCACAGCATCTCAATTGGGTTTAGGTCAGGACTCTGACTGGACCACTTCAGAAGGCGTATTTTCTTCTGTTTAAGCCATTCTGTTGTTGATTTTTACTTCTATGCTTTGGGTCATTGTCCTGTTGCAACACCCATCTTCTGTTGACCTTCAGCTGGTAGACAGATGGCTTTAAGTTCTCCTGCAAAATGTCTTGATAAACTTAGGAATTAATTTTTCCTTCGATGATAGCAATCCGTCCAGGCCCTGACGCAGCAAAGCAGCCCCAAACCATGATGCCCCCACCACCATACTTCACAGTTGGGATGAGGTTTTGATGTTGGTGTGCTGTGCCTCTTTTTCGCCACACATAGTGTTGTGTGTTTCTTCCAAACAACTCAACTTTGGTTTTATCTGTCCACAGAATATTTTGCCAGTACTGCTGTGGAACATCCAGGTGCTCTTGTGCAAACTGTAAACGTGAAGTAATGTTTTGTTTGGACAGCAGTGGCTTCCTCTGTGGTATCCTCCCATGAAATCCATTCTTGTTTAGTGTTTTACATATTGTAGATTCGCTAACATGGATGTTAGCATTTGCCAGTGACTTTTGTAAGTCTTTAGCGGACACTCTAGGATTCTTCTTCACCTCATTGAGCAGTCTGCACTGTGCTCTTGCAGTCTTCTTTACAGGACGGCCACTCCTAGGGAGAGTAGCAGCAGTCCTGAACTTTCTCCATTTATAGACAATTTGTCTTACCGTGGACTGATGAACAGCAAGGCTTTTGGAGATACTTTTATAACCCTTTCCAGCTTTATGCAAGTCAACAATTCTTAATCGTAGGTCTTCTCAGAGCTCTTTTGTGCAAAGCATCATTCACATCTGGCAATGCTTCTTGTGAAAAGCAAACCCAGAACTGGTGTGTGTTTTTTTATAGGGCAGGACAGCTGTAACCAACACCTCCAATCTGATCTCATTGATTGGACTCCAGTTGGCTGACATCTCACTCCAATTAGCTCTTGGAGATGTCATTAGTCTAGGGGTTCACATACTTTTTCCACCTGCACTGTGAATGTTTACATGGTGTGTTTAATAAAAACATTTCATTCTTTGTGTGTTATTAGTTTAAGCACACTGTGATTGTCTATTGTTGTGACTTAGATGATGATCAGATCACATTTTATTACCAATTTGTGCAGAAATCCATATCATTCCAAAGGGTTCACATACTTTTTCTTGCAACTGTATGTAGCAACTGTATGTAGCATCTTTTCTTCTTTGTGCCAGATACCTAGGTGTAGGCATTTTGTTCTCCTCTGCCCATGATGTCTGCTGTTTGCCCTTTTGTGGTATAATTTTACTGATGGATTATGGGTAAATTTGATTGGTAACTGAAAAAGAACCTTGATATAAGCTCCGCCCATTGTCAACTTTTGTCAACTTGACTCCTACACATAAGAAAAAGTAGTCCCTGTATTTCCGTATGTGCTTTATAAAAAGAAAAGAGAGATCTATATGTACACACACAGCTGCGGGGCAGTCTTCTATTGTTGGGGGAGTATTGGGAGACTGTAGTCTGCACTTCTGCTGGGTGCAGACTGAGAGTATGCGTCCTGCGACCCATGGCCATTTAGAGCATAACCGTGGGTTACCATGGCAACGCTCCAATACTACAGTGCCAGTCTTTACAAGAAGAATACTTAGTCTGCATCCGGCAGAAGTGCAGGCTATGGTCCCACACAACCAGCAATCACCATGTCTCTGATCGCCCAACGGTAAGAAGCAGTGGGGGGGATCAATTATAAAATAAATAAAACAGATTTATATAATCATAAAAAATGTAATTGCTCTATTCAACTCCATAACTACACACACATTACAGCCACTGTACACACAGACGTAATACATCCCCTACATACATTTCCTCCATTATATACTCAAATGCATACATACACTACATTCTTTAAACGCACACTACATCGAATATAAAGACTGGATTCCCTATACATACTCTACAAATTTCTACACACATAAACTACAATCTTTAATCACACAGTAAATGCCCTACATTTGTAAACAAACACAACATGACCAACAAACACAAACTACATCCCCTCCCTTCACACGTCCACAATACATCCCCTATATCCTCACACGCTACATCCTCTATACACGTAAATACTGAATTAAAATTATAGTACTGGTTATTGAACTTTTCCTTCTAAATTTCTAGATAAAATATTTGGGTGTGCCTTATATGCTGAGAAAATATTTTAATACTAAATAAGACAGTAATTTTTAAATTTAGTTTATATGGTTATATTGAGTATTTATCTAAAATATTATTGTTTTATTTCATTCTATAACAATTATATTAATTTGACAATAAACCAGTGTGTATTTCAGTACTACTGTTTGCATAAATGACTGTGTAATTTTGCATTCTACTTAAAATATTATTTACATATTGATTTTTTTTCTTTTTAGGTCATATATGCCTTAAACACTAGAAATGATGAACATGAATCAGGAATACAAGCCATCAAAGAAGCTCATGAAGAAGAAATACAGCAAATACTAGCAGAAACACGTGAGAAAATACTGCAATACAAGACTAAAGTCTCAGAGGAAACTGATCTTAAAAGGAAGATCCAAGCTCTAGAAGAGTCATTAGAGGAGCACAAAAAAATGAAGCACCAAGCTCTTACAGAGTTTGAGGTGTACAAACACAGAGTAGAAGATATGCAACTTTGTGCTGAAGCCCAACATGTCCAGCGAGTTGTGACCATGTCCCGAGAGGTGGAAGAGATAAGAAAAAGGTTTGAGGAGAGGATACGGAGTTTCATGCAACTTCAGTTACAGTTTGAAAAAGACAAACGCTCAGCCCTTGAAGAACTTAGAACTACTCATAGACTAGAAATCCAAGATATCTTAAAAGCCCAGCACAGCCAAAATGCTACAATAAACAAGGGTCAGGAAACTCTGGAGGAAATGCACAAGTTGCAGATAGAGGAATTTAACAAGAAGCTGGAAGACCTACGTCTTGAAAGAAAAACATTAGTTGAAGACTATGAAGGAAAACTCAGTAAAGCCCAAGCGTTTTATGAACATGAGTTGGATGCTTTGAAAAGATCTCAGCTCTTTACAGCTGAGAGCCTGCATGCTAGCAAACAGAAAGAAGCAGAGTTAAAAAGAGAATTTCAAAACCAAGAGGCTGTTTTACAAAAGAACCTTGGAATTCTTAGAACTGACTTTCAAGTTGTACAAGAAGAAGCAGGGAGCCTGAGAGAAAAGTGCCAAAAACTTCAATCTTCACTCACCACAGCCGAAAACAATGTTCAGGTGAGACAAATATCACAATTTAAAACATATAATATTCAAAATGCAGTTAGATGATGTTTGAACTGCTGATATGTAATCTTTATATGTGTACTACCTTTAACTTTCTTTATGCTGACACCAGTATAAGGAAGCAGTAGTCTGGCATTCCCAAATATCCAAACATTTTGAGGCTTTGTGAGCCCGTAAGAGAGAAACTGGTATCTGGGCATATTAGAAGAAAACATGTATAATGGAGTCAGAGGAAATAAAGGATCTAGGGCATGTGCTTACAAGGGAACCTACCCTGAAGGGTGGAAACAATAGAGAAAAGGACATAAGAAGTCTGCATAGGAGAAGAAAGCAAAATCATGGCGAGAATGTAAAGAGAATGTGATAGAAACTGGGATTGCTAGCAATGTATAGGGGGTGGGCATGATAAATAAAAATGATAGGTGGCCACAGTTGGGAAGTGAGCATATGAATAATTTAAAATGGGAACAGAGAAGATGCAAAGGTTGGTAAATAAACTGATTCCTGCTAGACAACTCATGAAAATAACATTTCCTGTATTGGAGAAGCAAAGAAAAACGTTGTTTGAGTTCACAATTTTGTGATCAGTACATGAGAGCAACATCAAACTATGCTGAAAAAATAGTTTTATGTAGCCCCTTATTCAGGTAATCCTGATTTGGTCATGATATCAACTAGAGATTAAGAGTTTGGAAACCATTGCCCTAAAAAGTAAGTTTCAGGTACACTCATGAGGATCTCTTCTAAGCAATCTGCGGAATGAGAAAAATGTTTTGCTGTTGGATCAGGGTTTCAATGTGTTTTCCTTTTTTGAATTTGATTTTTTGGGAATCATTACACATGGAAAGTTGAGGAAGGGCATTCCATAAGATTGTGGCAGCCATGAACAAGAAATGTAGGTTAGCGTTGTAAGTGTATTTGCATTCCCTTTTGGCACAGTGAATGTATTGTTTTGTGCTTGCAGACCAACAGGGGTATGTAGTTTCAGGTATAATTGTGTAGAGCATTTCAGGATATCATTAGGATTTTATTTTCAACCCTAAACTAATTATGGAAGGAACTTTAAGAATTTTACAAAGTTGCAAAATCTTAGTAAACAAAGTGGTTGTAAGGAGTTAATATGAGCTTGTACATCGCTACACATAGCTGAGTTCCAGTACAGGGACATCAATCTAATCAGACAAAGAAATGCCTAGGAGACCTAGGACATTGAGGTACCCCAGATCATAACTTGGGGATTCCCAACTGAAAATGGTAAGAGGAACATCAGATGAGGTAAGATGAGAAGGCGGAACAGTGATGTCATGGAGTCTGTGGTGACAAAGAAAAAAAATTTGATATGTGTCAAAAATGACAGCTATTCCAAGCATTAACAAGGAGTTGTGACATTCAGAAGTGACAATTATTTTTTTTTTAAAAGGCTTGAATGCTCTTATGCAGGAGTTCAGCAGTTGGACAGCCAGGAAGCTGTATATTCTGTACTTTTAAAAGTGTTTGGGATTATATCAAATTTATGTGCCAGGTTTATTTCTTTTACACATATTTTCAGATCTGGAACTGATTATACTTATGATTGCATTTTATCTCTATAAAAGTCACTTGCATCTTATGAGCGCTACACACACGCATACGTGCTGCCTGAAGCAATTGCTATCTCTATTGAACCTGTAGGTTATATTCTGACAGCTAAAGATAATGTACTACACTTGAATATTGAACTTCAGTACTTGAAATCATACCACTGTCTCATAATATTCTTTTCATCTCCATTTATAATCCATTCCATTACATTTTCTAGATTTTTCTAGATTTTCTTCATCACCTACTTTAGTATCATCTTCAGCACTCCAACATATTCCTCTTCATTTTGCAGCTGGTTATAATTACTTTATATCTTTGTTTTTCTTATGCATAACTGTGAATGGAACTTATGCATAAACGTACACAAAATAAATATATGCATATATATGTGTGTGTATATATATTCATACGTTCATGGGAAAAAGAAAATATACCCACTTTGAATTATATGGTTTACATATCAGAACATAATAAGAAACATCTGTTCCTTAGGATTAGGTAAATACAACCTCAGATGAACAACAACACATGCCATATTACACCGTGTCATGATTTATGTAACAAAAAATAAAGCCAAAATGAAGAAGCCATGTGTGAAAAACTAAGTGCACCCTTACTGCTTACATAGTAATTAAGAGGCTAAGTAACAGACAGGTGCTGCTACTCAACTGCCCTTGATTAACCCCTTGAGGACGCAGGACGGTTCAGGACCGTCATCGGCATTTTTGCGTTGCCGACCGACGACGGTCCTGAACCGTCCTAAATTTAAAATGTACTTACCCGATCGCCGTCGTTCCCCCGGCGGCGATCGGCGGTGCTCCCGGTGTGGGGAGACTGCCTGCAGCCCAGACAGTCTCCCCATGGCGGTTTAGGACCCCTGGGGCCATGTGATCGCCCAACAGGGCGACCACATGGTCACAATAGGTGTCCTAGTCTCTGCCTGCAGGGGGACTGTCTGTGCTGACAGGCAGTCTCCCTGCCAGTGTAAAATCATAAAAAAATGTAAAGTGAAAGGTAATAAAAAAAAAAATATTATTATATATGTGTATATATATATGATATATAGACATATATTATACCTATATAATATATGTCTATATATCATATATATAATGTCATGCTAAGTGTATTTTTATATTAATATGTACATATATTAATATAAAAATACACTTATAATTAATTTGCACACGTATATATATAATATATATAATAACTATATATATTGTATATATATATTATTATAAAATACGAATAATAAATAATTTAAATTAAATTAAAAAAATTAAAAATAATAATAAAAAATTGAAAAAAATTATATATCTATACGAAATTTTATTCTAACTGTATTTTGATATTAATATATATATATTTATATCAAAATACACTTAGAATGAAATTGTATATATATCTATGTATATTTAAATAAATAAAAAGAATGCGAACTATTCATATGTCGATATACAAAATTACATAAATAATTATATAAATATACACGTAGACTTCAAATATATAAATATGCATATATATTTAAATTCTACGTGCGTATTTAGGTAATATTTTTACATAATTAAGTTATTTTATTGATTGCAATTTAAGGGACCTGCCTGCCAACCCAGGCCGAAAGACCAGAGAATTTAATTTGCCATCACTGTATTTTACCCTGTAACGTTCTACGACACCCTAAAACATGTACATGGGGGGTACTGTTTTACTCGGGAGACTTAGCTGAACACAAATATTAGTGATTCAAAACAGTAAAACATATCACAGCGATGATATTGTCAGTGAAAGTGACTTTTTTTTGCATTTTTCACACACAAACAGCACTTTTACTGATGATATAATTGTTGTGATACATTTTCCAGTTTTGAAACACTAATATTTGTGTTCAGCAAAGTCTCCTGAGTAGAACAGGACCCCCCATGTACAGGTTTTATAGCCTTTTTGAAAGTTACAGGGTCAAATATATAGGTCAAATATTTTTACATTGAAAATGGCCAGGTTGGTTACGTTGCCTTTGAGAGCGTATGGTAGCCCAGGAATGAGAATTACCCCCATGATGGCATACCATTTGCAAAAGAAGACAACCCAAGGTATTGCAAATGGGGTAAGTCCAGTCGTTTTTAGTAACCACTTAGTCACAAACACTGGCCAAAATTAGCGTTCAATTTAGTTTTTTACACACAAACAAATATGAACGCTAACTTTGGCCAGTGTTTGCGACTAAGTGGCTACTAAAAAAGTCTGGACATACCCCATATTGAATACCCTGGGTTGTCTACTTTTAAAAAAATATGTACATGTGGGGTGTTATTTAGCAATTTATGACAGATAACAGTGTTACAATGTCACTATTGATACATTTTAAAAATGTATGTTTTGAAACCGCAATATCCTACTTGTACTTATAGCCCTATAACATGCAAAAAAAAAGCAAAAAGCATGTAAACACTGGGTATTTTTGAACTCAGGACAACATTTTGAATCTATTTAGCAGTTTTTTTCATTCGCTTTTGTAGATGAGTAAAAGATTTTTCACATAAAATTCAAAAAACGTGTATTTTTTTCAATTTTTCATCATATTTTTTCATTTTTTTTAAATTAAATTAGATGAGATTATATAAATAATGGTATGTAAAGAAAGCCCCTTTTGTCCTGAAAAAAACAATATATAATTTGTATGGGAACAGTAAATGAGAGAGCGGAAAATTACAGCTAAACACAAACACCACAAAAGTGTCAAAAAGATGCCTGGTCGCAAATGTACAACATCGCAAAAAAAGTCCAGTCCTTAAGGGGTTAAGTGATCATCAGCAACTGTGAGCACTTGTATAAAAACCAAAGTTGTAGCAGTTTGCTTCTCTGGAGGAGTCAGATGTGTGTTAACACAATGCCAAGGAGGGAAAACATCAACAATGATCTAAGAGAAGCTATTGTAGCTGTCCATAAAACTGGGAAGGGTTATAAGGCCATTTCCAAACAATTTAAAGTCCATCATTCTACCATGAGAAAGATTCAAGACAGTTACCAAGCTTTCCAGGAGTGGACGTCTCTGCAAATTCATCCCAAAGTCAGACCGTGACCATGAGTTGCATCTCAGATTCTACAGGCCTCATTTAGCATATTAAATGTTAAAGTTCATGACAGTACACTTTTGCAAAAGACTGAACAAGTAAGGTTTATTTGAAGGGCTGACAGAAGAAAGCCTCTTATCTCTAAAAAGAAGATGGAAGCACAACTTATGTTTGAAAAGTTACATCTGTACAAACCACAAGACTTCTGGAGCAATGTCCTTTGGACAGACAAGACCAAAGTGGAGATGTTTGGCTATAATGCACAGCTGTATGTTTGGCGCAAATCAAAAACAGCACATCAGCACAAACACCTCATACCAACTGCCAAGCATAGTAGTGGAGGAGTGATGATGATTAGGGCTTGTTTTGCAGCCACAGGACATGGGAATATTGCCGTTATTGAGTTGACCATAAACTCCTATGTATACCAAAGTATTCTAGAGTCAAATGTGAGGCCATCTCTCCAAAAGCAAGAACTGTGCATAAACATATGCCAGCAAACTTCAATGATCTGAAGCAACATTGTAAAGAAGAGTGGGTCAGAAATTCCTCAACAACGTGAGACACTGATAAAGTTAAATAGAAAACAATTACCTCAAGTAATTGCTGCTAAAGGTGGTTCTACAAGCTGGTGTACTTACTTTTTCACACATGGTTTCTCTATTTTTGCTTTATTTTTGTTAAATAAATAATGACACAGTGTAATATGTCATGTGTTGTTGTTCATCTAAGGTTATATTGACCTAATTTTAAGATCTGCTAAGGAACAGATGATTATTGTGTCTTGACATGTAAAACCATAGAATTCAAAGAGGGTGTACTTTCTTTTTCCCATAATTGTGTGTGTGTATATGTATATATATATATATATATATATATATATATATATATATATATATATATATATATATAGACCAAATAAGTTGTGGTGTGGAAAAGTGTGGATGAAAACCTCTTCATGGATTCCTTGGAGTATGTGTCTGTTGCATACAACAGCTTTGAAACACAACTCAGGAAGTGCCAGTGAACCACTCATGGACAGCTATTTCATTGTTATTAAAAATCATCAACATTAGGTTGGTTACTGATTTGCTATTGAGGCTTGGTAGTGCTTGGGAAATAAAAAAACAAAAAGGTTGTTTTTAGTTGATCTATTTTAGTTTTTGCTTCCTAAGCACTACCAATGTTACATATTTCTTTTGATGAATTACTGAATGAAAGCTCTGCATTCATTTCTTTATGTTTCTTACTATTTGACTCTACTATGCTTTAAAGAGAACCTATTATGTTTGTGATGGAAGTCAGCACTGGAAAACTTGCACAACAAAACATCTACTGATTGTACACTCCAATAAATCACAAGAAATTTTAACTCATTTTCTTTGCGTTCAGGCAGTTATGTTTATAGTGTGTTTCCTCATGGCTTGCTCAAGCTTTACAAATCTTGTAAGAGTCTCTCTTTAGTTTTTCATGAGAGCAATATGCTTGCATAGTTGCTCAGTTTTGAATTAATAAAAAAATAAAAATAAAATATGAATAAAGCTACATAGGAAGTTTACATGGAGCTACCATTTCTCTGAAATTCTTTTACCTCATTAAATGTTTTTGAAGCCCTTACTGGTGACAAGTGATCGGCGTTAAGTATGAAGCACACTTACCTCCACAGGACCTTTGCGTTGGGATGCCGCCACGGCTCTAAGATGGTTCTAATGCTTGTATGTCTGTTCTAGCTTTCTTTCATAGTGATGTATGTGTGCGCCCATAGAGATAAAAGTAATTTGCAGTGTTGTCTTTGACTGTAGGACCACTAAAGTGTGGTACATGATGTAAATATAAAATAATGCACAACCCACAATTGTAGTTTATGCTAGCTTAAGTGTACCTATAATCGTAATGTTGTTAATGACAGGAGGTGAATATTTTGCTTAAGTCTCTCTTTATTTAAACTCCACAGCAGCACAAGTTTAGCTTAGAAACAGAACAAACCAATGAGGAAATAACAGACATTAAATTTCCCTCCCACTATTGACTCCTCCTCTTTCCAGCTGCAAACTAAAAATGAACAGTAACAGAGAACGAAAGGTAATCAGCCGTACAAACTGGGAAATAACCATGGCAAAGTTGAGAATATACCACAGCCAGGAGAAAGGTCTTCAAGCTTGGCATCTGGAGAAAGCTTTAAACCAAAACGATTTGAAAACCAGGATTAATCAGGAAATGGACTTCTAAAAGTATGCAAACCTTACAGGCATAAGTACAGTAATATAAGCGACATATGTGCCAGATGAGCAAGAACATGACATGCTCAATAAAAACTGAACCAATAGATTCAAAGGTATACCTACCCATCACATCCTGAAGTGAATCCTTAAGAAAAACATGGAAGGGAATAAACTGGGTGGGAAAATATTAGCCTTCTTTCATTAATAAAATTACGATTATAGGTACACTAAAATGTACAATTTTATTACATGGCAGGACGCTTCATATTTTGCTGTTTTAACGCTCAGCAAGTAATGCAAAATATGCCTTAACAGTAGGACAGAAACAGAAACAACGGAAAGTATCTTCCTGAGACCAGTCCACCTAATATAGGATGTCCTTTAGAGAGGCTCCTGCTATCAAGGTTTCTGAAATCACCACACCCCTGACCAACTGCACTCTGGAGGTAGAATCTACACCTGCTAAGGACAGCAACCATCTCATCCAGCATGCCAAAGAAGTGGCAGAGACCGGTCCGTGAGAACGGATGTAGGAAATCAGAAGTTGACTGGAAGGAGGGTAAACGAGAGAAGTAGCCTCTAAGTAACGAGAGAGTAGAAACCACACATAGTTTAGGGCAGTGATGGCGAACCTATGGCACGCGTGCCACAGGTGGCACGCCGAGCCGCCTCTGTGGGCACGCGGCCACAGGTCGCCGGAGGGAGGGTGCGCTCCGCCGGCGCATCCATAAGGCGGCACAAGTGGCCGCCTTAGGGTGCAACGGCCCGGCGGGCGCAAAACCGGAGTGACCGGCAGGAGGTGAGCGCATAGCGTTCCCGCCTGCCAGGCACACTGTGTAGCGTGGCCGAGCGCGCCGCGGTACATGCTTCCTGTACCCGGGCGGACGGAAATTAAGTGCTCACAGAGAGAGCACTTCCTGTCCGGCCGGTTACAGGAAACTGAGCTCCGCGGTGCGCTCGGCCACGCTACAAGGTAGGAGATCAAGGACAAGTGGGGATGGGAGGGGGGAAGAAAACTGAGGGAGAGATGGGAGGGGGGAAGAAAACCGAGGGAGAGATGGGAGGGGGGAAGAAAACTAAGGGAGAGATGAGAGGGGGAAGAAAACCGAGGAAAGATGGGGGGGGGAGGGGGGGATAACTGAGGGAGATATGGGGGGGAGAAAAGTGTGTGTGGGATGGGGGAAATAAAACTGAGGGAGGGATGGGTGAAAAAAACTGAGGGAGGGATGGGGGAAAGAAAACAGTGAGGGGGAGGGTGGACATACACACAGCACCCCTGCGCTACACACATCACCCCACACAAACACACACACACACACATCACCCCACACACACCCCACCCACCCACACACACCACCCCCCCACACACACACCACCCCACACACACATCACCCCACTTACACACACACACACCCCCCCCCCCCACACACACACCCCCACACACACACACCACCCCCCCACACACACATCACCCCAAACGCAAACACATACACTGTACCCCTCAATGCAGTGTGTGTACACGTAGCAGTCTCTGTGTGTGTGTGTGTGTGTGTACTCAGCAGTCTTGTGTGTGTGTGTGTGTACTCAGCAGTCTGTGTGTGTGTGTGTGTGTGTACTCAGCAGTCTGTCTGTGTGTGTGTGTGTGTGTGTGTGTACTCAGCAGTCTGTGTGTGTGTACTCAGCAGTGTGTGTACTCAGTAGTCTGTGTGTGTGTGTATTTAGCAGTCTGTGTGTGTGTATTTAGCAGTCTGTGTGTATGTACTGAGCAGTCTGTGTGTGTGTATTTAGGAGTCTGTGTGTGTGTGTACTCAGCAGTCTGTGTGTGTGTGTGTGTGTGTGTGTGTACTCAGCAGTCTGTGTGTATTTAGCATTCTGTGTGTGTGTGTGTGTGTGTATTTAGCATTCTGTGTGTGTGTGTACTCAGCAGTCTGTGTGTGTGTACTCAGCAGTCTGTGTGTGTGTGTACTCAGCAGTCTGTGTGTGTGTACTCAGCTGTGTGTGTACTCAGCAGCGTGTGTGTGTATTCAGCAGTCTGTGTGTGTGTGTACTCAGCAGTCTGTGTGTGTGTATTTAGCAGTCTGTGTGTGTGTGTGTACTCAGCTGTGTGTGTACTCAGCAGTGTGTGTGTGTGTGTATTTAGCAGTCTGTGTGTGTGTGTACTCAGCAGTCTGTGTGTGTGTATTTAGCAGTCTGTGTGTGTGTGTGTGTGTGTGTACTCAGCAGTCTGTGTGTGTGTACTCAGCAGTGTGTGTGTACTCAGCAGTCTGTGTGTGTGTGTGTGTGTATTTAGCAGTCTGTGTGTGTACTCAGCAGTCTGTGTGTGTGTGTGTGTGTGTGTGTATTTAGCAGTCTGTGTGTGTACTCAGCAGTCTGTGTGTGTGTGTGTGTGTGTGTGTATTTAGCAGTCTGTGTGTGTGTATTTAGCAGTCTGTGTGTGTATTCAGCAGACTGTGTACTCAGCAGTCTGTGTGTGTATTCAGCAGTCTGCTAAATACAGACAGACTGCTAAGTACACAGACAGACTGCTAAGTACACAGACAGACTGCTAAATACACATACACACAGACTGCTAAATACACATACACACAGACTGCTAAATACACACACACACACACACAGACTGCTAAATACACATACAGACAGACTGCTTAATACACATACAGACAGACTGCTTAATACACATACAGACAGACTGCCGAGCACACACACAAACATGTTAATTAGTTCGGACAACTGTATGAGTTTTTTCTAAACTTAAACCTCAGTATTCAGGTTTAATTGCCGTTTTGGCACTTTGAGGAAAAAAATTGCCATGTATTACGGTTTGGGCACTCGGGCTCAAAAAGGTTCGCCATCACTGGTTTAGGGAATTAATTGAAGAACGGTAGAAAATCGCAGATGTGCCCCACTTCATATGCCTGGAAATAGAAAATATAACTCCTTCAGGAGAAAAAAAGAAGGCATCAGCAATGAAAGTCCAAAACCTGACTAAAAGAAACGAGACGTAACAGCAGGGTGAATTTCACTGGCGAAAAGAGAGATACTTCTTATCCGGCCAATTCTTCTGAAAATGAAATCAAGGCTCACATCCCAAACGTGAATATTTAGGTGTCGGAGGGTGAGACAGTTTAATGCCTCGGAGGAGTCTGCAGACTAAAGGGTCTTGCCCTGGTCAGGGACCAACTATGCAAAGTGTTCCAAGCATACAAATACAATGTCCTAGTTCCTGGGGCCCAGGAATTCCAGAGAAGGTCCCTTGTCATCTGGAATAGGCCTCCAATGTTCCAGGTTCCCCTGAAAGAGTCCAAGCCGCAAAACAGAGCTGGCCTTCAACCACCAAAGGATGAGGCTGGTCCTGTGAGTCTGATAGGAGGTCCTGGATAAAGGCGTCCACCGCCAAGTATTCGGGATCGAGAAGCCAGCTGAAGAACCTAGAAATCTTGTAGTTCATCTGGACATGAAGAGGTCCACCTTGAATGGGCCACTCAAATGTGAGGTGCAGAGGAAGACTGGCTGGTGGAACTGCCAGTTGCTGGCGTCTCTCCAATGCCCGGAGAACCAATCCACTGTCAAGTTCATTGATGTTGCATTGGAAACAAAAACTGTAAATGTTTCATCACTTCCCGAGGGACTCCAGATAATTGATATGGAAATCGGTTTCCACAACGGTCCACGGGCCACCTTCAAATGTGGTTGCTCATGTCGCTCCCCACCTCCATGTTGTTAATGAATATTTTGCTTAAGTCTCTCGTTATTTAAACTCCACAGCAGCACAAGTTTAACTTAGAAACAGAACAAACCAGTCAGGAAACAACAGACATTAAATTACCCTCCCACTATTGACTCCTCCTCTTTCCAGCTGCAAACTAAAAACAAACAGGAACAGAGAACGAAAGATAACCAGCCGTAAAAACTGGGAAATAACCATAGAAAAGTTGAGAAGATTCCACAGCCAGTAGAAAGGTCTTCAAGCTTGGCATCTGGAGAAAACGTTAAACTGAAACGATTCGAAAACAAGGCTTAATCAGGAAATGGAATTCTAAAAGTATGCAAACCTTACAGGCATAAGTACAGTAACATAAGCGTCATATAAGCGACGTGTCAGATGAGCAAGAACATGACATACTCAATAAAAACAGAACCAATAGATTCAAAGGTATACCTACCCATCACATCCAGAAGTGAATCCTTAAGAAAAACAGGGATGGGAATAAACTGGATGGGAAAATATTAGCCTCCTTTCATTAATAATATTATGATTATAGGCTTATGTCTGATACCACGATAAGGTCTGGGGTGGGACCGAAGATCAACTTGCCGTTCCACACTGACATGTGGAGGAGCCACCATCAGAGTTCATCTTTGACGTCCGAGGTGAGAGAAACCATTTTGGTCATATGATGATTCCTGCAGGAGTGCTTTCAGGCGTTGCATGGCCCGATAATGGAGGAGTCCTGGGTAGATCGCCTGGATAGAGGCTGAGAGAAGACCCACAATGAGTGAGCTAGCAGGCGGAGAGGAATCTGTTCCTGCCGTTGGATTCTCCATAGCTCGTTCCAAATTGCTGAGATCTTGGATTGAGGGAAAGGGAAAACACATGCGTCTATCTCAAAACCCATGGGATGGAGCAAGGGCTGACTTCTGCAGATTGACTACGATGTCCAAAGATTTGAATAAGGAGATTAGAAAGTGGGTCTGAGATTTCAGCCTGGAGACATTGTTGCAGAAATGTAATAAATTGACCAGGTAAATGAGACATCAAGCGCTTTTGGAACGCAGGCGTGTGTGACTGGTTTCAACAGCTTAGTGAAACACCAAGGGGCGGAGCTGAGGCCAAAGGATAGACAAGTGAAATGGCAGGCCCTGTCCTTCCAAAGGAAACAATGACTCAATGGATCCCCTGGTACAGACAGATACGTGTCCTTTAGGTCGAGTGAACCAATCTGCAGGATGGAGCATGTTTTGAAGCAGATGAATGCCTTCCATCTTGAAGTGCCTGTATACAATGAACGTGTTCAGGCTCCGCAGGTTTATGACTTCTGACCAGAAAAATATATCCAGGAATATCCAGTGTCTTGTTCCAATAGGTGTATATGATAATATGAAAGAAGAAAAAATAGTGCAATCCTGTACTGTACAAAATCAATTTAATAGAAATATTGAACTTACAAACAGAGCAAATAAAACTGCATATCTCCACAGACGGGGGACCGTGGCAATCCCACAGAGGTAAATAGATAGCAGCAGGCAGTAGATAAAAAAACAAAATAAAACAGTTATAAAATAAATCTCAAATTCCAGGTAGAGTCCAATAATCCAAAGAGATTTGTCCCACTGGATGGGGACTTTTTCAGGGATTACCTGTAGGTAGTCTAACCTGCCCTCCGGCTCTGCTTCCACGCTTTGATCTCTGGCTGGAAAAGCAATGTGAGGGGTAGCTTGGGAAGAAGGATGGAGAGTGGGATCCTCGTTAGTCGGCTTTTGGCCAGCCTTGCCAAAAACTGGAGAGGTAGCTTAGTGGATCACTCTCTTCATAGATGATTGTGCTTTATTAAGCACAGGTGTATAGATTGACATGTTTGTGCAACTCCTTAATGAACAGTTCTCGAAACAACAGGCCCTTGGCCAAGAGACCTAGCTCCTTGGACCTGAGGTCCTAAACTTTGGCAGCCATGCGCAGGAGCCATGCGCAGGCAGCCATACATTTGCATTGCCCAGCAGGCACAGCCCTTGATCATGGACGGGTCCAGGGATCCGCCCTACGGGAGGGCTTCATCGGCCAATAGGAGTATTTTGGCCAGGGGGCCAAGGACACCCAGCAGCTTGTCCAGAGTGAGCAGCCAGCTAGGGTCGCAGCCAGTCCTGTCCAAAAAAATGTATACCAAGATGTCAAATTCTGGGGTCATAACGGTCTAGGGCACTCTGCTCGTAATCACTTGCGTACCTCCTGATCTAGTCTATGGATCCAGTAATGGATATATTGGGCAAGATGGTCTGGTAGCAGCCATTCACTTGACTGAAGGTGTCTTATGTAATGCGGGTCGAATAGGAGTTGACCCAAGCAAGGCTTCTGGGAAAATGTCATCGCCTCCTGATGAAACTGGCAATGAGGATGGCAGGTACTGTGAGGGTTCGGCTAACAAATACTAAATGTAGGGTGAATCCTTTTAAATCCGCTCCTGGACAACCAGTCTTGTCTTCTGAGGCCGAGCAATCATCCGACAATTCAGGAGGATAGTAGGATTCTCTAGAGGTACCGGCCATTTATAGTGTTTTGCAGACACTTTACCCTTTTGGGTTTGCGGTTCTGAACTGTCCCTTTCCAGTAGCGTGTGATCTACAGAGCAGGGCGCCCCAGGTGGGGTCTTGTCTCTAGGGACTTGCCAGGGTCTTCTTCATGGAGGTGGCGACTGCCGCTTTAATAAGGGCTTGCAGGTTTTGCTCTTGAGTAAGTGCATCAATTGTGGAAGAAGGGAGGGATAGAGTGGCACCTAAGGACAGAAGTAGGTCGAGCGTTAAGAACAGGCCACTATGTAGGTTTGGAGCGTCCAGTGAAAAAATATACTGTAAATGGGTGCGCATCCCAAACCCTAGGGATAGTTGCACCAGCAGATTGTGACAGTAGGGGGTTCACCCCTAATTGTAGACTGTATATAAAGAAGAGGGGCTCACCCTCAAACCTAGTAGTGTAAGGTATGACAGGAAGAGAAGTATCTAAGGATAATCTATTACCTTAATATTATATGTGACACTTGTATGTGACACTGATAATATGCCAGTGATAATATATAACAGTGTATTGATACATTCAGAGAAAGCCTAAAAAAGGAGGCACAACGATCAAACAGGGAGAATCTTAGAAAAGGGGGACAAATATACTAGGAAAGAAACATTCTAATGAAACTTGTAGCTAGTCAGAAAGCAATATATATTAGTAAAAGGAGGGAGAAAGAAATAAGTAGAGCAAAGTAAAGTCAAGCAACTAAACAGAGGTGCAAGATATAGTACTATATGAAAAGAATGACAGTAAATGAATAATTAGGGGTCAGGAGCTTAGGGGTGCTGCTGTGGAGTTTAAGTAAAGCGCGACTTAAAAGGAAACTACAATGCCAGGAAAACTGTAGCTCACTATAGTGCCTCCCTCCCCCCACCCTGTAGTGCAGAAGGAGTAAAAAACCCTTTCTGTCACTTACCTGATTCAAGCATCCATGTCCCTCTGTGCTGGATTAGGCTCTGCCTCTCCTCCCCTCCTCCTATTCTATAATGCTTTCCTATGGGTGATGCCGGTTGTCCTCATGCAGAGCGTGAGGAAGTCCAGCCTCACTTAGGTGACCAAAAGTCGCCTAACTACCCGGAAGTCACTCTAAAGATGGAGTTTATCAAAAACTGCAATAATTACCATTGCAGGGTTAAGGGACCTATGACACTGCACCCAGACCACTTCAATGAGCTGAAATAGTCTGGGTGCCTATGATGTACCTTTAAGCAAAATGTGAAGCCTCCGGCCATGTAATAAAATTTACTGTGCGGTTATACAAAAAACTGCTCTTTTAATAGACTTTACAGGGTCTTTAGAACTTTCACTTGAAAGCTGTCGTAAACTACATACCCCAGAAACCTTTGCTGTTGTTTGGGATATATTTAGTACTCCATTAAAGGAACACTCCGGGCACCATCTCACCTTCAGATCAACAATAAAGTCTGTATTCAAGCTCTAGAACTCTCTGCTCTTCTGTCCTCCTGTTTGATGAAATTCTGAAAACCAAAAGGCTTGGAGAGCATCAGGTAGGGGCACTGCTGTTTGGCTGAGAGGGGCCAGCTGATGCTGTCAGCCAATCAGTGGCTCCCCATTCATATAAATGCGGCTTGAAAGGAACTCACTCTTTTCAGGCCTTTTTATGAATGAGGAGCTACTGATTTGCTGAGAGCATCAGCTGAGCCCTCTCAGCCAATCAGCGGTGCCCCTGCCCGAGCCTTACAGTATCCAGAATTTCAGCAAGCAGAAGAATAGAGGGGCAGAGAGATCACAGACTGGAACACAGACTATTTAAAGGTGAGCCAGCACCTTCTGGTACCATAACAACCTTATTTTGATGACCAAGTTCTTGGCACCTGGAGTGTTTCTTTAAAAACAGTGAACAGGCAAGGATTTTCTTAGCATTAACAGTCAATGCTTGTGTTTCAGTAAACTACAGATCCTGGGGATTTGGAACAAAAAAAGTGGACATTCAGAAATTAGTGTATATATATATTATATTTGTATTACTGCTGCCTTTTCTTCTAATGCATATTCTCCAGAAAGCATAGAGAACAAGAAATCAACTCTGGTGTGGAGCATCCCTGTAACACAATTTATGACCCCCCCCACCCCCCTCCAGAATCCATATATGCAACACTGAGCATCATTTTGTTGAATTTATTAGCATTGGCACTTATACACTGGAGTGGGCACATATTGTTGCTGGGGTCAATACTACTGATACTGCCAAGTAGTACATTCACTACTTCTGCCTATTATTTAAAAGAGGGGAATTTCACCAAAAGTGTAAAAATCAACTATTACAATTTCAATAGCCTTTTATTGTCACAATGGCATGTTGATATAGACCAGGGGTAGGCAACCTATAGTGCTTTTGCATGGTACGCAAAGCTGCCAGACCCAAACAAGATCACTAGTCTAAGTGAAACTTATTCAGATATCTGTCTCCAATCGGTGTGGATGGTGACAGGTAGCCCTCAATTCACTTGTCAACTAGGAATAAGTGATCACTTCCATATCACTTCCTTCCAGTGCTTGAGAAGAAGAACAACAAGAGGAGAGCAGACTGCCGAACGCCTGTTCTTGTCCAGTATTTGGCCAAGCCAATCCCCACTGGACCATAGGGAAGTCCCACTCCTGCTGCTAAATGGTGAGAAAAAGGGAGGGTGACTAAAAATAACAGCATTGTCAGTGTATGGGCGTAGTAGTGTGTGTGTTTAGCAGTGTAATTGTGTTAGCAGTGCAATTGTGTGTGGGTGTTAAGCATTGTGTTTCTGTGTGTCTTGCAGTGTGTGTGCCACAGTTAACCACAGATTTCCATCTCAGCTGTTGATAAGTCTCCATCTCAGCTGTTTTTCACACTTGGCCGTTTATAGTCTAAAATTTGCAATTCCTAAAAAATGTTAGGAGTCTATACAACATTACACTGTTTTCAGAAAAAAAATGTTAATGACTTTACATTACATTAGATAAAACATCATCCTGAATTGTTGTGGAAGCCTATATTTAAGGCTACAAATTGCAGTCCGAATAAACATACCTGGATACTCTACCCATAGCGAAACAGTGCCCCAGGTGAATGTCTTTGCCCAATTCACACGGTAGTTGTTTTTGCAGCAATGTTCGTATATCAAGAAATTAAAATGAATAACACACTAGCAATGTAAACCTCTGTTAGGGGAATCAAGCAATCTCCAAAGGTGTATATGGTGGAGCCAGTAAAGTTGCAAATATGAAAATATATATATTTTTAATCAGAATAAAATCCCATTATATTTTTAATTCTAAAGAAATAAAAATAATGAAATCAAAGTATATACACAAAGAGACAGGAAAAGTGTGAAAATCTCCTGGTATCAGCACTCAGCTCATCTATAAATTATTTATAGATTAGCTAATGCTGTTATATTACTATATCACCTCAAGTCTTTCCAATGCTATTTTGTTCTGATCCTTGGAGTAAAAGGGTCTAAACACACAATGGAACTGGGGCTTATGATTTTATTCTGCTATTGTCATGAGATGATAGTAACCCGATATCCAGGATTATTTTGCAAAGGTCTGATTCAGATTAGCCTCTTGCTTTGGACAGCTTCAACCAGATCCTTCAAGTGGAATAGATATTAGGGCATACATTGCTGTAATCATCATGGTGAGGCTAGTTAAGGAGGCACTTTCCATTAGAACCGAATGCAAAGTGTGATATTTTATTGTAGAAACTAGCGGTGGATGAACCAAATCTTAAACTATTGAAGAAAATAAATAATTCTGTTTATTATTAAGCTTATAACTGGATCTTTGGTAGACTACATGAGTAATAGAGAGAAAAGACACTGTCTCAAAGAATGCTGGAGCTCATGAACTTTGCAGGATTAGTCTTCTTCAAATCAGCTGGTACGTCACACTGGAAACATGTATGTACGTAGTGGGCATTGGATAGCATTCCCTTCATCCCCCATAAAACCATAACTTACCCCTTCAAATAACGACAGACAACTTCTTGGAGAAAACAGGCCACAGCATTTATTAACACAACCAAATACTGTATAACTCCTTTTAACATATAACGAAATAATAATTATCATAAATTAACATAAACAATTTGCATATAGTCATACAGTAACCAAAGAAACCGTCCTTGCCAATCTAACTTCCCCAAGGCTCTCACCTCCCCCCCTCGGCATAATAAAAACATCTTCCTTTTCAGGGCTCCCCACCCACTCGGTGGGGCCCAACCATAATGCTCCCCACTGGTCGACTTACAACCCAGTGGGGACACGTCCAACCTGGTACCTCCTCCAGGTTCACCATAAGAGACAGGGGGAGGATGAGACCCGGCCATTATCCCCCTTTTTCATATACTCTACCAAACCATCCCTTATTTGGCAAGGACACACCCCCGCCTCGCTGTGACAACCCCCCGGGCCCAAAACAGCAAAGGGAGGGTGGGCGGGAAACTTGTTGCTGGCCTGGCTCCTAAATGGCACTGAGGTCAGTCTAATCTGTCACCACCCACTTCCTCACATCTCACACTCCCACATGTAGCATATAGCCAATCATGCTTTATCCATCCCACACTCATACATGGGCCCCTGTCCGCTAAGCTGCGCACTCTCCCTGGGGCCTGAACAATGACAAGTCAAAATCTGACAGTGTTATTCAATAAAGTGTGAATGGTTGGGTATACAAAGCGAATTTAAAATTTACATAGCTGATGACGAGTTTTCTAATTTAGTAATGTTGGTTTAAAATGTTAAATTCACTCTGAATTCATTTTAAATTCCAGACACTTTATATTTTAGCTAATAACACTGTGATTATGACACTTGTGATTTTTAACAAATAAAATGCAATTTTTTTGTAATTTACAGACTTTTACAATATTATTACTGTTGAATAATTCTTCTGTTAACTATTGTATGAAAATGTGTTTCCAGGGGGCGGGGCCGGACCGCCGAGCTGGAAGGTTGCAAACACAAGCAGCTCCTGCAAACTAACATTTCTTAACCTTCCAAAACCATGTTTTTCCGTGAAAATACAGACCGACAGCATGGGTTTTCGGAGCAAAAGGGTCACTGGACCCAGGGAGAGGCTGGCTCCCGGAGCTACAGTCCCCTGGGGGAGAGGACTTCGTATCCCAAGATGTGGCCTTCTCAGGCGCTGAGTGGAGGGACGGCCGC
Source organism: Pelobates fuscus (assembly GCF_036172605.1). NCBI lineage: Eukaryota > Metazoa > Chordata > Amphibia > Anura > Pelobatidae > Pelobates > Pelobates fuscus. The sequence goes on from NC_086318.1 coordinate 302,126,498, forward strand.
CGCCCCGCTATCCTGCCCAGCAGCACCCGACCGGAGGCCTGGATTGGCGCGGACCTGGCCCCGCCCCCCCCCTCTGGGCCAGCGGGGGTGATCCCAGTCCGACCCAGTGGCAACAACAACAACAGGCCAACCAGGACCCGGCAGCTTCACCATCGCGAGCCGTGGACTAAATACCCCAACAAGATGGCGGGCGCTATGTGTGCCGAAATCACAAAGAGGGCCTGCAAAAAAACACAGCTTGTAACACTAAGCGCTCACAAGCACAAGCCTGCAGGTTACCCACTGCACCCAGAGGCAGACCCACACGAAAGCAACACAACTAATACCTTCTGGGATGCACTTCAAGGCCCCAGCTCCATGGCGGGCCCGAAACAAACAGAAGATACGAGGGCACAGCAAACTAGTACCTGCACCGCATGGAACCACAAGGATGTACTTTGCACCACGACGGGAGACGTCGCAAAGCATACAGACTGCAGGGCTACACTGTCAACACCCCATCAGCGATATACACAGACCCCAAGGACTTCCCCTATCTCGGCAAAGTGTGGCATGGTGGGACAGAGATAACTGAGCTCCAGGATGCTGGGCTCCACGGGACAATACTACTCCCTTAACACGGCAACCGAGGCAACATGCAGGACTCAAAACTAACGTAAACTAACTTAACATACTAAAGTAGCCTGACATATGAACGTATGTGTGCATAATATCATTGCCTAGTCCAGTTTACAGGGTTCCAAGCAATATGGGGGGGGAGGGGGGGTAGTAGTATATACTTAGGTAGTAAGAGAGAGCCCCCTCTCTCTTACTACCTAAGTATATACTACTACCACCCCTAACTTGAGGTCTGACTCGCCACCGCGACACACGCCACCTAGTTAAATCTGTGCACTTAGATGCTGGGCTGGCTACCTTATAAGGCACCCCCAGGCATAAAAGGGTCAAACCGCCGTTTAGTAGATCTTCCCCTTCCAGATATACAGGCACAGCTACTGCAGAACACCAAAACTCACGAATTTGGATATAAATGAATGCACCCAACTCCCGAACGGCATACAAGGGAATAAGGTGGCACTCCAACTGGAACCTCACGAATAGCTGCCAGCAGACGAACAGGAAAAGCAGACATCAGCTTACACTCCTAGCAATCAATCTCCAGCAGCATACAGTGAATCCCCCCAAGAACGAGACAAGGCTCCGTGTTGAGGGTCAAGCAGTGGTCTGAGGTGCTGGCACACCCAGCCTGTTTTTTATTACAAGTGTACACATACAAGCCACACCCAGGGGGAGGCATAAAATAACCAATAGTATTACGGGTGCAACCCACACATCCCCTCCCCTTAGTGTGACACATAATCCCATTATACATACAGTTAAAACATACTTTTTACCCAACTTTCATAACTCTAAAACCATACATCACATTCACATAAAAATACATATCCACAATCAATCCATTCAGGGGAACAACATATTAAATGGCATGAATCAGACCAGGGGTTCAAAAGTTAGTAAAAGTATCTTTTGTTCCCCCTGGCTGGCAGTATTTTAATCTGGCTCAAATAGAAGTAAAACATCCCCACAATGCATCCTGGCTTCCTCCCTTCTGCCCTGGAGATAATTGGAGAAGTAATCCAATTATCTCCCAGGTCAAAGACAAAACTCCATTACACATGTGGGGACCTAAATACAGGATTATGTTTTAAAATATATAAAGTCACTTTTATTACACCAAACACAGACATGTTACATATCCCCAGATAGCTCAGGTCTGGGTGCACATTATTAGGTGAATGGCACCCAGACCACACGAATACAGTTTAATCGCCATGGAGCTAAAGTCTTTAATCACACGAATAGGCTCCATGGCCTAGCTATCTGGGTTACCACAGTTCACATAGAAATACCGAAGGTATGGCTGTTCGGCTACATCCTCACGAATGGGAACCAGGAGACGGACGTCTCAGCGGTGTTCGTACAGATAAGTATCCCTTTATAGTACCATAGTTTAGGTGCCGAACACTGTTTTTAAAGGGCCCAATCTCCCAGGGCCATAGTCCAAAGGCAGCAGGCGGGCAACCAGGCTCCTCCAATGTAATGTGGCGAGATTGCTCTCGTCACAGGCGCAATACCAGCGTCCTGTAATCCACTGGGTATGTCTTAAGATACTATGCATCATCTTGAATTAATCAAAATTGTGATGTAATGCCAGAACACCATCGTTAATCTTCAAATTTAAACATGTGCACATAAACCCACTATACCTGATAACCTTTATGTCAATACATAGAAGTGCACACAGTCTATTGTTGAACCAAGCTTGTTATAAATATAAAAAAGTGCAAATTTCCATGCCACTACCTAACTCTTGTGAACCTTGCGACACGCTGTTGTGGCGTATGTGATAACATGTAACCACCTGCACAGTAAAAATAAAGAATTTTTTTTTAAAAAAATGTGTTTCCAAAATAAGACTGGCAGCTCAAACCAAACACAATAAATTCTTGTAGGTAAAACGCCAGTGGTAATGCTAATCTGCAATTTCACTTTTTGGATTATATCTCCACCATATTGGAATGCACTCTCTTTACAATGTTTATTCACACAGCTTCTAGATTAGAGTAAAGGTGCTGCCCTCTCACTGCTCAGTTAAAAACATGTCACGCATTAGTGGCGCATTACAGATTGTCAGAAATTGTGATGCATGGAGCAAGAAAAGGCACGTATTCAGTTTCCAAAACAATGCCATTGAAATTAGACACAATATAAAGAATATTTGGAATATGAAGAGTATTTCCTAAAGGCCAAACTTGCAGAATACAATTCACCTGTCAAGTTTCAGTACAATTTGGTTTGTTCAATACAGCTTAGGTTTTTTTTTTTATATATATTTTTTTTGCCATCAGCTAAACTAAAGAAAATAACAATGTTTTAATATAAATTTGTAGTAAATAGAAATACTTACTGAAATAAATATTTGTCAAGCTGTGAGTGAGCAGAAATCTTAAAATATTTTACATTTACAATGGATTGGTTGGAACCACAAAGCATTTCTCTATTCTTTTTGAAATGCCGGCAATACAATACACCTACTTTTAGTCAAATATTCCAGACAAAAATGAAAGGGTTACTCCATCCATCATAACCTCTATAGCTCACTGTATTGGTTATGATGGTGCCTTTCCCCAGTAACGGGGCAAACCATTTTTCAACTACCATATTTGCCCTCACAAGAACCTGGTCTCCTGGTGAGCAGGGTTTATGACATCCAGATTTGGCAGAAGCCAGGTGTCGATTCTGATGCTTATTCATTGGCTGAGAGCATCAGTTGACCGCTGTCACCCAATGAATGAGTGGCTGTGGATCTACATTCACACAGAATTGACAATAGCCAGCTCAGATCTTGCTCAAGGTTTGCTAATGACACCCATGATGCTGCCGAAGTTGGAGTTAAAACTCTGGGAGTAAAAAGGTATAGTCGTATTTGCATTGTTTCACTGTGAAGCGCTAGACATACAAACTCTAGGCACCATGACTACTTCAAATCACAGAAGTGATTGTGGTGCCTGGAGTAAACCTTTAAATCTTCTTTAGAATGAATCCCATTGTATATGCATTAGATTCATCTTGGAAAGAAATCCCATGTAATAAAACCCATATACTTTCATAACCCTCTCTATTCTCTTTCCACAGTATTTGTCTGTCTTGTTGCTAATGCTGATTATTGATGTATTTATTTTGAAAAACAAAATATCAAGCAACTGTCTTCACATTATAAGTCTATCACTGTCTTAAAAACTATACTTTGTAAGGTGAATATTATGAATTGTGTGGTACTCTTCTGTTGCTCTATAAACATTTTACAAAAACAAATAAATGCATTGCTCTAAAGTATGCAGAGGTTTTCAGGACTCCTAATTAGAATGGGACACTGTGTGGAATTATTGTCCAGAGGAATAGTGTAGGAGGTGAAAATCTCTCAAAAATCTAAATGTAATAGTCTTAGTCCCTTGATGCCTGTGAAGAAAGAGTAGTGCCCCACCTCTCTATTTGCCCATACCATTTGAGGCAAGCTGAGGATTTATATTTCCAAGTGGGTTGACTCACAGTGGCTCATGCTCCTTCCCATAATACTTAGAATGTGAGGTGGAAATTTAAAATAAATAAATAATCCAGTCCCACAAATGACATGGTTGGTCTTCATGTGTTATCAAATATTTTATTTTTATTTTCTGACATGCTTTACGTGTGGCTAAAATATTGGTTCTAGTGTCAACCACACAGCCATTAGTGCTGCTTCCTTTTCACTGAATGATGACTCCAAAAGAAACTTTAGGACATTGTAGACAGTGCACCTGCTTGTCCTAAATGACCAGCAAGATGAGTCGTCACTTAGTTTACCATTTGTAAATGCCTGCATTCAGACATCCCAACATGCAAAAATGCATTTCAGGGAGGTATCTTCACAAGATACTGCCCTCCCCCCTCCTCCAACACACACACAGACACACATACCTGCACATACACAGACTCTAGCACATACACACTGACACACATTGAAACACACACTGGCACATACATTCAGATACACACACTGACACACACTAACACATACACTCAGATACATACACTGACACTCAGATACAAACACTGAAACACACACACACTCAGATATACAGACTGACACACAGGCACACACTGGCACATACACCCAGATACACACTGACATATACACTCAGATATACACACTGACACAAACACACACACTGACACTCAGATACACACACTGGCACATACACTCAGACACACACTGACACACACAAACACACACTGGCACTCAGATATACACACACTCGCACATACACTCAGATACACACTGACACACACTGGTAGTCAGATACACACACTGGCACTCACCCACCCTCCTGTTTGTTTACATTTGTGTACAGGAGGGTGGCTTGCTTGGAGTTCTGGCCGAGGCTGATGGGAGTGAGCATGCAGCAGCAGCGCACTCCAGACTCTCCTGTACCTCCATGCTGCTGCCTCCTCCCTCCAGTTCTCCCTGCCGACTGATATCACAGGGACTCGGTCAGCTTTTAAAGGGCTAGCACCTGACCAGCCCCCTGTTTAATGAGTAGTATGGGTGTGTTAGGCGGTGAAAATCATACACAATGAGATGAGGCAGATGCATGCTGCGGACATAGACTTAATGCGCACTGAACTGCAAGCAGTGACAGCCCGCACACAAGCCTCTGAGGAGGACATATTGGACCTGAAGCAGGAAGTAAAGGGGTTAAAAGAAACAGTTCAGCAGCTGATATCAGCCCAATCTACCCTGACAACAAGAGTTGATCTGGCCAAAGAACGTACCAGACGCATCAATTTGAAGCTAAGGGGCATCCCCGACTCCATCACCGCAACAGAACTGCCTCACTACCTACGTCGCCTCACTAACACGCTTTTACCACATAGCCAGGCGAAGAAAATAACATTTGACGGATTTTTCAGAATCAAGAAGCCCAAACAGGCGCAAACCGCAGCCTCTCAAGACGTCATCGTCCGGTGCCAATCCCTGGCGGACAAGAATCAGATCACGGCCGCAGTTAGGGGTAAAACTCCATTCACCTTTGAATCATCGCAACTCTCCTTCTATCACGATCTGACAAGTAACACCTTGTCGTGGCAACGTTCATTGGGCCCAGTAACACACTGTCTACAAGAAGTGGGCATCGACTATAGATGGAAAACTCCCAGAACCCTAACCGTCAACAAAGAAGGCACCACACTGAGACTGTCCTCATTAGACGAAGCGGAGCCATTCCTCCAAGCCCTGGGGATAGCACCACAACCCAGGCAACCAAATACCTCCTCAGCCGCACCGCAATGGAACCCAGAAAGAATACGGCCCTTCGTCCCCAGAGGAAGAGACAACAGAGTAGACCTGACTTGAAACCAAACGAACTCGGGCACCATATAGTGCCTACATACACCTTACTATATAGTTTCCTTAATCAGTTCTACATAGTTTTCACACAAGTTTTAAGTTGACCAATGCATAAAAGCCTGCCACAACCAGATATGCTAAAAACCCACTCTCACACGATCCCACAAACCACAAAGTGAGCCCTCAACAGCTGGGAGAGACACAAACCCTCAAACACACAGACAAATTCCTGGGATTCCCATCATGTCCCGACAAACTGAGGCACACCATCCCACACACAGGCCCCAGACAGCATCAACACAAATCAAACTCGACACAGACCACAACCTATGCCTCCCCTACACAAGGCTGATACTAGTCAGGACCACCCATATCCATGACATTAGTCACCTGCTGCGAAGTGGGACTCATGCCCCAAGCCCCTAAGCGACAAAGGGCGGCTCAGCCTGGCATCACCTAAGCAACCACAGACTAGGCCATAACCTTAGGCCCTCTACTATTCAAACTCAGCTATCGGATTTCTCTGACTTGTTAATCTTGTTACCCTTGCCTCCCACATGCACAGGGGTAATTAAAAACAAGCTACACAATAGACAAGGCCTGCACGCACTAATGTACGTATACCTTGAACCTCTAAAATCATACACAATATAATGGAAATCACACACACATCATATTGTGTTTGTAATTTCCGGGATATTGTGTATGACTTGCAGGTGTCAGGGAGCCGCACTCCGCATGCGTGAGTCTCCGGCACTACTGTGAGACTTGGGATGTCTGTGCATTGCGCATTTGCACAGTGTAATGTTACAGTATGCAAATGAACTTTTAGTGCTGGAATAAAGGTACGTTTAATGGCTTTTTTTACATGTGTGTTTTTATTAAAGGAAGGGGCTAAATCTAAAAAGTATATAGACGGTAGTTTCTCAGTAGTTCATTTAAGAGTACTCATACATATATGTATTTCCTATTGGAAAGTTCTGCCAACTGATTTAACAAGGAGATTTTAGTGGCTGGCTTGTTGCTTTATTAACATTACATTGGGTCATTATCAATGTAGAATCTGCCATATCACATTTTTTTATTAATGTTTTTTTAGTATAAAAGATATAATAATGACATAAATACAACAATGTATGAACTGTTGTCAAATAAAACAGATAAGTGGAATACACATAAAAATTATAGTTTCCTATATAAATGAGATAAATAAAGTATGTACAGAAGTGAAAGATGTGGTTCCTATATTCAAAAAGGGTTCAAAATCCTTGCCTGGAAATTATAGACCTGTGAGCTTAACATCTGTGGCTGGGAAATATTTAAAAGGTTATTAAGGGATAATATTCAAGAATGAAAATAGAGTACAAAGAGTTGTCATTAATGGTACATTTTCAAGCTGGACAGAGGTGGCAAGTGGTGTCACTCAGGGTTCTGTTATGGGACCCCTTCTATTTAACATCTTTATAAATGATCTTGAAAAAAAGCATTGAAAGTCATGTTTCAGTGTTTGCAGATGACACAAAACTCTGTAAAGTAATACAATGTGAGCAAGATATTACTTTGGAGAGAAGGAATATCAGGTGTAGCGCTCTAATAGTAGTGGATATACTGGTGTATAAAACAGACTGGATATACCTTAGGGGGTCATATGCACTTATATGTAGTCCCAATGTATTCAGATATACCTTAAATAAAAAACACAAATATACAGATCATAGTGTAACCTGTATACAATAAAATAATAGAAAATAAATGTGTAGATAACACACTTTTCTGAGCTAAAACACTAGCTCAGGTATATGCGCCTTTGGGTCCGTAGAGGCGACCCTCACCCTCCTTTAAGTCCAAATTTCTCCAGGGGTTATATCCTAGATAATAAGTATAGGAGGAAAATATAGCGTAGTACAGTCTGTATACTGGGTATGTATTATGAGGTAATTCTTATATACTCACAAACCCTGAGCCAATATATCGTCTCACTTTATAGGATGTATGTGGTTAAGGACCACATTCCTTCTTTATAAAAGCAGGTAAAAATAAAAGCCGTAAGTGTAAAAAATATAATTTATTTGTAAAAAGTATAATTAAACATATAGTATAAAAAATATATATAATCAGAATAACACTTATTCGGCTATAGTCCAATAGATAATACTGCGTGCTCACTGTTCCTCCAGAACGCGTTTCACCAATAGCGACCAGTACCCCTTAGTACTTAAATCTGCTAGCTAAGCTAGACAATCGAAATGAAGGAACAGTCTGTTTAAGCCACCCTGTTATAGCGATGTTACTTTATGATACATTAAAACACAAGCACGCTTGCATTTTAGCCAGACTGGTCAACTAATTATATGCTTGTAACCTCAACTCTTGCTAATGCAACTTACAGGTAGCCATAACTCGACCTACTCAGCATGCATACTTAAAGTTTTAATTAACCTTTACACCCCACTAGCCACTTAGCCTGACTAAGTCTTAAGATTAATACTTCTGGGGGACATCGTAGCTTAATCGCTTATAATGCTGTCACTAAATTGTCATTAGCTCATCTGGAAAATCATTTGACACATACTGACCCACCATGTCATGTATAAATATATAAAAAAAACTGTGTACTTTATCCTGATATTGTATGTTGCACCATTGTTATGGTACTTTTTCAGTAAACCAAAATGTTTAAGTGTCTATCTGTTCCTGTCCAAATTAAAGAGAATTGAATTGCGTATATACGCTGAAGTAATTCAGTCTGACACACGGAGTTCAGGTTAAAATAACTTCGAGGAAATTTATTGGCAAGTGCAGAATCAGCGGGCGCGCAGGCCCTTTTAAGAGACATTTTCGTCATCATTGATTATCAAGATATCAGTGAATAAACATCATTAATTGGATTAATTGTTAAGTGTCTGGGTTAGTGTCCACCTATCAATATAATTAATTGGATCAACAGCTAAGTGGTTAGTTCCGTGTCCACCCACCAAGAGGTGGTACTTTTTCGGACACGGGTGGGGGACAAGGGGTCTTGAGCGTCATTTTACTCGGTCGGTGATGTCAAATCTCGTGGTTAGGTGCAAGGTCTCTTATGAATAGAACATTTCATTACTACTGTGTTCTCATGGCCTTTAAATTATATTATGTTGCGAGTTAGGGGAAATTCAACAGTTCCTGGGTTAGTCATATCCTTATGGAGAATACAGTCCTTGTCTATTGTATTAGATGTGCTGAGAAATACTGTCATGTAATGTAGTTTTTATATGAAGAAGTCAGGTTATGAGGACAAAATGGAGGATTTGTCACAGTATCAGGTTAATACAGAGTTAGAGCAGCAATTCAATATAAATACAATAAGATTTTTTAATAATTCTACATCAGTCCCCCCTATGAAATGTTAGATTCTAAGAGATAAAAACTTTATTTGTTAATACCAGAAGACGTGTTAGCCCAAAGGCACAGAAACCCCGTGGCCGCTAGCTAGGTGTTAATGCAAAGTGCAAGTCTGTCCCTATTTTCTGACCCTACTAGGCTAGCTCATCTGTCAGTATGGCTCTCGAACACTTCACACCCAAGGGTATCCCATGGCAGCTAACCCACCACTTCTCCACATGGGGCCTTTACCATTCACCGACAGATGCTGTCCCTAATCTAGTCCCTTCCTAGAACTCTCGCACTTTATCATCAAAAGGGATGGATTGCAGCGGCAAACAGGGTGAGTTGAGATCCTGGAAATCTTGGTCATCAACATCAAGTAGTGTGAAAGTGGGTGCCGCTTGGTCAATAGTCTTCGTGAGAGCTTTCCTCAGGCAGGGGAAGACACAACAAAAGAGAAGAGCAAAGATAAAAAGAGAAATTAATATTGCCATACCAATATGCATTAAAGCCTTTTTCCAACCCGTCATCCAACCAAACCATCTGTCCCAGGGATCTTTTATCCCAGAATTCCTTTTTAATTCTTCTGAGAGGTCATTTAATTTTGCTATGGCTAATGTAACTTTACCATTAGGACCTGTGTTTTCTGGGATGTAGGTACAACATGTCATGGTGTCGGGCAAAATTTTACATACCCCTCCTTTTTCGGCTAGGATCATATCCAGGGCTATTCTATTTTGGAAGGCCATTTGGGATGTTGCCTGCAATTGTTCGGCTAATCCCTGGAGGGCATCTCTGGTGTAATTAACGAAACGCTGTTGATTGTAATAAATGTAGTTTATCCAATTTAAGTTCTTGTTTGCAGTAACTATGGTAAAAATTGATTCAAATCCTGCAGCAACTTCATCTCTTGCTTTAAATTCATTGGGTACCCCCCTAGGCACCCCAATGGCATCAATGTAAATGTGAGGGTCAAAACTTCCTTTTACTGGGGCTTCACGCTTGGCCTTAGTGTGGCTGGACTCATGGGTGTTGGTGTGTGTGTCAGAAATAATGTGTATAGGCATAATGGCCTTGGCCAATGTACACTCCCCCCACCACTCTGTGTCCATTCTGGATCTTAACTGTAAATCCCCACACAACCAGTAAATATCTCCCAGTGACCTAGTGTGCTGCTGCAGCAAACGTACAGGAACAGTTCTGTATATAGTACAATAACCTGCGGGAAAGTTACCCACAAATTTACCAATCCCATCATGTTTGACATAGCAAGTGTAATTACCTTTATATACGGTAACACCATGAGGAGGTCTTACATTTTTGGCTATAAGAGGATACTCCGCTGTCCATGCTTGACATTGAGACCTGTTGAAATTATATTGGTAGGCAAAAAGACTTAAAATGCAATTTTCTTCATTTACTGGCAGGGTTAAAGGTACAGTGCCCAGATGAGGCCGGGCACCACCACACACATAGCATGCGGTTCGGTTATGTTTGTTGGCATTATATTTCATCCATTCTAACCATAGGTTAACATCATTAAAACCTGTTTCAGCGGCCATAGTATCTTCAAAGGTGGGGTTAGCAATGGCCATCATGTCCTTAAAGGACTGGATGTGTGGTTTTAATGGGTTTGTGACCATATGAGTAGCTCCTCGCCACTCAGGGGAATTACACATATCTTTAAGGTAGAAATGCCCTAATTTAGTATAGGAACCCTTTTTCCAGTACATTCCCAATACATACTGGTCTGCATCTGTTGGGCTTGGATGCTCAACATTAAGAATTAATTTCATTGGTGTGCCTCCTCCAGGCTTTCTCAGAGTCATTCTTTGAAGGAGGGACCTACCATGATCATCTACTATAGATAAGGCACTTTTTGGCTTGTAGCCCCAGGAAGGCCCGGCATTCCATCCCGCCGCCCCCCAATGGCCACAATCATGCCCCCATTGTTTGTCAACTACACAAACATATGGATCTTTTACATGAGGGATATCTCTATAGATATTCTGGATTTGTGTTGTAGTGAATGGGCATTCTACGATGTCACAATAATCAAAGGTATAGGTAGCCACACGGGTACATGATGAATTATACCAGAAGGTGTACCCACTAGCATCTTTAGTGATGGCTACTTGCTGGGCCTTAATTAAACTAATTAAGGAGACAATGTACCAGAGGTACATGGTTGTGCGGTATCTGCTTCCTCTGGGGCAGGAGACTTCTTGCAGTGGGAAGCGTGGATCCAATGTGGCCTGCCGGCCAATTTGACGGAAGTTGCGGTGATCAGGAGAACTTGGAATGGCCCGTCAAATCTTGGTTCCAGGGAGCTTTTCCGCACGAACTTCTTAACCAGAACCCAATCTCCGGGAAGCAGGTTATGGGTACCTGTGTTCAGATCAGGATCTGGAATTGAAGAGAAAACTTGGGCATGTATTTTGTTCAAGGCACTTGCAAGTTCAGTTACATAGTCTACTAAAACATCTGATTGAAGCTGTAACTGCTGTGGATAATAACAACCTAGCCTGGGTGCTGTCCCAAATAGAATTTCATATGGGGATAACGAGTGTTTCCCTCTAGGTGTGTGCCTAACGCTGAACAAAGCTATTGACAGACTTTCTGGCCAGGGCATTTTTGTTTCTTGTGACATTTTTAACATTCTGGCTTTTAGAGTGCCATTCATGCGCTCTACTTTACCACTACTTTGTGGGTGGTAAGGGGTGTGGAAGGCTAGGGTCACTCCCAGAGCAGTCCAAATTTCTTTAGTCACTGTTGCTGTAAAGGCTGGGCCTTGATCACTTTCAATGACTTCTGGAAGTCCAAATCTACATACAATGTCTGTAAGTAGGCGTCTTGCGGTTGTTTTTGCAGTGATATTGGCTACAGGGTAGGCTTCTGGCCAGCCTGAGAACATATCCACCATTACTAGTGCATATTCATGAGACCCACTCTTGGGCATTTGGATATGATCAATTTGAATTCTCTGGAATGGGTACATGGGTTTTGCTAGGTGCTTTGCAGGCACCTTGATTGGTCTTCCTGGATTACATTTTGCACAAATGACACAGGCCCTGCAGAAGCTGTTGATCAGGGTTGTGATTCCAGGTGCTTCATAATATTTTTGAATGAGGGCGGCCATTAGGTCTTTTGACAGATGTGCAGGCCCATGGGCCCATTGGACAACTGCTGGGTATAAGCTTCTTGGAAGGCAAAATTTAGAATTGTTGTAGTAAATTCCGTCCTTTAGGACAGCTCCTTTCTTCTTCCATTTCTGGATTTCTTCAGGGGTAATTATAGCCTGTTGTTCTCGTAGAATTCTTAGGTCAGTAGGAAGAGTTTGTAAGGTAAAGATAGGAATTTCTTCTTCTTGACCGGACACTTCTTCATCCACTTCCTGCAAATCTCTGGCTGCTTGCTTAGCAGCCTGATCGGCCAAATGGTTGCCCTTTGCTTCATCTGAATCCAATTTCCCATGTGCCTTTACTTTCAAAACGGCCACTTCTTCAGGGAGTAGGAGGGCATCCATTAGTTCCTTGATTGCAGAGCTGTGTTTGACTGGTGTACCGGCAGTGGTAAGAAATCCTCTTGTCTTCCAAATGAGGCCGAAGTCATGTGCTACACCCAGAGCATATCTTGAATCTGTATAGATGTTGGCACGCTTTCCCTTGGAAATCTTGCATGCTGAAGTCAGGGCTTGCAATTCAGCTTCTTGCGCAGACATTGCTGGCGGTAGAGGTGATGACTTGAGAACTTCCCCTGTTGTGGTTACGGCATATCCTGTATGGTATTTTCCTTCTTCATCAGCATACCTTGAACCGTCCACAAACAGAGTAAAATCCGGATCCGGTAATGGATTCTCATGCACAGTTGGTAAGTGTACTGTTTCCATTTTCATCTGTTCGAAACAGTCATGAGGAGTTTCTGGGTCATAGTCATTTGTTATAACTAGGTCTTTAAATTCTTTTTCTAGGAAGTGGCGTGGCCATGCTTCCAGAAGGTCAGTTGTTGGGTATTTGACAATACCATTTTCCTGTAGCTGTTCTTCATCCATGGTGGCCCATAACTTTGCCATGGGCCCAAGATCATTCCATGACTTTGTCTTCAATTTGGTAACAGGAATATGTGGGATAGCAGTATCCCAATGGCGGTAAAGGTAGTTAAGTTGTTGAGGTAATTGGACCAAGACCATGCTATTGCCTTCAGAGTCACAATAGAAATCTTGAGCAGTGAGCTTAACATCAGTCCAATGGTAGAGCTCATCTTCATAGCAAGGCTCGGGAGTAATGTCTGGTTTGTACCACATGGTACAGAAGGCGTAATCTGGGCCTTCACAGAGAGGCTTTTCATCTTCATAAAATGTCAAATGTGGATGCATGACTTTCTTGATACATCCACAAAGCAGGTAAATGTAGGTTTCATCTGTGATAAATCCATAATAGATACCCCCCTCAGGGAGTGGAAGAAGAGTGGATGGGTTAAGAACTTGACATCTTTGGATGGAAATGTTGTCAGGTAGAAGAAGATGGCACTGGAGGCGTAGGTGTCTGGCTGGAGACACGTGCTTGAGCTGGACTTGGTTGATGATGGCAGAAATGTCATGAGGGGCCAAAACAACCAGGGGGTGGCCAAGGACCAGGTCTGAGGTTCTTTCTATGAGCTCTCTTGCAGCAAAAACAGCCCTGAGACAGGAAGGGGTCCCTCTGGCCACAATGTCCAGTTGACATGAGAAATATCCAATAGGCCTCTGGCGGCCTCTTAAGTCATTAGTTTGGGTGAGAACTCCTGTTGCGTGGCCTTGTCTTTCAGAGACAAATAATTTGAAAGGTTTGGAGTAATCAGGTAGGCCCAAGGCAGGAGCAGAGGCAATGGCACGCTTAAGAGATTTGAAATTGTCCAGAGCTTCGTTGGTCAGGCCGAATGGATCTGACTTGAGTGCATCGTAGAGAGGTTGCATAAGCAGAGAGGCCTCTGGGATCCATGCTCTGCAGTAGGAAATGAGGCCTAAGAAGGCATGAAGAGATTTTGAAGTCCTTGGGGGTTGAATGTCCAGAATTGTTCTGACTCGGTCCCGAGTGAGATGTCTGGTACCTTGAGATAGGCAATGTCCAAGGAAAATCACAGAGGGTTGACAGAATTGCAGCTTGAGAAGCGAAGCTTTACATCCTTGTTCTGCCAAATAGCAAAGCAGACTGATTGAACATTTTTCAGTAGTGGGTATATCATCTCCACAGAGCAACAAATCATCCACATACTGGAGTAAAACAACTTCTGGGTGTTCAGCTTGCCATGGGTCAAGAATAGTACACATGGCTTTGGCAAATTGACTTGGAGAATTTTGTGCCCCTTGGGGCATGACAGTCCATGTATATTGTTGCATTTCATGGGTGAAGGCGAACAGGTATTGACAGGATGGATCTAGTGGAACACTGAAAAAGGCATTAGCTAGATCAATAACTGTGAAATATTTTGCAGAAGGTGGGACGCCAGAGAGCAGGGTATGGGGGTTTGGTACAAGAGGGGTGTCCAGGACAGTGGCTTCATTGACTGCACGGAGATCCTGAACCATCCTGTACTTTACTGGCTCACCTTTTAGAGTCTTCTTTTTCACAGGAAATAATGGAGTATTACATTCTGATTTACACTCCACTAAAGCACCCTTTTCCAGGAGCGCTTTGATGTGAATAGAAATGGCTGCAGCCTGTGCTGGTTTTAGAGGATATTGTGGTTTCCTTGGTAACTTAGCTCCTGGGATAAGCTTAACCACCACAGGTGGGACATTTAGATGACCTATATCCTCTGGGCCTGAGGACCATAACTTAGCAGGCACCTGAGTTTTTAACTCATCTGGGAAATTGGACCTAGGTTCTACTGCTTGCTCATTGGATATATCTAATTGCAGCATCAAAGGTATGGAGCACAGGGCTGAAGTGTCAGAAACAGATAGAGGTGTAGACATTTCTACCTGTCCATCTGGAGTGAAGGTTATAGACGCCTGCAGGCGTGAAAGGACATCAGCGCCTAACAGGTTAATTGGGCATGTGGAGGAAACTACAAAACGAGCAAGTAAGCTTGTGCCAACCCGCAGAGGGGTTGTTAGAGGACTGTGTCTCGGTTGGCCATCCACTCCAACACAGGAGACATCAATACTTGACAAGAAAGATGGGTCTGGCAGGTCTTGTTCTCTGAGAACACTTCGGGCTGCGCCTGTGTCAATAAGAAATGTGGTAGGTTGGCCTTCAATGGGTAAAGTTACTGTGGCAAGTGCCCCCCCCCCCCTTATCCCCTGTAAACACTGCCATGACAGGGGTTAATGACACAGGTTTGCCAATTTCCTAATCATCATCTGGTTCCTCAACAATTGGAACCGTTTTCATGGTCTTAGGGGCCGGGGCAGGCTTGGGAAACTTTTTGGGCTCCCCTGTAGGAAACTTTTTGGGCTCCCCCGGTTCCCTTTTGGGTTCTGGACAGTCACTTCTGTAGTGTCCCTTAGCCCCACAATTAAAACATGTTACGTCCTCTAACTTGACACCCATGGTGCCAGGGGTGATGGGGGTGGCACGGGCCACCATGAGAGGAGCTGAATTGGGTCTTCTGGGGGTTTGGGCAGATTCCAAACCTCTAGCAACTAGGAGTAACGTATCTAGGGGAACAACCTTGTATTCAGGGCGTGCAGCAATGATTCCCTTGCGTATGGAATCTTTAACACCTTGGACAAACGCACCTGATAGCATTTGTGAATGAATTTTGTCAGTGAGATCAAATCCCAAATCTGTAAACATTTGATATAATCTTGCATGAAACCTTTCCACTGATTCTCCTTTGTCTTGCACAACATCAGTAAGGCCAGCAGCTTGATCTGCAAGTTTATCCTTAGCCCAATCTCTTAATTGATTGCAAAAAGTTACTCCGGAGGGATAATCAACATCACTTGTAAGCAGATCTGTACTGAGGTGGCGGGCCATGCTGGGCCAATATGCATCCCCTGCTTTAATAGCACAAATGCTCAGTAGGTCACGCCAGGCGGCGGAATAAGTCTTTTGTATCTGAACTATCCCTCGGTAAAAAGGCATAGGCTGTTTCTCTGGGTCAGGGAGAGATTTCATTAAAGCACTAGCTTGTGTGGGGTTAAAAGCGACATATTTAGGAGGGGCCTGTTCTCCCCGACCCTGATGGCCGAAGGGATCTTCAATAGAACGGTGGGCTCTCGCAGCCTCCATTGAAACCTGGGACAGCCTGTCATCCTCTCCCTCATCTAGCTCTATTATCTGGGACCTTCTGCGTGAGGGGATCACCTGAGGAGACAGGGCCGGGGGATAGGAGGGAGCTCCGGAGGCGGGAGTTGCCATTGGGTCATAATCTTGGGACCGGTAATCACCGGGAAGCACCGGCATCAGGGGTGCTGAATGGCTGGGGGCCGCCACATTGGAGGCAGGGAAGGAAGTTGCATTGGGGTTAAGGGAAGACGTGGCGGCCATGTTGGATGTGGGCACATCCGGGGCAGACTGAACCGGACTGGGCATGACCGGAACCTGGGGAGTGGCTTGGGGAAAGGGGTATGGCCAGTGAGGATAGGGGTATGGGAAGGGGTATGGCCAGGCCATTTGGGTGGGAGTTGGGGCGGAACCTGGAGTGGGCAGTGAGGTTGGGGAGGGATTAGCAGAGGGGGTGGGAAACTGGGCTGTGGTCGGGGCGGGCGAGGGAGAGGGTGGGGAAGAGTCAGTAAAGGTGCCTGAAGGAGGAGGAGCCGGAGTGGGATCAGCAAGATTGACAGTGGCAGGAGAGGAGGGGTTAGTGAACTGGGCAGATGCAGATGGGAGGGTAGGATTATCTACGGAGACAAAGTGTGAGGAAGGAATGGCAGATGAGATGTTAGCATTAGACTCAGAAGGCGGCTTGGGGATGGATGAGGATGATGGGAATGTTAGGGAGGGAGAAGGGGAAAAGTAGGATCCATCAGAATTTAGGACCGGGCAAACGGGAGAGGTGACGGGACGGGGATTGGGAGGATTGGGAGTGGGATACATAGTCAGCTGGCAATCTCCCATTGCTGACTGGACCTTTGGGATAGACATCCCCCGGGCGCCATTTTGGGGCGCTGGCTGAGGAAGAGCCCCAGCAACACAATTATTATGGTACACAAACAATTTCACACCCTTGTGAATTATTTCTTCCTCAACCCAACCTTCTTGCTGAATAGCCTTTGCTACTCTGTACCATGCTTCAGCTGTTTTTAATAAATTATAATTTGCAAGCTTGCCTTTCTTTTCCATCAACAATCTACGCCAACTTTCTGGTTGTAATCTACCACATGTCGGCACAGCTATTTTACAAACTTTTGCAATCTTTTCAACACCTTTAACCATCTCCTCACCCTCTCTGTCATCAACTAAATCACATGCTAACCAGCCCTTACTGGGCTTACCTAAATCCTGCCCCATGATCCCTTCTCCCCTACACCAGCGTCCCAGATATAGGGAAAGATAAGGAAAATTGAACCGGAACGTCTACAATGCTCGACTGCCACCTGAGAATCGTGGGTCTTTCTCAAGTGCGTCTTCCCAAAACGTAGACTAGTCACTGAATCCGCCTACCCGGGGTGGTAGACACGGATTGGAGCGAGGTGAGAAGTGTGTGACCAATCACTTCTCTATTAAGAGGAATGGGAGTGGATAGTACAATAGTACAGGAAGTGTAGAAAAGGTAAAGAGTAAGGGAAGGAAAATCCTTAGAGACAGATACAGGAGTTTAAATGACTCCACATTAAACAAACAAGACAACAGTACAGTTGAAATACAGTGCATGCATCACAGTTCAAATGAAATCAACAGTAATCCCTTTCCTTCTACATGTGCTTACTCCAAAGTCACCTTTCTCAACCTCGTAGTGTCCCCGCTCGGAGAATGACTTCCTCAAGTCTCACTACCAGCGGCCAAGGATAACAGCTAACACCGGTCCGAAATCCTTTCTAGCCTCCCTCGTTACAGCAGTCCACTTAAAGTGGCCACGCCACCCTCACTCCCGTAGTGCCCTTATAAAACCCACTCTATAAGTCTCACTACCACGTGATGCGGAAAACAAGCAATGCCTGCCTGAATCCCCCCAGGAAACTGAGTCCCCTGCCACAAGGCTAAGTCTCCTATCACAGTTAAAATAATCAGTGGACCTTCAACTCAACTAGAGCCGAAGGGTCCGGGTCAGGACGTCCCCAACTCAACTAGAGCTGGATGGTCCGGGTCAGGACGTCCCCAACTCAACTAGAGCTGGATGGTCCGAAAGCGCACAGTGAAGCTAGCTAGGCTATCAAAGTGACACAAAATTGGATCACAGGAAACTATGATTCTACACAGATCCCACAATTCCACAAACTTCTTTTTCCTTACAGCCACAGCCACGAGGCTCCTAAAAGAAGTAAACAGGCAAAGAAGACCCCCAGGAACACATCCACAGGTCAACCCCCCTTTTTCCCTACAGCCACAAACACGTGGCTCCTAAAAGGAGTAAAACAGGCAACAGGACTCCAGGCAAATCCCCCGGGTCCACCCCCCCTTTATCCCAAAAAGGGGAAAACAGACAAACACAGGACCCTCAAGCAAACTACCACTGGTCCACCACCCCCCTTTATCCCAAAAAGGGGAAACAAATAAACATTCAGCCCGGGCAACCAAACTAGACACACCCAGGCAACAGATAGACTAAATGCAGGTAACAAATGGGTAATAAGACTCCGGGCAAGATATTACCTGTCTTTGATGTCCTCCCGGGAAGCAGTCACAGACACGTGGACGGGTCAATCAAAGGGGCCGGAACGTACCGGTGGCTCTGCAGAAGTCTCTACCGTGTAACTGGAGGTGATCAGTCTCCCTTTCCTTCCCCCTGGATTCCTCCGTCCACCCTTGTCTTCCTTAGGACGGCTCACCGGCCAGACATAGCCCGGAGTCCCTGTTCGGGCGCCAAAGTTGTTATGGTACTTTTTCAGTAAACCAAAATGTTTAAGTGTCTATCTGTTCCTGTCCAAATTAAAGAGAATTGAATTGCGTATATACGCTGAAGTAATTCAGTCTGACACACGGAGTTCAGGTTAAAATAACTTCGAGGAAATTTATTGGCAAGTGCAGAATCAGCGGGCGCGCAGGCCCTTTTAAGAGACATTTTCGTCATCATTGATTATCAAGATATCAGTGAATAAACATCATTAATTGGATTAATTGTTAAGTGTCTGGGTTAGTGTCCACCTATCAATATAATTAATTGGATCAACAGCTAAGTGGTTAGTTCCGTGTCCACCCACCAAGAGGTGGTACTTTTTCGGACACGGGTGGGGGACAAGGGGTCTTGAGCGTCATTTTACTCGGTCGGTGATGTCAAATCTCGTGGTTAGGTGCAAGGTCTCTTATGAATAGAACATTTCATTACTACTGTGTTCTCATGGCCTTTAAATTATATTATGTTGCGAGTTAGGGGAAATTCAACAGTTCCTGGGTTAGTCATATCCTTATGGAGAATACAGTCCTTGTCTATTGTATTAGATGTGCTGAGAAATACTGTCATGTAATGTAGTTTTTATATGAAGAAGTCAGGTTATGAGGACAAAATGGAGGATTTGTCACAGTATCAGGTTAATACAGAGTTAGAGCAGCAATTCAATATAAATACAATAAGATTTTTTAATAATTCTACATCACCATTGCATTATCTTACTTTATACTTTACAATGTTTACTTGAAATTGTATACATAATGATACACTGCAAAAATAAAGAATTAAAAAAAAATGCAAAGTTATGCACTTTGGCGTAAAGAATGCACAAGCAACGTATACCCTTAATAGAAGTGAATTAGGGATTACAACACACAAAAGAACTTAGGGATTGCTATAGACAACAACCTATGCAACAATGTGCAATGTCGATCAGCAGTGGCTAAGGCCAGTAAGGTATTGTCATGCATGAAAAAGGGCATTCATTCTCGGGATGAGAATATCATTTTGCCTCTTTATAAATCACTGGTAAGACCACATATTGAATATTTTGTGCAATTTTGGGCACCTGTTCTAAAGAAGGATATATGGCACTAGAAAAAGTGCAGAGGCGGGCTACAAAATTAATAAAAGGAATTAAATATATCAGCTATGAAGAAAGGCTAACAAATGTAAACCTCTTTAGTTTAGAAAAACGTTGCCTGAGAGGGGATATGATAACATTATACAAATATATTTGGGGCCAATACAAACCATTGTGTGGAAATCTATTTACAAACCGGACTTGACATAGGTCATGTGTTTAGACTGGAAGAAAGAAGATTTTGTCTAAGGCAAAGGAAAGATTTTTTTACTGTAAGAACAATAAAGATGTGGAATTCTCTGCCTGAAGAAGTGGTTTTATCAGAGTCCATACAGATGTTCAAACAGCAACTAGATGCATGCTTGCAAAAACATAATATTCAAGGATATAATTTTTCAATGAAGGGTAATAGCTGCTTGATCCAAGGATAAATCTGACTGCTGTTCTGGGGTCAAGAAAATGTTTTTTTCCTAGTTTGTTGGAAAATTGGAAGTGCTTCAAACCGGGTTTTTTGCCTTCTTTTGGATCAACCGCAAAATACAAATGTGAGGAAGGCTGAACTTGATGGACGCAAGTCTCTTTTCAGCTATGTAACTATGAAAATAAATTCAAAGGATAAGTTATAACATGGTACCAAACAAGACGTCAGTAAGTAGAACAAGCATTCAAGTGGGAACATGGTTAAGTTTGTATTCCTTTTTTCACACCATCTTCCCACATGGACCATTCATGCTGCAGTAAGGCTTGTTGCGTTATTTACACAGTTGTTGGTTGTTGTGTGTATTTATTCATTTGTTCATTTATTTATGAATTGTTTTGTACAGTCAATTCATAGTTCATATAAAAGTAGGTAATACTATTTTAGAAAGCTTGAATCATAAAGTGAATTGCTTTGTAATGCTGAAGTGAATATTAAAATTGTATTCTGTAACAGCTATTTAAATTCTGCTGCTGACATAAATTTGCAACTGGAACTAGGTTGTTGTTAGGCTCTTTGCAACACAATAAATAAAACCCCATGTATCTTATGATACTGTTTGTATTCCATAACTATTCTGTAGCTTGCAAAGTTTTCCCTTCTTGACAGTGTGATGGTGTAAATTTCATGAATTTTACATGTCCCCCTAGGTTCTTCAAAAACAGCTGGAAAGTGTGAAGCAGGAGGAGATGTCCTTACTAAGCAAACACAAAGATATGGAATGTGATCTAGCAGCTGCTCGGGAACGTCTACAGCAGCAGGCAACAGAGCTCGTACTCAAAGCCAGTGGGTTTATATAATTCTATCAATATATACCATGTTACATTCCCCGTATATATTCATATTCGCACAGTTTCCATGGGTGCTAAGATTTTTCATCATTATATTTTTGACAATCATTCTGTAGATTGGGTTTGTTTCTATGCGTGTTGATAAAAGGCAGACATTGAGCATTGTTAATATCAACAGCTGGTAGAGGCTTTTTTTTTCTTCTTTTTAATCCAGTTTCTTTTAATAAAATGCTTTTGGAGAAAACAATATTTATAGTCCAAAGGGATTAGGTATGTAGCATGAGTGTCCCTTTAATAGATTACTCCAAGCATCATGACCACTTTCAATATGAAACTATGCACACACTGAAATTAGATATTTTCTATTGCTTTCAGAGATGTAACTTCATTAGTATGCCATAGCCACAACTTCCCTGGTTTTGAGTCACACAGCCAATATGAATAAATGGCTTAATTTTCAGTCCGCACAGTGTGTTCACTTTAGAATTGTTTATCTCCTGCTCTGTTAATTGAACTTTAGAGGAGGCTTCTTCAGGCTTTAGCAAGCTATTAACAGAGAAGAAGATAAAAATGTCTTAATTAAACAGACTGTGCAATACGGGTAGTTTAGACATTAGATATAGCTATACAGGAAATGTATAGGGAGAATGTGTGTTGGTCACATGCAGAAGGGGTGTAATGCTACATAAACATAGTGATTTAGCTCATGAAAGGTAGAGAATTAAGCAGTTAGACTGCATGGGCATGATATATATATCAAACCCACGTGACATTGAAGTTGTTTTGGTTCTACTGAGTCAATTTAACAGTTATTTGTTTAAACAATGATTGTTGTGAACTAAGAAGTATATTGCAAAATTTAGACTAAAAGTACTGATTTGTGCCAGGCTATTTTAGCCTACTTTTGTTTTTAATTCACAACAATTCAGAATGTAGTACTTGGCACCTGGCTTGCCCATCTTAATAGTAATTTATTAAAAAATTACATACTTAATGCTTTTAGGTAGGCATAAAAGCACTTAAATATAAAATTAATGTATTTTTAATGTTGAATGTATTAAGCGTGTGCAGTCATTAACTTGTCATTGTCTTTACATCTAGATGAGGCATTTGTAATGTTTAGTCCTATAGGAACAGGTGGTATTTTTTTCCATGTAGCATAGAAACAAGATGCTGCATAGCATTTATTATCTCCTGCTAATCTCTATGCAAGACAAAACTTAAAGCATCCACTAATTACCAATCATTAACAGTTAAGAATGGAAACGGAAAAAATTCAGTAACATTAGCGACAGCCATTTTAGTGAAAATTGACTTGTCTGTAAAAGATTGTGACAAGCATAGAAAAGAGTCCATTGTGCATAGTGTTTGTATATATTTATATTTTTTATTTTATTTACAATGCAGGATTACAAGAATTAGATCTAGGTCTAGGAGAATTAAAGGAACACTATAGTCACCTAAATTACTTTAGCTAAATAAAGCAGTTTTAGTGTATAGATCATTCCCCTGCAATTTCACTGCTCAATTCACTGTCATTTAGGAGTTAAATCACTTTGTTTCTGTTTATGCAGCCCTAGCCACACCTCCCCTGGCTATGATTGACAGAGCCTGCAAAAAAAAACTGATGTAATTTACCTTAAATAATTGTATCTCAATCTCTAAATTGAACTTTAATCACATACAGGAGGCTCTTGCATGGTCTAGCAAGCTATTAACATAGCAGGGGATAAGAAAATCTTAATTAAACAGAACTTGCAATAAAGAAAGCCTAAATAGGGCTCTCTTTACAGGAAGTGTTTATGGAAGGCTGTGCAAGTCACATGCAGGGAGGTGTGACTAGGGTTCATAAACTAAGGGATTTAACTCCTAAATGGCAGAGGATTGAGCAGTGAGGCTGCAGAGGCATGTTCTATACACCAAAACTGCTTCATTAAGCTAAAGTTGTTCAGGTGACTATAGTGTCCCTTTAAGTTAAAGGATTTTCGTTAAAGGACCACTATAGTGCCAGGAAAACAAACTTGTTTTCCTGGCACTATAGGCTCATTAGGTCCCCCCCACCCTCATGGCCCCCCTCCCGCTGGGCTGAAGTGGTTAAAACTCCTTCAGCTACTTACCTTTCTCCAGCACTGGGCTCCCTCGTCGCTGGTGACCACTCCTCCTTCGACATCAGTGCCGCATGCGCGGCAAGTGCCACATGCGCATTCAAACCGCCCATAGGAAAGCATTACTCAATGCTTTCCTATGGACGTCCAGTGTCTTCTCACTGGATTAACCCTCAGTGAAACATAAGTTTCTCTGAAACTGTTATGTTTTCTGCTACAGGGTTAAAAATAGAGCGACCTGCACCCAGACCACTTCATTGAGCTGAAGTGGTCTGGGTGCCTATAGTGGTCCTTTAAAGCGGCACTGTCATGCCGAATCCCGTTTATTTTTTTAACCCCCCTCCCGCCTCCACTACATCCAATTGACCCCCTAGTCACCCCCAAATGCCCCTAAGCCCCCCAGATTACCTATTTTTAAATCTGTATCTTCTGCCCCGATCTTTATTCAGGGCGCCGCCATCTTTGTGTGGGTAGGTGAAGTCCCTGTGGGACACGTCATCTACCCACACTAGACAGACTGTGAGATTCCCGCACATGCCCAGTGAAACACCTGGACATGCGAACGGGAATTTCATCTATTCATTCATTCACTGTCATGCCGAATCCCGTTTTTTTTTAACCCCCCTCCCGCCTCCACTACATCCAATTGACCCCCTAGTCACCCCCAAATGCCCCTAAGCCCCCCAGATTACCTATTTTTAAATCTGTATCTTCTGCCCCGATCTTTATTCAGGGCGCCGCCATCTTTGTGTGGGTAGGTGAAGTCCCTGTGGGACACGTCATCTACCCACACTAGACAGACTGTGAGATTCCCGCACATGCCCAGTGAAACACCTGGACATGCGAACGGGAATTTCATCTATTCATTCATCAGACAGACGAATGAATGAATAGAAAAAATCAGACGAACAAACTAACACTGAGTATCAGTGTTCGTTTGTTCGATCAGTTTATTACAAGGAGGGAGCTACAGACGTGCAGCTCCCTCCTTGTAATATGTAAAGACAGAAGCGGTGGGGAGCTGTGCTCCCCACCACTTCATAAGCCCCCCAGGTCCCCCCCTCACTCTATGGGGGTCAATATGACCCCCATAATAGCACAAGGGAGATTAAAATCTCCCCAATGCCCCTACTCGCTATACCGCGAGTAGGGGCATGTCCACTAAACAGTGAGCAGCCTGTGGCTGCTCACTGTAAAAACATAAATGGTAATAAGGGGGGGGGGGACCTACTGTCCTCCCCCCTGGCCCAAACCCCTGCGCAGTGGGTGGGGGCACTAATAAAATAATAAGGGGGGGGACCTACTGTCCTCCCCCCCCGGCCCCCACCCCTGCGCGGTGGGTGGGGGCCCTAATAAAACAATAAGGGGGGGGGACCTACTGTCCTCCCCCCGGCCCCCACTCCTGCGTGGTGGGTGGGGGCCCTAATAAAACAATAAGGGGGGGGGACCTACTGTCCTCCCCCCTCGGCCCCCACCCCTGAGCGGTGGGTGGGGGCCCTAATAATACAATAAGGGGGGGGACCTACTGTCCTCCCCCCCGGCCCCCACCCCTGCGCGGTGGGTGGGGGCCCTAATAAAATAATAAGGGGGGGGACCTACTGTCCTCCCCCCCGGCCCCCACCCCTGCGCGGTGGGTGGGGGCCCTAATAAAACAATAAGGGGGGGGACCTACTGTCCTCCCCCCTGGCCCCCACCCCTGAGCGCTGGGTGGGGGCCCTAAATAAAGATAGGGGGGGGACCTACTGTGCTCCCCACCACTTCATAAGCCCCCCAGGTCCCCCCCTCACTCTATGGGGGTCAATATGACCCCCATAATAGCACAAGGGAGATTAAAATCTCCCCAATGCCCCTACTCGCTATACCGCGAGTAGGGGCATGTCCACTAAACAGTGAGCAGCCTGTGGCTGCTCACTGTAAAAACATAAATGGTAATAAGGGGGGGGGGGACCTACTGTCCTCCCCCCTGGCCCAAACCCCTGCGCGGTGGGTGGGGGCACTAATAAAATAATAAGGGGGGGGACCTACTGTCCTCCCCCCCCGGCCCCCACCCCTGCGCGGTGGGTGGGGGCCCTAATAAAACAATAAGGGGGGGGACCTACTGTCCTCCCCCCGGCCCCCACTCCTGCGTGGTGGGTGGGGGCCCTAATAAAACAATAAGGGGGGGGGACCTACTGTCCTCCCCCCTGGCCCCCACCCCTGAGCGCTGGGTGGGGGCCCTAAATAAAGATAGGGGGGGGACCTACTGTCCTCCCCCCTGACCCCCACCCCTGCGCGGTGGGTGGGGGCCCTAAATAAAGATAGGGGGGGGGACCTACTGTCCTCCCCCCTGGCCCCCACCCCTGCGCGGTGGGTGGGGGCCCTAATAAAACAATAAGGGGGGGGACCTACTGTCCTCCCCCCTGGCCCCCACCCCTGAGCGGTGGGTGGGGGCCCTAAATGAACCCCCCCCCATCAAGGTGACTAGGGGTCCCAAGCCCCTAGTCACCCCCCCCCCCCCACCCCAAAACATTCTAACCCCTACCTACCCCCCTCACCCTAAAAATAGTGAGGGGGGAATAAAATAACTAACCTGTAAAAAAAATAATTAAACTTACCATTTGACGTCTTCTTTTTTCTAAATTCTTCTTTCTTCAGCCCCCAAAAAGGCCAAATAAAAATCCATCATACCCGTCGCACTTTAAAAAAAAAAAAAAAAAAAAAACGAGCGCAAAAAAAAATTAATCCATGTTCACCCATGGAGGGCACACCGCGTACTGAGCTCCGCAGGGCGGGTCAAGGCTTATATAGCCTTGCCCCGCCCTGCAATTAGGCTTAGAACACACTGATTGGTTGGTTTAAGCCAATCAGAGTGCTCTGTGTCATTTTACAAGCGTGGGAAAATTCCAAAGAACTTTCCCACGCTTGTAAAATGACACAGAGCACTGTGATAGGATGGTTTTCAAGCCATCCAATCACAGTGCTCTGTGTAATTTTACAAGCTTGGGAAAGTTCTTTGGAATTTTCCCACGCTTGTAAAATGACACAGAGCACTGTGATTGGATGGCTTGAAATCCAAGTGCTCTGTGTCATTTTACAAGCGTGGGAAAGTTCTTTGGAATTTTCTCACGCTTGTAAAATGACACAGAGCACTGTGATTGGATGGCTTGAAAACCATCCAATCACAGTGATCTGTCATTTTACACAGCGTGGGAAAGTTCTTTTGAATTTTCCCACGCTGTGTAAAATGACACAGAGCACTCTGATTGGCTTAAACCAACCAATCAGTGTGTTCTAAGCCTAATTGCAGGGCGGGGCAAGGCTATATAAGCCTTGATCCGCCCTGCGGAGCTCAGTACGCGGCGTGCCCTCCATGGGTGAACATGGATTAATTTTTTTTTGCGCTCGTTTTTTTTTTTTTTTTTTTTTAAAGTGCGACGGGTATGATGGATTTTTATTTGGCTTTTTTGGGGGCTGAAGAAAGAAGAATTTAGAAAAAAGAAGACGTCAAATGGTAAGTTTAATTTTTTTTTTTTTACAGGTTAGTTATTTTATTCCCCCCTCACTATTTTTAGGGTGAGGGGGGTAGGTAGGGGATAGAATGTTTTGGGTGGGGGGGGGTGACTAGGGGCTTGGGACTCCTAGTCACCTTGATGGGGGGGGGGGGTTCATTTAGGGCCCCCACTAACCGCTCAGGGGTGGGGGCCAGGGGGGGGAGGACAGTAGGTCCCCCCCCTTATTATTTTACTAGGGCCCCCACCCACCGCGCAGGGGTGGGGGCCAGGGGGGGAGGACAGTAGGTCCCCCCCCTTATTATTTTATTAGGGCCCCCACCCACCGCGCAGGGGTGGGGGCCAGGGGGGGAGGACAGTAGGTCCCCCCCTTATTATTTTATTAGGGCCCCCACCCACAGCGCAGGGGTGGGGGCCAGGGGGGGAGGACAGTAGGTCCCCCCCCCTTATTATTTTATTAGGGCCCCCACCCACAGCGCAGGGGTGGGGGCCAGGGGGGGAGGACAGTAGGTCCCCCCCCTTATTATTTTATTAGGGCCCCCACCCACAGCGCAGGGGTGGGGGCCAGGGGGGGAGGACAGTAGGTCCCCCCCTTATTATTTTATTAGGGCCCCCACCCACCGCGCAGGGGTGGGGGCCAGGGGGGAGGACAGTAGGTCCCCCCCATCTTTAACCCCCGCGCGGGGGGGGGGTTATTAGGTGTTTTTTTGTGTTTTTTTTACAGTGAGCAGCCACAGGCTGCTCACTGCTTACTAGACATGCCCCTACTCGCGGTCTAGCGAGTAGGGGCATATTATTTACTAATACTAAGTAATCTTTACTTAGTATTAGTACATTTGGCTTCAAGACCAATTCAGGTCTTTCAGCCTTTTAGTAGATAGCTCCCTGATACCGTGGGAATTAGGGAGTTATCTACTAAGCGGCTGCAAGATGCAGCCACAGCAATGAATAGGATCGGAGTTTCATTCATTAGAATGAAATTCCGATACGAACAAAGTACCGAATTGCATCCTAACACCAATGGAGAAACTCTTCTCATTCTGTTAGGATGCAATTCGGCAGTTTTGCCGGCGTTCTGTCTAAGTGACAGGACTTTCGGCAATACTGACAGGAAGCATTGTGGGAACTGGGAGGAAAGCTAGGGATCATGGGAAAATTGCTCTGACCAGCGGAAATGAAGCACACTTTGCTCCTCCGCTGGTCAGAGCTGGTCAAGCGGAGGAATCCTCCATAAAAAAAAAAAAAAAAAACGAGCGCAAAAAAAAAATTAATCCATGTTCACCCATGGAGGGCACACCGCGTACTGAGCTCCGCAGGGCGGGTCAAGGCTTATATAGCCTTGCCCCGCCCTGCAATTAGGCTTAGAACACACTGATTGGTTGGTTTAAGCCAATCAGAGTGCTCTGTGTCATTTTACAAGCGTGGGAAAATTCCAAAGAACTTTCCCACGCTTGTAAAATGACACAGAGCACTGTGATAGGATGGTTTTCAAGCCATCCAATCACAGTGCTCTGTGTAATTTTACAAGCTTGGGAAAGTTCTTTGGAATTTTCCCACGCTTGTAAAATGACACAGAGCACTGTGATTGGATGGCTTGAAATCCAAGTGCTCTGTGTCATTTTACAAGCGTGGGAAAGTTCTTTGGAATTTTCCCACGCTTGTAAAATGACACAGAGCACTGTGATTGGATGGCTTGAAAACCATCCAATCACAGTGATCTGTCATTTTACACAGCGTGGGAAAGTTCTTTTGAATTTTCCCACGCTGTGTAAAATGACACAGAGCACTCTGATTGGCTTAAACCAACCAATCAGTGTGTTCTAAGCCTAATTGCAGGGCGGGGCAAGGCTATATAAGCCTTGATCCGCCCTGCGGAGCTCAGTACGCGGCGTGCCCTCCATGGGTGAACATGGATTAATTTTTTTTTGCGCTCGTTTTTTTTTTTTTTTTTTTTAAAGTGCGACGGGTATGATGGATTTTTATTTGGCTTTTTTGGGGGCTGAAGAAAGAAGAATTTAGAAAAAAGAAGACGTCAAATGGTAAGTTTAATTTTTTTTTTTTTTACAGGTTAGTTATTTTATTCCCCCCTCACTATTTTTAGGGTGAGGGGGGTAGGTAGGGGATAGAATGTTTTGGGTGGGGGGGGTGACTAGGGGCTTGGGACCCCTAGTCACCTTGATGGGGGGGGGGTTCATTTAGGGCCCCCACTAACCGCTCAGGGGTGGGGGCCAGGGGGGGAGGACAGTAGGTCCCCCCCCTTATTATTTTACTAGGGCCCCCACCCACCGCGCAGGGGTGGGGGCCAGGGGGGGAGGACAGTAGGTCCCCCCCCCTTATTATTTTATTAGGGCCCCCACCCACCGCGCAGGGGTGGGGGCCAGGGGGGGAGGACAGTAGGTCCCCCCCTTATTATTTTATTAGGGCCCCCACCCACAGCGCAGGGGTGGGGGCCAGGGGGGGAGGACAGTAGGTCCCCCCCCCTTATTATTTTATTAGGGCCCCCACCCACAGCGCAGGGGTGGGGGCCAGGGGGGGAGGACAGTAGGTCCCCCCCCTTATTATTTTATTAGGGCCCCCACCCACAGCGCAGGGGTGGGGGCCAGGGGGGGAGGACAGTAGGTCCCCCCCCTTATTATTTTATTAGGGCCCCCACCCACCGCGCAGGGGTGGGGGCCAGGGGGGAGGACAGTAGGTCCCCCCCATCTTTAACCCCCGCGCGGGGGGGGGGGTTATTAGGTGTTTTTTTGTGTTTTTTTTACAGTGAGCAGCCACAGGCTGCTCACTGCTTACTAGACATGCCCCTACTCGCGGTCTAGCGAGTAGGGGCATATTATTTACTAATACTAAGTAATCTTTACTTAGTATTAGTACATTTGGCTTCAAGACCAATTCAGGTCTTTCAGCCTTTTAGTAGATAGCTCCCTGATACCGTGGGAATTAGGGAGTTATCTACTAAGCGGCTGCAAGATGCAGCCACAGCAATGAATAGGATCGGAGTTTCATTCATTAGAATGAAATTCCGATACGAACAAAGTACCGAATTGCATCCTAACACCAATGGAGAAACTCTTCTCATTCTGTTAGGATGCAATTCGGCAGTTTTGACGGCGTTCTGTCTAAGTGACAGGACTTTCGGCAATACTGACAGGAAGCATTGTGGGAACTGGGAGGAAAGCTAGGGATCATGGGAAAATTGCTCTGACCAGCGGAAATGAAGCACACTTTGCTCCTCCGCTGGTCAGAGCTGGTCAAGCGGAGGAATCCTCCATAAGGCAAAGAGTCCCTACTTTGTCTTATAATTTTAAAGAAAACTAAAGAAGAATGGAAGAAAAGAATAACAGATCCTGAGAGAGGCGGAGAAGAGGAAGAGATTGAGGAAAGGTAAGTTCGGCATGACAGTGCCGCTTTAAGACAGTTAGATTTACAGGGTTATTTACTAAAGTTAGAATTCAAAGTGAATTTCTAATGTAAAACCAGAAAAGCTCAAATGAAAGCATAACTGACCTAGAGAATATTTCCATTTCAGCTATATTGACCTTACATTTGAAATATACTTTGAATTCACCTTGAATTCTCTCTTTAGTGAGTATCCTGCTAGATGAATCAGGATTAGGAGGTTTGTTACTATTAGAGGAGTTATGGTTAGGGGATTTGGGGTCAGGATAATTAGGGTTAAGTTGGACCAAAACTGTAACTAAAGTTAGGATAATTATATTTAGTTCCAGGAATTTAGGGTGGGAAAGGGTATAGTAAAAGGAATAGGAGCACCCCTTCCCTTCTGCTTGCTACAAAATAGCATGGCTGAGTACTGTGCTGCAGATCTGGCAGCCAGCAACCTCCTCTTTCCAAAATGTAACTGTTGTTTTTTGCAGTTTGGTATTAAAGGAATAATCCAAGTGCCATAACCACTACAGTGCCAGGAGTCCCCTGGCACCTCCCACATTATAAGTAGTGGAACCATTTTAGAACGGTTTTGCTTCTTACTTGGTGTCCGCCAGATGCCGTTGCTGCTCTTCATTACATCAGCCAGGGTGCTAGAAGGTCCTGCTTAAGAGATTCCATTAGTTCACCTAAGGTAAGCCTGCAGTGCAGTGTCAGATGATCACTCTCATCAAATAAGCTGAGCCCAGCATCTGAAAGAAAGTTTTCAACTCTCTAGTTCATGTAGTGGGAAGTGGTGCCTTGCGGTCCTTAGGTAAGAGGTCAAACAGTTCTAAATTGATTTGACTACTTACATTCTGGGGCACCAGGGTACTCGTGGCACCATAGCCCCTACGGTGCACTTAAAGTGTTCCTTTAAACTGCAAACCTTGCAATTAAATACTACTTTGCTGGAGTATTTCTGGAATCTAGAGTGCAAAGTGGAGATGACTGGGAACCCCGATCTCTCTGCACCAGTTAAAATAGACTTAAGCAATCCTGCCCGCTGTGCGGTCCATTGGTGATGTACCAGCTTTGTTACTTATCTGCTTGCCTTTTGCATGCCCTTCACTGTGAATGGACTTTATATAAATATGCAAGCTATAAAAAAAACAAAAACAAAAACAAGGAGCATGTGTGCATTTTACCATGGACCCGCTGTCATGACAAAGACTTTATTCATGATCTTACACAACCAAGGAGTTATGAGTCATCAGCTGTCCAAAACTGCATTAGATCATGTCTTCACTGTGAGTGCTTGTCTTTCTCCTTTAATGTCTTATGCACCTTATCAATCTGAAACTAGAAAGACTGCATTGTTTATCTCTCCGACTGGAGATTCTTTCTAGGTCCAGTTTCTCATCAGTCTTTGCTAGAGAATTCTGTTTTCTGTACCTGGTTATCTTGTTTTCCTGGCACTGCAGGTACCACCCCCCATCCCAGGTTGCTGAAGGGGTTAAAACACCTTCAGTGACTTACCTGTATCCAGGCGCTGGGTCAGGGTCCGCTTACGCTCCTCCCCCGCCAACGTCATCTGGCGGGGGAGACCTGTTGCGCATGTGGGGGCCTAGTAGACAGCCACTTGAGGAGGAGTTAACCCTGCAAGGTAAATATTGCAGTTTATGAAAACTGCAATAATTACACTTGCAGGGTTAAGGGTAGAAGTGGTCTGGGTGCCTGGAGTGTCCCTTTAAACCTGATAGGCCAAGCTATTCCGCTAAGTAAATATGCGTCTAGGTGATAAAGTAGATGTAGAATTTATAAATAATATAATACTCTTAGTTTAAGATTTGTCGTCATAATGTGATTCACAGAACATCTTAAGGTAAAGGGATGGACATGGAGCATGATACAGGTCAGGGTTTAGGAGTCTTTAAATGAACACTATAGTCACCTAAATTACTTTAGCTAAATAAAGCAGTTTTAGTGTATAAATCATTCCCCTGCAATTTCACTGCTCAATTCACTGTCATTTAGGAGTTAAATCACTTTGTTTCTGTTTATGCAGCCCTAGCCACACCTCCCCTGGCTATTATTGACAGAGCCTGCATAAAAAAAAAACTGGTTTCACTTTCAAACAGATGTAATTTACCTTAAATAATTGTATCTCAATCTCTAAATTTAACTTTAATCACATACAGGAGGCGCTTGCAGGGTCTAGCAAGCTATTAACATAGTAGTTGAAATAAGAAAATCTTAATTAAACAGAACTTGCAATAAAGAAAGCCTAAATAGGGCTCTCTTTACAGGAAGTGTTTATGGAAGGCTGTGCAAGTCACATGCAGGGAGGTGTGACTAGGGTTCATAAACAAAGGGATTTAACTCCTAAATGGCAGAGGATTGAGCAGTGAGGCAGCAGGGGCATGTTCTATACACCAAAACTGCTTCATTAAGCTAAAGTTGTTCAGGTGACTATAGTGTCCCTTTAATGTGTGGGAGGTTTAGGAGTCTTCAAAGTTACCCTTGGGCTTAAGCCTCTGATCTGCAGAAACTCCTGTTGTGACCCATTGTGTGCTTTTTAAACTTGATTGCTTTCAGCCTTTACACTTTATTTCTCTATCTTCTACCTAACATGTTGGGTTTTTTCTTGTTTCGTTAGCATCAGCTAAATTCTCTCTTAAATTCTCTAACTCACAATCAGTTTATCTGCCGATTTGCTGATTGAAGATTAAACAGATTTAGAGATAATGTAAGAGCCCAGAATTTACCGGTAAATATTGGCCAGCCAGGACCCACAGCAGAGCAACCACCCACCTCCAAGGCTTCAGCGTGAATATTTGGATATCATGAGCCTGTGGCTGTATGTGCATAAATGCTATACGGGCAGAGGCAAGTTCATTTACAAAGTCAGCCACAGGATATCTGATAGTAACAACACATAGTGGTGATGAAAAGAAACATAGCATAGCCAAAATATTCACCTTCCTACAGGAAAAATGGTTCTGGAAGGCAGATTGTAAGGTTACATGTCTGGCATAGAAGGGGCATAATTGAGGAATTATGAGGAAGAGGTATTTATTATATGACACATGCATACTTTTAATTCATTCCTTAAAATTATTAATGCAAGAGATCTATGCAGCTTAATATGTCTCATTACTGGTGTGTTGTGCATACAGTTAGTTTGCTTGTTTTTATTGCCAATAAGTTTTATATTATATTTTATATACAATCCTTGTTTGATTTCACAAACGTATATGATTCACCCCATGCTACAGGTCATATTGGAATGCTACAAGCCACTCAGATGACGCAAGAAGCGACCATACAAGATCTTGAATCAGAAAAATCCAGAATAAAGGAAAAAATATCCCGCCTAGAAGACGAAAGAGTTTTATTACAAAACAAAAATCAAAACCTTGATGAACGTCAAAGACAACAGATCCTTGCACTAGAAAAGGTTTGTTTTTTTTATTATAAATTAACCTCATATTTTTCCTCAGTTTCCTGCTGTATTGTATTTTACTTCAATATACTTTAAATACCAGTTGACTTGCCTATTTAGAACTAGGATTTTCAGACATTATGGGATTTAGTGCAAACTTTGGAGTTCCCACATCTCTTGTATACAATTGTTTGCTTCACTTAAAAGGAAAATGCCACTTTTTAATATTATGTTTACTTATCCCCTCATTTAAAGGAATTTCTTTGTAATGTCAGTTGCTAAATCTTTAGTACATATTTAAAAGTACACAGAATTTCACTTAAAAAAGAAAAGGTTACCAAAGGTTCTAGCTGATTTTCAATACAATCATTTTTATTAAAGTTTTAAAACATAAACAAAATGATTGTTTGCAGATCATATAATGCTAGATCTGCGAAGTCTGAATGGATAGTTCAGCTAATTGAAATTGTGTTCAGCTTTCTAGAAAACATCATAGGGGAAGATGGAGCTGGAGGGGAGATGGAGCAAGATTGAGCTGGAGGGGAGGAAAGGGAAGAAGAAGAGCTGGAGGGGAGTTGAGATGGAGAAGGAAATAACTGGAGGGGAGGAAGATGGAGCTGGAGGAGAGAAAGGGAAGAAGAGGAGCTGGTGGAGGGAGATGAAGATGGTGCTGGAGGAGAGAGAGGGGGAAGATGGAACTGGATGGGAGAGAGTGATGGATCTGGAGGCAACAGGAAGCTGCAGGGGAGATGGTGGGGAGAGAGGGAGGGAGCTGGATTGGAGAGAGGGAGAGATAGATGGAGCTAGAGTGGAGAGAGGGAGAGAGATGGAGATGGAGTCGAGAGAGGGAAGAAGATGAAGCTAGAGGGAAGAGATACAGATGGAGGGGGAAAATCGGATGGAGTTGGATGGGAGGGGAGGGGAGATGGAGCTGGAGGAGAGAGGGAGATGGAATTGGAGTAATATCTGCCCACAATACTGATGCAATGCATCAGAGGGCTTTTTATTCTCAGTCAGGTCTTGGTGGTAATGAATAGTTCATAAAGGTGTGCTAATTAGCCTTTTGTATTAAAAGAGAGGCTGTTTCTATGTTTCATATTGGCATTATCCTGACAGGAATGGAGGGCATTTGTCATGTTCAATTTAATGACTTACTTAAAGAGTGATAGGCTAGTGACAAAACATTAATACGTCTATTTTTGGTTATGTGTGTCTCGCATAAAAAGGTTACATATATTAAAACATTGAGGAATGAAATTGATTTCACTTTCATTAATATTACCTGCAATTGATTATTTTTTTTCTTCATAATACTTAAAGTGGATTGGCGCAAATTGGAAATACCGGTACATGGTTATTTACTAAAGAGTGTATTCAAAGTGAAATTCCGATTTAAGATCAGATTAGGTTAACTGAGAGCATAGCTGTAGAGAGTGTAGCAATGTCTAAATTATTTAATAGACATAATGTATTATTGATACTCAAGTTTAGTCAAAGGAAGTAACAAATGTCTATGCATTAACCTGTACACTTTAATGTATATTGGAACCCATGCCCAGTGTTAAAACAAATATAATTACAGAAATGTAATATATATTATACCACCCAACATTTCAAATGGATAAAGAGGAACACTTTCATTTTAGAGGTGTGATTGGGGGTGTGGCTGGTCTAAGAAATTTTAGGGGTCTTACTAATAAAATCTATTCATCTAAAGTGTAATTTAGGGCAGTAATAATGCATTTTACTTGCAAAGACTGATTTATTAACACATTTAATGTAGTATAACACACATTACTGTGAGTATTATAACTGTGGAGCTCTGTTAAAGACACTAACAATATGGGGTTCCTAGTAAAAAGGGACAGGATGATTTAGATCCAAAATCAGAACTGTCCTTCCTGACCTGGTACACTTGAGAGGTATGAAATATTCATAGAGATGTATGTAGATTAGTGATGTCGCGAACATGAAATTTTCCGTTCGCAAATGCGAACTTCCGCAAATGTTCGCGAACGGGCGAACCGCCATAGACTTCAATAGGCAGGCGAATTTTAAAACCCACAGGGACTCTTTCTGGCCACAATAGTGATGGAAAAGTTGTTTCAAGGGGACTAACACCTGGACTGTGGCATGAGGGGGATCCATGGCAAAACTCCCATGGAAAAATACATAGTAGATGCAGAGTCTGGTTTTAATCCATAAAGGGCATACATCACCTAACATTCCCAAATTGTTTGGAATAACGTGCTTTAAAACATCAGGTATGATGTTGTATCGATCAGGTAATGTAAGGGTTACGCCCGCTTCACAGTGACAGACCAAACTCCCCGTTTAACGCATCGCAAACAACCGCAAACAGTCCATTTGCACAACCTCAAACTCCCCATTTGCACAAGGTTGGATACCAAGCTAACCATGTCCCGTTCCTTGTCCTTACTGATGTCATTGAAGGTCTCTTCCTCCACCCAGCCACGTACAACACCAAGGGTCCCCGAAAGGTTACAACAAGCCCCCTGTATTTTTTTTAATTTTGTTTTAATGTACACTACTGTTACACCAGATATGAGTTGCACTGGTGTGACACTGTGCCCTGGCAGGCCCTGAAACGCACACCTGTGAAGGAATATGAGATATGAGTGGTGGCACTGGGACCACCTTAAAAATATTGGATATCGCTAAAAATCATGATTACTATATACTTTCTCTACAAACCTCTAAAACGAACCAAACTACTCATCCATCCGCTATACTACTTTATCCCACCTAGAACTAGTGCCCAGTTGAAATACTTGACTCTTACTTACCCACACTCAGTCATGCCACACACATTTCACCACTACTCTCACTGAATCCCTCTGACTACGGCTAAATTCATCTTCTACATCAGAACACTACTCCTAAGATTGGGTTGTATCCATGTCTTGGGTCTTTCATTTAGAATAGGGGCAGCTTCGGTCTCCTTCAACACTGACACTTCAGTGCATATTATTAAAAGATTGGACAAATGGAAATCCTCAGTCTACAACCGATATATTCCTCATCCCGAGAAAGAAATGAGGAAAGCTTTTAAAAGTTTGGCTTTGTAAATTTGCCGCAATAAGTGTGTTTTTCTTTAATACTTTTTCACCCTCTTTGCATGAACCCGATTTACATACAGGGAGTGCAGAATTATTAGGCAAATTAGTATTTTGACCACATCATCCTCTTTATGCATGTTGTCTTACTCCAAGCTGTATAGGCTGAAAGCCTACTACCAATTAAGCAAATTAGGTGATGTGCATCTCTGTAATGAGAAGGGGTGTGGTCTAATGACATCAACACCCTATATCAGGTGTGCATAATTATTAGGCAACTTCCTTTCCTTTGGCAAAATGGGTCAAAAGAAGGACTTGACAGGCTCAGAAAAGTCAAAAATAGTGAGATATCTTGCAGAGGGATGCAGCACTCTTAAAATTGCAAAGCGTGATCATCGAACAATCAAGCGTTTCATTCAAAATAGTCAACAGGGTCGCAAGAAGCGTGTGGAGAAACCAAAGCGCAAAATAACTGCACATGAACTGAGAAAAGTCAAGCGTGCAGCTGCCAAGATGCCACTTGCCACCAGTTTGCCCATATTTCAGAGCTGCAACATCACTGGAGTGCCCAAAAGCACAAGGTGTGCAATACTCAGAGACATGGCCAAGGTAATAAAGGCTGAAAGACGACCACCACTGAACAAGACACACAAGCTGAAACGTCAAGACTGGGCCAAGAAATATCTCAAGACTGATTTTTCTAAGGTTTTATGGACTGATGAAATGAGAGTGAGTCTTGATGGGCCAGATGGATGGATTGGTAAAGGGCAGAGAGCTCCAGTCCGACTCAGACGCCAGCAAGGTGGAGGTGGAGTACTGGTTTGGGCTGGTATCATCAAAGATGAGCTTGTGGGGCCTTTTCGGGTTGAGGATGGAGTCAAGCTCAACTCCCAGTCCTACTGCCAGTTTCTGAAAGACACCTTCTTCAAGCAGTGGTACA
The DNA here is from genome assembly GCF_036172605.1 of Pelobates fuscus. NCBI lineage: Eukaryota > Metazoa > Chordata > Amphibia > Anura > Pelobatidae > Pelobates > Pelobates fuscus. The sequence goes on from NC_086318.1 coordinate 302,164,551, forward strand.
GGAAGAAGTCTGCATCCTTCAAGAAAAACATGATTTTCATGCAGGACAATGCTCCATCACACGCGTCCAAGTACTCCACAGCGTGGCTGGCAAGAAAGGGTATAAAAGAAGAAAATCTAATGACATGGCCTCCTTGTTCACCTGATCTGAACCCCATTGAGAACCTGTGGTCCATCATCAAATGTGAGATTTACAAGGAGGGAAAACAGTACACCTCTCTGAACAGTGTCTGGGAGGCTGTGGTTGCTGCTGCACGCAATGTTGATGGTGAACAGATCAAAACACTGGCAGAATCCATGGATGGCAGGCTTTTGAGTGTCCTTGCAAAGAAAGGTGACTATGTTGGTCACTGATTTGTTTTTGTTATGTTTTTGAATGTCAGAAATGTATATTTGTGAATGTTGAGATGTTATGTTGGTTTCACTGGTAAAAATAAATAATTGAAATGGGTATATATTTGTTTTTTGTTAAGTTGCCTAATAATTATGCACAGTAATAGTCACCTGCACACACAGATATCCCCCTAAAATAGATATAACTAAAAACAAACTAAAAACTACTTCCAAAAATATTCAGCTTTGATATTAATGAGTTTTTTGGGTTCATTGAGAACATGGTTGTTGTTCAATAATAAAATTAATCCTCAAAAATACAACTTGCCTAATAATTCTGCACTCCCTGTATATTACTAATATGTTTCTGAACATATATATTATATTATTCACTCACTCATTCACTCACTCACTCTCTGGGCCGGCCTAAGACATCATGCTGCCTAGGTCCAACGATAAATGACTATGAGGGATAATGTATAATAAACACAGGTTACTGGCTATGGGGGGATAATGTATAATAAACACAGGTTACTGGCTATGGGGGGTATAATGTATAATAAACACAGGTTACTGGCTATGGGAGGGATAATGTATAATAAACACAGGTTACTGGGTATGGGAGGATAATGTATAATAAACACAGGTTACTGGCTATGGGGGGTATAATGTATAATAAACACAGGTTACTGGCTATGGGAGGGATAATGTATAATAAACACAGGTTACTGGCTATGGGGGGGATAATGTATAATAAACACAGGTTACTGGCTATGGGGGAGATAATGTATAATAAACACAGGTTACTGACTATGGGAGGGATAATGTATAATAAACACAGGTTACTGGCTATGGGAGGATAATGTATAATAAACACGGGTTACTGGCTATGGGAGGATAATGTATAATAAACACAGGTTACTGGCTATGGGAGGATAATGTATAATAAGCACAGGTTACTGGCTATGGGGGAGATAATGTATAATAAGCACAGGTTACTGGCTATGGGGGGGATAATGTATAATAAACACAGGTTACTGGCTATGGGGGGATAATGTATAATAAACACAGGTTACTGGCTATGGGGGGATAATGTATAATAAACACAGGTTACTGGCTATGGGGGGATAATGTATAATAAACACAGGTTACTGGCTATGGGGGGTAATGTATAATAAACACAGGTTACTGACTATGGAGGATAATGTATAATAAACACACAAAAAAAAAATAATAAAAAAAAAAAATTGAATGCAGCTTCAGAATTCATCTAAATTGTATGCTGTCTAGGAGGTGGAAGGGTCTGGGAGGGAGGGTCTGCTGCTGATTGGCTGGAATGTGTCTGCTGACTGTGAGGTACGGGGTCAAAGTTTACTCAATGATGACGAATAGGGGGCGGACCGAATATCGCATATGTTTGCGGTCTGTGGCGAACGCGAACACGCTATGTTCGCCAGGAACTATTCGCCAGCAAACCGTTCGGGACATCACTAATGTAGATAGAGGAAAAAAAATTAGTATTATTTAAGCCAAAAACAAACCTGTTTAAACATTCTTTACGCTTAAATTTATCTCCCATGTTTGTAGGGGTACTGAAACGGTATTAACTAACTACTCATGCACCACATGTGGGGAAGATTTTGCAGCATTCTTTATTACTAGGTGGACACTGCATTCTATTGTTTGATGTGAGCGCTTACTCACTGTATATAAGGGTAAGGAGGAAGCCCAGGGATACCTACAAAAGCACAGAACAAAAAGAGCTATATGCATACTGGACATGATTTTGTTACAAAATAGCATTTTTCTTATGGTATGTTTTTTTATTTTCGGGTATGTCAACGATTTTCTTTTGATAGTCATCAAGCTACCTTTTATATTTTCTTCAAGGTCACTTAGTTAGAGAGAGAACATTTATGGAGCAATTATACAACTACTAAATCTTCAGAAAGAGCATCCCAGTACAGTTGGTAGGACAATACAAAGTGCCAAAAGAGAGCATAAAAGCACATCATTTGCAAATAAATCAAACCAGTTAAATTAATTAGTTTATGTTTGTTGAGTACAGTAATTTCAGTTTTTATTTTACAAATACATGCTATATATTGATAATTGAATTTCTCCTTGCCACTTGAGTGGTTACTATAAATAAAGGAATTAAAAACTCTAGAGTTTGCATTATAAATGTATTTTGCATTAGCAAAGTAAGCAAAAATGTAAGTGGGGAATTTAAATCTTTCTTTTATTGTTTTGAGTGATGGGTCTAGCAAGTGATCTGTGGATGAGCAATTGCATAATTTCTTTGTCTTGTCTGATTCTTTGCAGAAGATCAATGAAGCAAAGCAGACCCAGCGAGAGTGCTATGAGAAGGAGCTGATTAACCTGCGCATCAAATTTGAGGAGGAGACAGTACAGCTAAAAGAGCTTCATGCAAAGACGTTAGAAGAGATGTCATGGAAACATCAAGCAGTGCTCGAGGCTGTCCAAAACGCAACAAATAAGGAAAAAAAGAAGCTGCAGATGGTGAGTCACCGTGAACACAGACTAAGCTAGGCAGTGATAAGTCTTCAAGTCTTTATATATGCCGCCATGGACTGTATAAGTTAATTTAACATTGAGAAAATAAATACAAATAGATTAATTATTGGTGATTTTTAATTAACACTCAATAGTATAATAAAAACTTTCTTTCTACATGTTTAATTTTTTTATATATTTTTTACTGTCTCACTAATTAAAAGTGAATATGCTAAATAAAGCATAACTAAGGGGCTTAATATGTACTTTGAGGCCCCTTGTCACTGGGGGAGTGGAATTATTTTAATATTATAGCCAGGGATGGGGACACTCCATGGGCCTATACAGAGTCAGAAAAGTGACCATCCTCTGGCCCTATTACATTATTATTATTATGTTATTTATATAGCGCATCAAATTCCGCAGTGCTTTACAATGGGCCATAGTAGGCCAAAGCCTCTGGCACTAGGCATGTGCATGGGGAAAATTTTCGGTTCGGTTCGGCATTCCGAAATTCGGGATTTTCGCAATTCGAGAATTCGGCACTTCGGCACTTCAACACTTCGGCAGTTAGACACTTCGGAAATTCGGCAACTTCGGAACTTCAGCACTTCGGCAACTTCGGAATTTTGGGACTTCGGCACTTCGGGACTTCTTTTGCAGCCGCTTAGTAGATAACTCCCTAATTCCCACGGTATTAGGGAGTTATTTACCAAAAGGCTGAAAGACCTAAATTGGTCTTTCAGACAAATTTACTAATACTAAGTAAAAATGACTTAGTATTAGTAAATTTTCTCCCTACTCGCTATACCGCGAATAGGGGCATGTATAGTAAACAGTTAGCAGCCTGTGGCTGCTCACTGTTTTAAAAAAATAAATAAATAGGGTCCCCCCTCCCGAGCCCCCACCGCTTTTAAACTAAAGGGGGGAACTATTGCCCCCCCGTGAGGTTGCTATGTGTGTGTGAGGAAGCTGTGTTTGTCAGGGGTGCAGTGCGTGTGTGTGAGGGTGCTGTGAGTGTCAGGGGTGCAGTGTGTGTGAGTGAGGGTGCTGTCAGTGTCAGGGGTGCAGTGTGTGTGTGTGTGTGTGTGCTAGTGAGGGTGCTGTGAGTGTCGGGTGCAGTGTGTGTGTGCTGTGTGTGTGTGTGTGTGTGAGGGTGCTGTAAGTGTTAGGGGTGCAGTGTGTGTGTGCTGTGAGTGTCAGGGGTGTAGTGTGTGTTTGTGTGAGTGAGGGTGCTGTGAGTGTTAGGGGTGCAGTGTGTGTGTGTGTGCGCTGTGAGTGTTAGGGGTGTCTGTGAGGCTGATGTGACTTGGGTGATTATGTCCCCCCTCCCTGCTTACCTTATGCCTGGGAGGGGGGATCCTGCTGCTGGCATCCATCCCTGGTGGTCTTAGTGGTGAGTGAACTCTAGCCTGTGGGTCTAGAGTTCACTCTCGCGAGACCCGGAGCGTTGCCATGGCAACGCTCCGAATCTCGCGAGAGGAACTAGGCGGAGTTGCAAGTTAGAGCTCCGCCGGGTTCCTCTCCTGTCTCCCTCACACTCTCCCCGCCGGCGGCCGGAATATACTGTATGTGGGCCGGTGAGGGAGATCTTTGATCTCCCCACCGGCCCGCCATGGACTATTGCAGGGCCGGCGCTCGGATAGTGCCAGCCCTGCAAAGACCGGCAGGGGAGATCCTGTGATCTCCCTGCCGGCCTGGGCCCATGGCCACCGCGGCCCACCGGGCAGTTGCCCGGTGTGCCCGATGGCCAGTCCGGGCCTGGGTCTCTCCAGGGGGTCACCTTTGCACAGGGCCGTGTACTGGAGACTGCCCAAGGGAGAGAGGCTGAACTCCCTTGAGGGAGAAGGTAACAAAAAGAAAAAATCCTCTAGTCTTAGAATGACTAAGTCTGTCCTAGGGATAGGACAGGAACAAAAAGACTGAGGGTGGGAGGGGTAGGAGGGGTTACTTATACCTTCTGTTTTAATTAGGTTCCTGTCTGGTTAGGGATAGGGAGGAGCTACCCATTGTTGTGCTGCCATGGATATGGCCAGGAAATATATATATACATACACACACACACACACACACATATTATGTGTGTATATATATATATATATATATATATATATATATATACACACACTCACGTATTATATATAAATAACAAATAAAAAACGCTAACTTTGGCCAGCATTTGTGACTAAGTGGCTACTACAAAAGACTGGAAATACCCCAATTTTAATACCTTGGGTTGTCTACATTTGAAAATGGTATACTATGATCGGGTTATTTCACATTCCTGGGCTACCATATGGTATCAAAAGGCAACACAGACCCAGCAAACTGAATTGGACCAGCCCTCCATAAAACCTGTACATGGGGGGTATTGTTATACTCGGAAGACTTCGCTGAACACAAATATGAGTGTTTAAAACAGTAAAACGTATCACATCGATGAAATCACCAGTAAAAGTGCAGATTTTGTGTAAAAAAAAAAAATGCAAAAAACTAATATAAATGCTTATTATGGACAGAAAAGTGGCTACTAAAAAAGACTGGACATACCCCATTTTGAATAACGTGGGTTGTCTACTTTTACAAATGGTATGCCCTATGGGGTTAATTTTCATTCCTGGACTGCTATACGTCTCAAAGGCAACATAGGCCCAGCAAACCAATCTTGCAAATTTCAATGTGCAAACATGGAAAAGGGGAAAGCCCTACAATTGACCCCTGTAAGTTTGCAAAAAAACATAAAACATGTACATTGGGGGCACTGCTGTACACGGGGGATGTTGCTGAACACATATTGGGGTGTTCTTTGTCAGTAACACATAACAGGAACTGAGAATCCATGCCTAAAGTACAATGTGAGAGAAAAAAAAAACACAAAAAAAAATTACTACCCAAAAGTTTGACAAAGACCGGTTGTAGAATTAGTGCATGGAATGTGTTAAAATACCACCATTTGAAATACCCTAGGGTGTCTGCTTTTCAAAAAATATATGGTTTGATGGAGTAAATTACATTGGCCGGCTTCAAAAAATTCCCAAATAGGACATGGGTGCATGATGACCATCTGTGAAAATTCCAAGTAGGAAAACTGGAATGCGCACCCTCCAAATAAGGTATGGGTGGTATCGCTGTACTCAGGAGATGTTGCTGAACACATATTGGGGTGTTCTTTGGCAGTAACCCTGAAAGTTCTCAGTACATGTATTCTTAAATTGCTACGTGTGTCAACAGAGGCGGCTCTCTAATTAGGCGGTTTAGGCGGCCGCCTAAGGCCTCGCGCTGGCGGGGGCCTCGCGGCCGCCTAAACCGCCTGTTGGCAGAGTGTGTCAGGTCCTCGGTCAGTGACCGAGGACCTGACACCAGGAGGGGGCCCGGCGGCTTGCCCGGTATGCCGCCGGGTGCGAGGCCCCTCCTGGCTGCCCGGCCACCATCGCAGACACTGGTCTGCAGCTCCGCAGTGTGCAGAGCTGCAGACCATGTGACTCGCGAGAATTGGCCAATCAGAGCGTTGCCGCGGGTTACCGCGGTAACGCTCTGAAATCTCGCGAGACTACTCGGTCTGCAGCTCTGCAGAGCTGCAGACCGAGAGCAGTGGCCACCGGACCACCAGGGAGCCCACTGGACCACCAGGGAAATCAAGGTAGGCTCTCCCTCCCCATCACCCCCCAACACACTCAGCCTCACCCCCCCAGTCACCATCACCATACTTAGCCTTACCCCCATCCTCACCATCCCCCCACCACCACCCTCAGCCTCACCACCATCACCCCCACCACCCTCAGCCTCACCACCCCTAGCCCCCACCACCCTCACCATCACCCACCACCCCCACCACCCTCAGCATCACCCCCCTCAGTCTCACCCCCAGCCCCCCTCAGCCTCACCCCCCACCACCCTCAGCCTCACCACCCCTAGCCCCCACCACCCTCACCATCACCCCCACCACCCCTAGCCCCCACCACCCTCACCACTACCCCCACCACCCTCAGCCTCACCCCCACCACCCTCAGCCTCACCACCCCTAGCCCCCACCACCCTCACCATCACCCCCCACCACCCCTAGCCCCCACCACCCTCACCACTACCCCCACCACCCTCAGCATCACCCCCCTCAGTCTCACCCCCAGCCCCCCTCAGCCTCACCCCCCACCACCCTCAGCCTCACCTCCCACCACCCTCAGCCTCACTACCCCTAGCCACCACCACCCTCAGCCTCACCCCCCACCACCCTCACCATCACCCACCTCACCATCACCCCCCACCACCCCTAGCCCCCACCACCCTCAGCATCACCCCACTCAGCCTCACCCCCACCACCTTCAGCATCACCCCCCTCACCACTACCCCCACCACCCTCAGCATCACCCCCTCAGTCTCACCCCCAGCCCCCCTCAGCCTCACCCCCACCACCCTGAGCTTCACTACCCCTAGCCCCCACCACCCTCACCATCACCACCTCCAGCCTCAACCACCACCATCACCATCACCCCCCACCACCCCTAGCCCCCACCACCCTCAGCATCACCCCACTCAGCCTCACTCCCACCACCCTCAGCATCACCCCCCTCACCATCACCCCCCCACCACCCTCAGCCTCACTACCCCTAGCCCCCACCACCCTCAGCCTCACCCCCCCACCACCCTCACCATCACCCCCCACCACCCTCAGCCTCACCACCCCTAGCCCCCACCACCCTCACCACCACCCTCAGTCTCACCCCCAGCCCCCCTCAGTCTCACCCTCAGCCCCCCTCAGCCTCGCCCCCCACCCCCCCTCAGCATCATCCCCCTCAGCCTCACCCCCTCACCATCACCCCACCACCCTCAGCATCACCCCTCACCACCCACCACCCTCAGCATCACCCCCCACCACCCTCAGCCTCACCACCCACCACCCTCAGCCTCACCCCCCACCACCCTCAGCCTCACCCCCCACCACCCTCAGCATCACACCCCTCACCACCCTCAGCCTCACACCCCTCACCACCCTCAGCATCACCACCCCCACCACCCTCAGCATCACCACCCCCACCACCCTCAGCATCACCACCCCCACCACCCTCAGCATCACCACCCCACCACCCTCAGCATCACCACCCCACCACCCTCAGCATCACCCCCCACCACCACCCTCAGCATCACCCCCCTCTCACTCTCACATTATCCCCCCTCTCACTCTCACATTATCCCCCCTCTCACTCTCACATTATCCCCCCTCTCACTCTCACATTATCCCCCCTCTCACTCTCACATTATCCCCCCTCTCACTCTCACATTACCCCCCTCTCACTCTCACATTATCCCCCCTCTCACTCTCACATTATCCCCCCTCTCACTCTCACATTACCCCCCTCTCACTCTCACATTACCCCCCCTCTCACTCTCACATTACCATTACCCTCCCTCCATCAACCCCCCGCTCCCTCTCACCATCAACCCCCTCTCCCTCTCACCATCACCCCCCCTCTCCCTCTCACCATCACCCCCCCTCTCCCTCTCGCCATCACCCCCCCTCTCCCTCTCGCCATCACCCCCCCTCTCCCTCTTGCCATCACCCCCCCTCTCCCTCTCGCCATCACCCCCCCTCTCCCTCTCGCCATCACCCCCCCCTCACCATCACCCCCCTCCCTCTCACCATCACCCCCCTCCCTCTCACCATCACCCCCCTCCCTCTCACCATCAACCCCCCTCTCACCATCACCCCCACACCATCACCCCCCTCTCACCATCACCCGCCTCTCCCCCCATCACTCACCATCACCCGCCTCTCCCCCCATCACTTGCCTCTCCCCCCCACCCCCCCCATACACACAACACACTTCAAGCAGCTACCCCATACACATAGGGTCTCAGACAAAAACGCAAACATGTTCAGAGACATACATTCACACACACAAGGATACTCTTTGTCAGACACACTCTCAGGCACATACACAGGTAGACAGTGCATCAATGTGTATATGTGACACTTTTTTTTGTTAGTGGGGCCTCATGTTTGCGTTTCGCCTAAGGCCTCATAAAGTCTAGAGCCGCCTCTGTGTGTCAAAGAAATCACCAATTATTTCATTTTTATTTATTTTTTTGGGCATTGATTGGTGGTGAAATGGTTGCATGAAAAGAGTCAAAATACCCCACGTTAATTACCTTAGGTTGTTTTGTTTAAAAAAATATATACATGTGACGGGTTATTTAGGGATTCCTGACAAATATCAGTGTTACAATGTAAAAAAAAAATGGTTTGGAAATAGCAAAGTGCTACTTGTACCCTATAACTTTCCAAAAAAGCTAAGAACATGTTAACATTGGGTATTTCTAAACTCAGGACAACATTTTGAAACTATTTAGCATGCATATTTTTGGGCGGTTGTAGATGCGTAACAGATTTTGGGGGTCAAGGTTTGAAAAGGTGTGGGTTTAAAAAAAAAAAAAAAAAAATCATCATATTTTATATATTTTTTTTAGAGTAAATGTTATAATATGATGAAAATAATGGTATCTTTATAAAGACCATTTAATGGTGAGAAAAAATGGTATATAAATTATAATATGTGTGGGTACAGTAAATGAGTAAGAGGAAAATTACAGCTAAACACAAAAACAGCCCTGGTCCTAAACTGTAAGAAAATTGAAAAGTAGTCTGATCACTATCGGGGTTAAGCATCTCAGAAAATAAATGAAAGCGGTTTTTCTCCTAGCAAAACACTTTTTAAATAAATAGAACATTTTATGGATCTAGCAAATTAATGTCCATCCTCATCAGAATGTATTGCCATGCGCTGGGAATATTTATAGCAGAGAAATTGCATACCCACTGTAAAATACAATGGCCGAAGCCTATAAATAAGCAACAGAATCTATAGAATGCGATAAGTTCAGCTATGTACAATGTACATTAAAGTATTTTGAGAAAACCAATTCACATAAAGAAGGAGGGATCCGTACCCTTAACACATCCTTCTATTTAGCCAATACACATTTAACCTGGAGAGTTGATTGCTAGTCTTATTTGACCACTACTTCAATTATTTATTTTTCCAGGCATGTGTGCGGTGACATTTGCTGTCTGAATTGACAATTAATAGCAGGTTCTATGAGTACAGTAGATACTCAGTTTGGTTCTGCTTAATTTCTCACAGGAGCTCCAACAACGATTTGACAAAGAGAAACTGGATTTGGAAGATGGAAAGAATCAATTGAGACAACAGCTGGAAACACTAAAAGAAGAATTGACTAGTAAACTGACAGCTGCCAATCAGGAGGTAGGAAACCAAGCAAACAAAACTAACTGACTACCGGATGACATCATATAAATATATATTGGTCCTGGACAGACAATATTAATTACCTATCACAATTTCAAAATGAATAAATAATTAAACAAGAAGGTCATATTGAATTTAAAAACACAAACAAATTGGGGGATATTATCTTAAGTGATATAGCATTGTATTTTAATTGACATATTTATTATTGAACTTTATTTTTAATTATGTATGTATTTTTTGAAAAAATAAGTTATTTTTTAATTTATACGATTATTTAAGTTATAGATTATTTTTTTATTTAATTTGCGCAATAATTATCAGAACTCGTGTATTCAGTCACTGTGCGAGATTGGTCATGCATAATCCAAAACGGTTTCCTTTAATTATGTATGTTTGAGCAAGACTGTGTCCTTCCCTTTCATATTTGTTCTGCAGCTGCCTTGACAAACATCTAATTCGCCCCTGGTTTAAAATATGTCTACTACTGCTGCATTTTTCCTTTAACATTGTACATGGAAAATATCTATAATTTGACATAAGGAATTCCTATATCCAAATGTTATCCAGAAATGTTTAGGGCCTTCACCTTGTTTCAGTTTATCTCTGCTCCTGCTATTACAGAATTGTGAAAAATCCTGCCTTTTGACAAGAGTTTGTGCCGCTGTTGACCTTTTTATGTGTTTTTAATGATGCACTCTCCACTGCAGTAAGTGGTGCTTGTGTTAAAAAATACAATATGAATAGTGTTTGCTTTTCAATTATTACATACACCACTTCACAATATTTCCCAAAACGGTTATTTGGCATAAATAACTAAGAAGAGCAAAATTATCATTCTGCATTATGGGAATGCAAAACCCTATATAAACTTGTATTCCTTCCTTCAGTAAACAGAGGAGTGAGGATTGTGTAGAATTATGAATATAATTGCAAATTTAGACCTGTTAACAGATATTTATTTTTTTAGAGGATAACAGGAATAGAGATTTATATTTTTTAAGTAAATGGGAGTCTTGCCTTAGAGTCTTGTACATCACTTTCTTCAATAACATTAGGAAGCTGTCATTATTATTATTATGATATTTATATAGCGCCATCAAATTCCGCAGCGCTTTACAATGGGTGGACGAACAGACTTGTAGTTATTATGGGAAAAGTCCTCCAAATGGTAATTACACCCGTGTTTTTATAGTACATTCAATACTATATGATATATGGATCGACCAAAATAACATCGGCCAAACAGTTTGTAGGATAGTGTCTATAGCAGTGATGGCTAACCTTGACACCATAAATTGTTTCTGGACTACATTTCCCATGATGCTCAGCTAGCTTTTAGACTCTAAAAGCTAGCTGAGCATCATGGGAAATGTAGTCCAGAAACAATTTATGGTGTCACGGTTAGCCATCACTGGTCTATAGCCTATTTGCACCGTGGCCACTACACCAATCTATAATAGTTATGGTGCATAGTGTGTCATTTTAAGTCTACTTTAAATGAAGGCTTAGATACTAATTTATCCAACCTAAGAAAGTTGGCTTCTGATTAAGGATGACTGTGGTATAAAGACATATGAAAGCTATAGAATAAACATACACAATCCTGTTGTTAAAATTAGGACCAAAGAGACAAGCTGACAGTATAGCTGTTTTTGTTTAACATTCAGCTGTTTTAGTCGTAATTTTGAAAATTCAGTTTTAATACCTGAATATACTGAAAAAGTAATAACTACATCCCAACTTTTGGATCTATGACACAAGAACATAAGATGGTGGCAGGGCCGGCGCCACCTGTAAGGCGACCTAGGCAGCCGCCTAGGGCGCAACTTACCAGGGGGCGCCGGATCCCTGTCCCCGCTGCGGCTCCTCATGCTGTGCCGCCTGAGCGCTTTAACAAGCCCCAGGCGGCGCAGCACTGCTGCATGGAGGGCGGCCGGGTTTGAGTGACCGGCAGGAGGGAAGCGCAGAGCGCTCCGTCCTGCCGGTCTCTCCATGTAGCGTGGCCGGGCGGCGCGGAACGCGGGACAGGAACCTTTGTTTCCTGTACCCGGCCGCCGGCGGAATGACAGGAAGTGTAATTCCGCCGGCGGCCGGGTACAGGAAACAGAGGTTCCTGTCCCGCGTTCCGCGCCGCCCGGCCACGCTACATGGCCAGGAGGGGAGGGTAAGGACCACTAGGGAAGGGAGGGGGGGGGTGTGTAAGGACCACTAGGGGAGGGAGGGGGGGTATAAGGACCACGAGGGGGGGAGGGTATAAGGACCACTAGGGGACGGAGGGGGGGTATAAGGACCACTAGGGGAGGGGGGGTATAAGGACCACTAGGGGAGGGGGGGGGGGTATAAGGACCACTAGGGGGGGGTATAAGGAACACTAGGGGAGGGAGGGGGGGTATAAGGAACACTAGGGGAGGGAGGGGGGATAAGGACCACTAGGGGAGGGGAGGGGGGAGTAAGGACCACTAGGGGAGGGGAAGGTAAGGACCAGTAGGGGTGGGGAGGGGGGAGCAAGGATCACTAGGGGAGGGGAGGGTAAGGACCACTAGGGGAGGGGAGGGGGAAGTAAGGACCACTAGGGGAGGGGAGGGTAAGGACCACTGGGGGAGGGGGGTGAAGGAACACAGGGGGAACGGGGGTCCCTATCCTACCCCACAAACCCTCTCTTTTACACTACACACATACACAATGCATCCCCCCCCCCACACACACACACAGAAACATACAATGCATTCCTACTCACACACAGACACACCCGAAACACACAATGCATCCCTTACGTTCTCTTACATAATTAATGCACCCCTTACAGACACACACTGCATTCAATTACATACACAGAAACAAACCTTGCACCCCTTACACACACACACACACACACACACACAGAAACATACAATGCATTCCTTACACGTAAACACACACTACATCCCCTATAAACACACTACATCCCTTACACAAATTGCACACATAAAACATCCCCAACTCATGGATGGGCCATGTAGGTGGATTTATGGGTCGGCATTGTAGGCGTATGCCCCCTGGGGGCCCAGACCTTGAGCTGTGTAAGGGGCCCTAAAAAATGGAGCTGCTTCCTGTTCGTTAATTGTTGTGAGCACTGTTAAAAACAGTCTCTAGAGAGCCTCTTCTACACCAGACCTGTGAAGCCAGACTGAGCCCATCATCAGCCTCTTGTCCTCATCTGGTGGTAAGTAGGCAATCCAATATATTATTAGTGGCACTAATCTCTAATTTACCTCACATTAAATGGATACTATAGCCACCAGAAGCACTACAGCATAATGTAGTGGTTCTGGTGTCTATAGCCTGTGCCTGTAGGTTTTTTAATGTAAACACACTGTCTTTTCAGATAAAAGACACTTTGTGCAGACTCACGTTGGCCCATATGGCAGAGCATATGGGCGGGGCATTGTGATGTCACATGGTGGGCAGGACATATGGGGGGGCGGCAAAATATTTTTTGCCTAGGGCGGCAAAAATCCTTGCACCGGCCCTGGATGGTGGAAATATGACACAAGGACAAAAGGAGAGGTATGTACAGCAGTACATATACATATAACTGTTAACACTTGGAATAGTATGTCTGTTAATGGGAGTGTGGCATGCTAGTATCCATGTATTCTCAGCTGACACGAAGGCCACACTGGGACATACACTTTTTATATGGTAAAGTGCTGCATATTTAGTTGGCGCTAGATAAATACCAATACTGCTAATAATAATAATTACCACTTTGGAAGATATAGCTATTATAGTAAATAAGCATTAAGAACAGCGGTTCTAAAATATAAGTATAATAAGGATAAACATAAAAGTGTTTTTGTACCATTTATTAAAAAAAGTTTGCAACATTGCCATGCATGCATAAATATTACTTATGTGTATTATTAACTCTGCATCATCATGGCACCGTTTTTATGATCACCGCTTTCTTTTTTTATTACTATTTCATTACACCCTTTGCCTGTGAGCAGACAGAGATGTTTTATTTCATAATTCATTGTCCTAAAGAAAAAAAAATAGACACCACTGCTCTCGGCATTCATAAATCTCCACATTTGGCTTTTAGCTTCTTGGATTATCTGCTGTTACAAAACGTTGCTCCTCATACTGCCGCTCTAACAGTTTAACTGAAAATAGTTCACAGCATTTATCTAGAAACAGAACTACTACAGTGATTTTTTTTAATAATTCAAATATTATTTATTTCTTTACTAATAGTTAGAGCGAGAAAGGCATTTCAAATTAATGTAGTACATAATTTTTCTTATCACGATCAGTTGGATTTGAAGGGGAATAAACACTGAAAATAAGTATTGATTTGTTGTAGTATTCAGGTCAGAAGAGAATCTAGATTTATTCTCTCCTCCTCCGTTTCTTGATGCTATGACTTTAAAAAAAAATCAGTTTGCACAGATCACTGCTACTTTTATAGCACTTCTTTATTGGACTGATGCTAGTATTCCAACTACTGCCTGTAGGTTATTAAGAAAATACAGGTGCTGTATTTTGGAGGTAACTAATACCAAAAAGTAGAATTAAATGGATACTGCCACTACAACCTTGCAGGAACATGTATTTCATATTTTACAAAATGTTAAAAGTTTTATTGTGCTAGTTTCACTTTAAATATTTCCAGTATAAACCATAACATCTCATCATGCAATCAGTATATTTTATCAAATTAAATATTTTCTGTGACCCAAGGAGATACTAATTAATACTCTTTCACTACAGGGTTGCCATCACCACCTTGATTGTTATTTTAATGTAACACCCACCCTCTGCTCATGCCCTGTTACTGCACTATTTTCCCTACTTGGGAACACTTCCCAATGCAGAATGATCTCCAATTAATGCTGGAATGCTAGCTGGCCTTCACATTGGCATCTGACCGGAATTACATTTGTCTCTCTATTTTGTAGAGGAGCATTACACCAACTACAGAATGTGTGATGTCGTTACTGTGATAGGGATCAGGAGAACCAGAAGTAGGAGAGACCTCCTGTTGTCACCCATTCCTCAGCTTAGAGGTCAATGGCATTGGTGGCTCTGTGCAAAAAAACTATTGACAGGTGGTGTAAGGACCACATTTTTAAACATGCTTTTCTTAAATTCTGTATGTTTGATAACAATTCTACTAGCATAATATATAGGTGAATGTTAATCAACTTTCATTTTACCCAAAGTTGTTGTACCGTGCCACAACTTTATTTTAGGAAATACATATAATATTATACAACAGGTTTTGGTTTTTAGACTTACTGAAGGATGGGATACAAATATACACATACACAGAGCATGATTCCACATGTTAAAATATTAAAAAGTGTATTTATGTCAAAACAGAATAGCCGCCTTCAGGATCTGGTGAAAAAAAGTGAACAAGGGCTTGGTACAGCCGAGTGCCATATAACAAGTCTCAAGGATGCTCAAGACAGACTTCAGAATGAGCTGGATGTAACCCGGCAGAGACTGAGAGATACCAGCGATTCCTTATTTGCTGTCCAGGTAAGAACTGAATAAAACAAACCATTAGCATTGCCATTTCCCAGTGTATGCATGAGTTAGTCTGCATGAGATAGTAGTCTGATTAAAAATAGTTAAAATGTCCCCTAACTCAGTATGTGGAACATCCTACTCAAATGCAGTGGATCTTCAAAAATGTATGAAGCAGCAGGAGTTCCAACATCTATAAAAGCATACATATTTTACATGTGTTTACATCTGCCATGCACATTATGAGAACATGCTGCTAACTATTCACCCTCCTTTCACAACCATCTTTGTGCTAAGTCTTTTACTATAAAAAAAAAAAAAAAAGAATCCTTTTAGAAATATGTACCCGCTATTAAAAGCATTGTTTTATTCGGCTATAAAAATGCATGTTTGGATTTTTATAAAGAAAAGGCCTGCCTGTATCCTCATTTGTCTATTCTTGTCAAAACCATAGCTCATTTTGATTGCATTGTTCTGAACAGTGCTTGAAATGTCCAGTAGTTTTGAAAGACACAATATAATTAATGTGTATATAAAAATATGACATTCTTGGTTTATTTATAATTCTGTGTCTGAATTAAATGTATTGCGGTAGGTGGTACAGGAAAATGGGAAAGAAAAATGTGGTAACATTGCAGCTAAAGTATACGTAGAAATATGATATGTTAAGGGTACACGCTGAACCAGATTGGGTTTGTTGAGCCAGGATTTGAATGGGTGGACTTGACAGGAGGGTACATTTGAACTTCGGCATAACTAAATGAATGGACAAATTAATGGAACAAACACTAATGTAGCGAGAACAACAGGACAAAGAATACTGAACCAAAGACAACCTTCTAAAGGGCATCCGAAAATCCTATCATGCCACAACCAGCGCCAGTTAAATATCTTCTTAAAAGGGCAACACACAGTTTAAACGCTCTGGACAGAGAATTGGCCAGAAACCTGCCAGAGCACATTCACGATTGTTTAATAAAATGAGAATTGTCTGGAATTAAAACTGAATTTGAAGTGAATTTAATATATAAGTCCAAATGAGCCAAACAGGAACTAGTCTGCAAGTCCTCTATTTTTCCAGTTCAGCTACTATGCTCTTAAATTTAAAGTTATCACTTTAGTGAATATCCCTGATATATCCCAAGTAGGACGGCTGAGAGGCCACCAATAATTTTGGGTGTCTGAGTGGTAATAGGGGGTCTTGGTCAGGGGATTGGGTGAACTAGACAGAGTCCCTGAGTACTTTAATCCTCCTCCTGTAATACAAGTGCTTTCACGTTCCTGCTTCTTTATTTGGTCTATGGATATCTGACCCTTGACTTGTTTTGTACGTTACAAGCAGTCAATACCTTCACTGACCTTGACTTAAATTGATCATATTTCTTGTTCAACCTCTTTTAGCATTGACATATCTATCTCTTCAACTTCCTAGTCCTGGTTCCAGATGCTCAAATCTTTTATTTTCTGTTATTCTTGTTTGTTATAACCCCTGTACTACCCTTTGCACTCTGGGATGTTTTTCCCATAACAGGCTGTTACATATCTTACAGAAATTGAGGAGTCTGCATAAACTCTTGTGATTGATTTTTTTGATTGGGTAACTAAAATAATAGCTCAGGGTGGTGCAGTAGACATTGCTTACCTAGATTTCAGTAAGGCTTTTGACACTGTTCCCCATAGAAGGCTTATCAATAAACTGCAATCTTTAAGTTTGTATTCCAATATTGTAGAATGGGTAAGGCAGTGGCTGAGTGACAGACAACAGAGGGTTGTAGTCAATGGAGTATATTCAAAGCAAGGTCTTGTCACCAGTGGTGTTCCTCAGGCATCTGTGCTTGGACGCATTCTAGTTAATATTTTTATTAGTGATATTGCAGAAGGTCTTGATGGTAAGGCTTGAAATCCATCCAATCACAGTGCTCTGTGTCATTTTACAAGCGTGGGAAAATTCCAAAGAACTTTCCCACGCTTGTAAAATGACCCAGAGCACTGTGATTGGATGGCTTGAAATCCATCCAATCACAGTGCTCTGTGTCATTTTACAAGCGTGGGAAAATTCCAAAGAACTTTCCCACGCTTGTAAAATGACACAGAGCACTGTGATTGGATGGCTTGAAATCCATCCAATCACAGTGCTCTGTGTCATTTTACAAGCGTGGGAAAATTCCAAAGAACTTTCCCACGCTTGTAAAATGACCCAGAGCACTGTGATTGGATTTTCAAGATTTCAAGGCTTCCCCCCTCTACTACTATTATGGCCCCCACCCGCCGCCCAAGGGTGGGGGCCGGGGGGGGAGGACAGTAGGTCTCCCCCCTTTATTACCATTATGGCCGCCACCCGCCGCCCAAGGGTGGGGGCCGGGTGGGGGCCGGGTGGGAGGACAGTAGGTCCCCCCCCTTTATTACCATTATGGCCGCCACCCGCCGCCCAGGGGTGGGGTCCGGGGGGGAGGACAGTAGGTCCCCCCCCCTCATTATCTTTATGGCCCCCACCCACCGCTCAGGGGTGGGGGCCGGGGGGGGACAATAGGTCTCCCTCCCTTATTTTACTTTAGGGCCCCACCCGTCGTTTAGGGGTGGGGGGAAATAGTTTTTTTTTTTGTTGTTTTTTTTTTTTTTTATACAGGTAGCAGCCACAGGCTGCTCACTGCTTACTAGACATGCCTCTACTCGCGGTATAGCGAGTAGGGGCATAATTTACTAATACTAAGTAGTCTTTACTTAGTATTAGTAAATTTGGCTGAAAGACCAATTTAGGTCTTTCAGCCTTTTAGTAGATAGCTCCCTGATACCGTGGGAATTAGGGAGTTATCTACTAAGCGGCTGCAAGATGCAGCCACAGGAATGAATAGGATCGGAGTTTCATTCATTAGAATGAAATTCCGATCCGAACAAAGTACCGAATTGCATCCTAACACCAATGGAGAAACTCTTCTCATTCTGTTAGGATGCAATTCGGCAGTTTTGCCGGCGTTCTGTCTAAGTGACAGGACGTTCGGCAATACTGACAGGAAGCATTGTGGGAACTGGGAGGAAAGCTAGGGATCATGGGAAAATTGCTCTGACCAGCGGAAATGAAGCACACTTTGCTCCTCCGCTGGTCAGAGCTGGTCAAGCGGAGGAATCCTCCATAAGGCAAAGAGTCCCTACTTTGTCTTATGATTTTAAAGAAAACTAAAGAAGACAGGAAGAAAAGAATAACAGATCCCGAGAGAGGGGGAGAAGAGGAAGAGATTGAGGAAAGGTAAGTTCGGCAGTGCCGCTTTAAGCACAACATTCTAACCCTCAGTAATACACTTCTGTTTTTTCCATGTGTTTTAGTACTGATCAATTCCTGAGTGTAGTCTAAGGATTCTCAACACAGGTATTCCTGGTAGGAGTGATTCTAAAGAGTGTGCTCCTCTCTACTTCTATGTTCTAAGATTTACAATCACAAGACTTACAGCACCTAATACTAGCCGAGACATTATGTTTTCTTCAATCAAATTGTTCTTTGCTAATTAATAAATATCTATTAGCATATCTGAATTTGGTATCTCCAGTCTTTGTGTCTGAGCAGAGAATATGTGTGCTCTAATAAAAACCAACTTGAAAAAACAAAACACTTGCTGAAGATCTCATTAGAGCTGCATTAGTTTGCACAAAGATCATTAGATCTAGTTTGTTATTTGTCCCAGAGGAAGTGAAAAACATCTTGCTTACAAGCTCTGCAAATTCCTTAACTAGCGTTATGCTAATCAGCTGCTTGCAACATAATCAATGGGCCCTAATAAACATGACATGATGTATGGCGACGAATTTAAACAATATCTACAGGGAAAAGCTGTTGTTTGACATTATAACATATGTTTTAATCTCAAAATGGCAGATAATTCAAATGTTTTGTAATTAACATTTTACTGTACAAATCAAAAACTGTATGTTAATTAAACGTGTTTCAATTTTACAGGGGGAGTTGGAAAAAGACAGAAAGGAACAAGAGGTTATGTTGTCTGCAAATCGAGAGGAAGAGAGGTTAAAGATGGACAAACTTGCTCGTGACCTAGAACTGAAATGGACAGAGACTCTGAGGTAAGGATTTTTAAGAGTGTAACCAACAAACACAGTTGCATGCTCTTTGTAATTTATTACAGTATTGTTTTTTTTTTTTCTTTCTTTTATTTCAATATTAATGTGCTGACAATGAAGGCAAGAATGTAGCAAGCTCCGTGAAGAGTTGAAGTTACAGCATGAGGAGGACAAGAAGAGTGCTATGGCAAAGCTTCTGCAGATCAAGGAGCGGGAAATAAATACAGCAAAGGATGGATGGCAAAAGAAAGTGGAAGATCTTCTCGACCAGGTAGAGATATTCATTTTGCTTTTGTTATTAATGTTATTATTTTTGTTCAGATTATGTATTTGATGAATGTTTAATGCATTACGTCATTTTTGGATTTACACTTTATAGACTGTCTTTGTAAGTACAGCAAATGACAGTAGGTCTCAATGAGTTCCTCAGTAGGATAGGAAACTCAGCGAGGGAGAGCACACTGAAGAGGAGAGAAAACGTACAAGGGGATATATTACGGTGGGAGCCCTACCTTTATTGATTCTAGATTTAAAAAGATTCTAGACACTAGGGGAGGATAAACACCAAAAGTGTGGTGTAAAAGCAGGGAAATAGATATATACAAAAGGGGAAATCCCTGATATCCTCCTCTTGGCAGGAGAGTGGTTCAGGAAGATAAATGCAGGGCTATAACTACAGGAGACTAACTGTTACTCTGATATCTCTATCATAAACCCAATGAAAAACACGTAAATCTAGGAGGTAAACCACACATGTATATAGGTACAAGCTCAGAGCTGTCCCTAGTCTCTGAAAGTCAATAGTATCACAACATTAAGCTAGAGCCCTTAACAGACCCTATAGGAGCCAGATATTTCCTAAAGTTAAACCATATAGGTAGAGGGGACTCAATTAGTCTCTACAGAGCTATGATGTAGACATAGAGGCTCACGCCCTACACATATCACTATAGGAACAAAGTGAGGTAAACCTAACAGAGAGGAGTAGATACTAATACAAGGTCTATCCCTGAGTAACCTCGGCACCGCACAAAGCTAGTGCCTACCTGAACCAACTAGCCCTAGTGGAAACAAAAGAAAATAAACTCAAATTAGTAAAAAGTGCTCTTAGTGCTACCAAAGTGAAGATACAAGTGCTAAGAGCTAAAACGCCCGACGCACGTTTCGGTGCTCACACGCCATCGTCAGGGGCAAAGTCAGTAAACAAACCCAGATGATGCATTTAACTACCTTGCTAATCAGCCATAAGTGTGATCTCAGATGCAGCTGGTTGAGTGGGAGGTACAACGTGTGAGCCGCCGAGGGGGCGGAGTTTCGGCTTATGTCTTTTGAGAGTGATATGAGTACATCAATCCCGATTGAGGGGGCAGGGATAGTGTAATAACATTTATATAAGAATATACATCTCATAAAGAGCGAACGTGTACCCAATCCAAAAGGAACATAAGTGGCTTGATTGTCACGAATAGGGAAGAAGCCCAATGTAAACTCAAAGTGTGCTGAAGAAGCTGGATAGGTATATGGCACAGACTAACCTCCCCCCCCCTCCCCCCCCCCCGAAATGAGTTCTGTGCTTGATTATGTTAGATGTATTGCCATAGGAATGATTGAAATTTGTTTGCATATGTTTCTCTGCCCATCTACCTTGAAATCAGAGGTTACCACCTTATCTTTTGACCAATTTTTGTCATTGTAAATAGTAAATATCTTGCATGACAGTACATAGAAGGTTTGTAGATTCCTAAATTTACATGTTATTTAAGAAGTGGCACAAATTATAGAACAATGTTAAATACTCTAACTAAAAGTGTTGCTTTTTTATGTGGTGATTGTGGATGAGGAGTTTGGTTGAGGATATTAATATTATGTTGAGGTCTGATGGACTTAGTCTTCTGGTCCTAATGCCGTACAATAGAGTGTTCCCAAACCTACTGACCCTACTAATAACCCAACACCAATCCTACTGCCACCCAGTAGAGTGGGGGGGTGGGTATTTTATTAATTTTATTTATTTATATGCCGAGTTGATTAAAACTGGTGAATATAAGCTACTGGGGTCCACCATTATCTGTATGCCGGAGTTTGAACCTTGAAGAGATACTTCATAATAAGAGTGTGGAGTTTTATGCTCTTGAATATTGGAGTGTTGTAATATTGGTGTGCAATAATTGTGCTATTTGTTGCCAGTATAATTGCTTACAGACCAGGAATACTGCTGCTACAGGTACATTGAAAATTCTTAAAATTGGATTCTGTACAGTGCTGAGCCATTATACTTCATTCATTTTGTTCATTTTTGTTGCCTGAAATTCTATGTATCTAACCACAGCTGTCTATGCATTACTCTGTAACAGTATGGATCATGGATTCCCTTTAACTGCAGTTGCACATGGAAATGCATATATTAAATGTTTATTAAATTACACTAGGTAAAGTTACACAAAATATAAAACATATAAAACATTTATACCAGGCCCTATAGTGTTATAACCACAATCTAGCCCCCATTTCTCCCTCATCCCCCTAAATATAGCACAATCTCACCTTTATTCCAGTCTGCTGCTGCTGGTTCTGCCCCTGAGCTGCCTGCTTGGTTGACATAATCAGATGTGGTGTTCTGAGCCAGTCACAATGCTTTCCCATAGGAAAGCATTGGATTGGCTGAGACTGTCAAGGAGGCAAATCAGGAGCAGAGCCAGCATAAGCCAAACATAGCCTTGGCCAATCAGCATTTCCTGTATTGAATCAATGTATCTCTATGAGAAAAGTTCAATGTCTCAATGCATAGGGTGGAGACACTGAATATGCGCTATGGAATCTGTTGGCGCTATATAAATGGCGATAATAATAATAATAATATCAGTGCTGCACAGTGCTGATTATAGTGTCCCTTTAAGAAGAGTGTGTAAGAAAAAACAAATACTATCAAAATATGATTCTTAAAGGAACACAACTGCTCCAGGAAGCACTTCTAGTAGTCATCGGAGGAGTGGCCAGTGGAGGTGCAAACACAGTATTTACTGCAAAAAGTCTGAAGGAAATGATTATACTCCCCTTAACAAATACAATAAACTGTAGTTGTTCTTGTGACTATAGTGTCCCTATAGTGTTAAGAAGAGTGTTAAAGAAAAAACAAATACTATCAAAATATGATTCTTAAAGGAGCACAACAAGCACCATTGTACACATTGTATGCAATGTAGGGGTTATTGTGCCAGTAGTGCCCTGGCACTCCCCTATTTTAGGTTGTCAAACTATATGGACCCCTGCCTCCCATATTGCAGTTGTTTTTGTTAGCTCTGCTGAGCTGTAGTACAGGGCTAGCTCGGTGGCCTCAGTAAGCCCTGCACCACCGGCAAGGGCATTACTAAAATCATAACCACTACAGCCCTCTGTATGGTGCTCGGAGTGTACTCTTAAGCTATAAAAGGAGCACAACAATTAAAAAACATACACTACATACCGCTGTATTTAAAGTTAAAACTGATTCATGAGATTTTAATGATACATTTCTTTTAATTAAGTGTTAAGATAATATGCTGCTTGGCTTATTGTAAATTAGTTGGATCTAAAATAAATTATACAGTTAATATGATAATGATCATGCCCAGGTGGCTTCCCAAATATCTTTCAAGGTTAATATTTCATGCAAGTGTTTTTTTTCTAATTGGCACAAAGTCTCCCATGTTTATTTTGGGAAACATTTAAAATGCAGACAACATTCTTATTCAGTCTTATATTTGATAATCTCTTTGATTTGAGGACTAAGGTAGAAAGTATCCCCTACCATAGCAACCCAAAAATAGCATAATATAATTCAAATATGCATAATGTTCAAGGTGGATAGGAAAAAATACAAAAAAGTGACTGCATTTTTAGAAACAAAAGTACAAATATATTTACAAAACACCACATTGAAGGGCTACTCCAACCAAAAAACTGTGTTTTCGTAACTTGTTTTAGGTTGTAGTAACCCCTTCTGTGCTGGCCTACCAAATACTAAAAAATAAAAACATCCGGTTTAAATTTACTTCTTTTTTTTCTTGTGGATGCCTTCCTTCTGTCCTCTTTGGCTGACGGCACTCGCCCCTTGCTGGAGAATGCTGAAACTTTATCTATTGTGGCTGATTCCTATTAAACTCTGCATCTAATCCCACCTGGAGTGCTCGGATCCTTTTTTCTTATTGAAATACTATAAAGGCTCTACTTTTGCACCGTTGGGGAAACATTTAGATTGGAATGGATTGAGTGCAGTCCCTGGATTTATGAAACCTTTTTTTATACTAGACACACCAGCCAGTGTGTAATGGACAAAATAATATAGCCTTCTTTCATATAGACAATCATATATAAGATCTATCTGCCCTCCTCTCTTATTCCCAACTGCAAACGATTCTGGGTGGGCATATGCAAATTAGTTTAACAAAGAATCACATTTCTGCCTCATTCCAGTTTAAACATGGATTCCTTTGAGTTTGTGTTTGCTGTATACAACAGCATTGAAACACAATTTAGGAAAAGATGCAAAGCCAGTAAACCACTCATGGACAGCTGTTTCATTGTTAATGCACATCATCAGCATGAGGTTGGTTACTGGTTTGCTTTTGAGGCTTGGTAGTGTTTGGGAAGCAAAGTCCAAATACGTTATGGTGGGGAAAAAATTGTGTTTGAAAACCCCTTCCACCTGAAGTCTGTGGATACTTAATACTGTAAGGAAACCTGGTATATCCAATACCTATTCAGTAGTTTCCTCCCGAACGGGCAGAGTGTCAGTGATTATAACTCTCCATTCGGCAAATAAAATAAGCAATCTCCATACGAATAACAGCTTCCCAAGTAAATTCCCTTAGTGAAGTAGACAGATACGCAAACATCAGCCGAAGTCTACAAGAAGGGTACAACAGAACTAACTTTTACTGATGCCACACCGGCTTTTATGCAAGGGGGCCACCCACAAGACATAAATCAAATAAACAATCAGGAACAGAGAAATAGTTAAACACTCCCAGTACAAACATATAATTCCCTCCCCTAGACCTGGAGATTATTAAGTCTGATAAAGTAGTAACTTCATTATCTCCAGGCAAAAAAAAGTAAAATTTTACCCAACTTTCAGAACACCCCTTAAAACATATCCCCACATACACCAACATATCCAAAAATCACCCAGATCAGTTCAGGGGTTTTCGAATTCTATGGAAGTCTTAGGTGACCGGTTAACCGCGAGGCTCCTGCCCAAAACAGTTCCACAAGTTTGGGTGGTTTTGCCGGTCTATTTTGTAAAGTTGTAAAAAACGAATAAATCCACAAACGGTTCCCCCTGGCTCCTAGCAGTGATTGTTCCCCTCATATGAATAAACAAAAGTACCGAATAGCACTCTCCTAGCTGTTCAGGAAATGAAGATCCAGCGTTCGTGTGTTTGGGACCGGTGTTCGGGAAGTCGAGTGTCCGATTTTAGTTCCAGACACTCGACGACCAAGTCCCGCTGCCTTTGTTTCGCACAAACAAGATGGCTGCCGTTTTCGAGAATACGAACGGCGGCTGCACAGGGAGAGGGCTTAATTGAAGGGATGCTTTGACGTTAACGTTAAGAACACGGGACCCTCCATAGATAAAGCCAATTCTGTGCAGTCATCACTGATTGACGGCAGTTGCTTCGTCCGGTGTAGGAAATATACAGAAAAATACACCCTACTTAGTATCAGTATATCTCTTAACTGGCCTGGAATTTCAGTGATATTTATCCTAGTTAAAATTAGTATTTCATAAAGATTCCTTAAAACCCGTTTTAAAGGAACACTATAGTCACCTAAATTACTTTAGCTAAATAAAACAGCTTTGGTGTATAGATCATTCCCCTGCAATTTCACTGCTCAATTCACTGTAATTTAGGAGTTAAATCACTTTGTTTCTGTTTATGCAGCCCTAGCCACACCTCCCCTGGCTATGATTGACAGAGCCTGCATTAAAAAAAAACTGGTTTCACTTTCAAACAGATGTAATTTACCTTAAATAATTGTATCTCAATCTCTAAATTGAACTTTAATCACATACAGGAGGCTCTTGCAGGGTCTATCAAGCTATTAACATAGCAAGGGATAAGAACATCTTAATTAAACAGAACTTGCAATAAAGAAAGCCTAAGTAGGGCTCTCTTTACAGGAAGTGTTTATGGAAGGCTATGCAAGTCACATGCAGGGAGGTGTGACTAGGGTTCATAAACAAAGGGATTTAACTCCTAAATGGCAGAGGATTGAGCAGTGGGGCTGCAGGGGAATGTTCTATACACCAAAACTGCTTTATTAAGCTAAAGTTGTTCAGGTGACTATAGTGTCCCTCTAAGCCAACAGGTAGATTCCATTGACAACTCCTCTTTCACATTTTTGCAACACTTAAATGTATATGCTGGGTCCAAAGTTTTGTCTGTGCCTTCCCCAAAATCCAATTTCCTAAAGCCACACACACACACATTAACTACCTTTCAATCCATTTGCAACATATAGAAATAAATATTTAGTTCCTTTTGGTTCTCCACCACAGTCCCTTTCTTTGATGTCCCCTGTTTTGCATCTGGTCTTTTTCTTTCCTCTATGAAGACCACAGAACGGAGGGTGAGCAGGGCCTCAACCTCAGGCCTTATATTCTAGAGGTGCTTGACAAATCTTGCCAGATTTTTTTCCAATGTTTTTTTTTAGCAATTGTGGGGCATCACAGACCACTTCTGCGATATTACAGATTAAATGGTAACACCTCTGTGAGGTTGCCCTTGGGCACAGGCCAGTAACCGCTCCAACAGATAAGGGCTATGTATGTGCCGCCACCATACAGAAAGAAATTGAATAGAGAGTCTAAATCTTGTTTTATTTTGTACACAACTGTATCTAATGACTTAAAAATAATATCCATACATATTAATATTGTAATAAAGTATATTTTAAATGTTTAAATATTTAGAATATTTGTATTCCATTTTTTTAAAATAAACTTATAGCAGATGTTTAAAGAGGTACTTTGGTGGTACTACATATCTACTTATATTCAATCAGAACTATGTCTCAAAACCATTTTGATAGACGCCCCCTCTGAATCCTTAAATCATTCTGACCTTATTCCAGTTTCTCCCATGCCATCCCCAGTTAGTCACAATGCTGAATACAAACTACTGTTTCTGGATCACATTGCTGTGTAGGCTGATGTTGAGTTTGGTTAGGCAACATATATCAAAGCACATATCCCTTTGGCAAATCTGTCTTGTGTAGTGTTGAAAATATTGTTCAATAATGTTGCACACTGTGGGTTTGTGTCTGACTTACATACATCTTATAAAATGGTGCCTGTTTTTGTTGTCAATTTGTAATTATTGTTCTGTGTTTTCAAGACCCCTTTATTTCCCATTTTGTGAATTCTGATTTCCCTTTGTCCCTACACTCTTTTCCTCCATAGCGGCACTGTCTGGGCGAAGCCTTACATAAATCCATCAGCAATGTAAGTCATGTGCACTTACAGTATTTGCACAGAGGCATGCTTGCATTATCATTCACAGAAGCTTGTTTCCAAATCGCTTGCTGCCTTCCACATTTTCCGGCTGTATGTACAGCACAGACCTTAATCTTTGTCCATTAAATTTCAACATTTGCAGAAGTGGATAAGCAGTAACTGCAGTGGAATCCAGTAGTGTATATAGAACCGCACATTAGACATTGAGTCCTCTGTTTTGCTTGGGCAGTTTGTATATGCTGAATATGCTTTGTGATGTAGATACAAGTTGGAGTGACTGTGTGCAAAGCTTGCTACAAAGCATGACTTGAATTGCATTCCATTAATTCTGCTTAAACACCAACAATAAAATTGCAAATGACAAATGACATTGCTAAATAACTAAATTAGATCATTAATATACTGTGGATTAAATGGGTCGAATGTAAGAAGCCTGCTAAATATATGTAATTGGTTATGTAGAAAAAGCAGCAGAGTGAAAGGTAGTATTAATGAAACATTTTCCATAGTAACTAATCCTACACAGAACTGCAGAAATTAAGCAAAAGACAATTTCGTGAAGTAGAAGGGTTTCTATCAGTAGACTAATATTAATTATTAGTCTGGCTCCTGAAGCAGGGAAAGTTAAAGGGACAATGTGGGCACTGTAACTAAATCATCTTATTGAATTGGTTAAGGTGTCTGGAGTCCCCTGATGTTCTTCCTCCAGTGATAATCCATTTTCGATCAGTTAAACACTAAATGAGGGCCACCCACCCACAGCCCAACCCCCACTGATGTATAACTGAGACAGACATAACACACTTCCTTTAGCCATTCTGACTCATACTTGCAATGGGCACTGTGATAGGCTGAAAGTAATCAGGTGATAGTCTTAGCCAGTCACTCATTGCTGCTCAGGCTAATCTCCCTCATTAGCCCAAGCAGTACAAAGGGGATGAATGGGCTGCTGGGTACTCTCATTTATCATTAAAACATAAAATATGGTTTAATACTGAATAGAAGGATTGTGACAGGGTACTGCAGACACTACAACCTCTTCAAAGAGATGAAGCAGTTACAGTGTCCTTTTAGAGTTTACATAATATCACCAGGTGTACTTAAATCCCATACAATTAGAACATCAACTGCTTTAGTAATGACTAAAGCAGTTGTTAAATGCGGGTAGGGAAGTACTAGGATAAGTCATTAAAAGTGAATACATTTGACCATCATAAAAGATTTTTAAATTAACATCAAATCTTAGCAAATTAAAACCGGATGACAAAACCGAGGTAAAAATACCAAGCTGTGACTATAGCTGAACTGTGGAATTTTTCAAAATATGCTATGTTTACTTTACATTTTGCAGTTCAGGTTCACTAACATTTAGTTAATGACCCTCATAGTGTTTTTGGCTATGACAAGTCTTGCTGAAAATCACGGAGAGATACAGATCATCACCTTCATAGATTCTTTAAAGTATGTCTTGGTTGAACATAAAGTATTAGTGATGAGCTTTGATATGTGCAAATATTACATAATGAATAGTATGTATTCTGGGAGTGTTGTGAAAACATACTTTCAGGACAACTGTATATTTTTCAAGTTACAGGTATATGCCCCTTTGTGTTGGGGAATAGTTACAACCTTGACGCAGGTGGCTTGGCACCTGGAATTCTGTTCCAGCTTGCCTAATGTTAAATATGTGCAAAAATTGCATCAGTCTTCGGTGTTCACTGGGCACTGGCAACAGACTTAGTAAGGTTTTACCCTTGTATGCAGCGCTGGAAGCATGCCAGCAAGGGAAATGTATAAGTCCCCTCTCTCCTTTGGTGCGCTCCCTCCATTGACAGTTGTACTTTTTTTTAATTATTATTATTCATGCCGCCTCTCCCTCCCTCGTCCACCCCCCTCAGCTTAGAGCACATGAGCTGAGAATAATCCGATCAAATGCTTCTCTATAAGAAGCATTAGACTGGACCTCGAAGTGGGAGGAAAGAAGTCAGATATTGGGTGGAACGCAGCGAATGGAGCGTTGCCCAGCATTGGATTCCAGGTAAATTAAAAGCTCATTTATTAAGTTGTTGTTTTTGGTTTTTTTTACCCAATGACGGGGTGATGGACCTAGTGGATAATGCCTAATTGGGCATTCTACATTAAATAAAGATTTTAGCTAAAAAAGAGTTGAAGTAACCCTTTTATAAGAATCTAATTTACGGTGTGTAGATTATGCAAACTGTATATTTTAGCATCAAATTGCAGTGAATATCTGACTCAATTTTTGCACCTATTTCGAATCACTCCACCATCTGTATGTAAAAAGAATAAAACAATCATAATAATAATAAAACTTACAGCCAGACTTAAAAGTACAGCAACTGCAGACATATAGTTTTGAAAAATAACAAGTGGAGTAGAGGTGGCACATGTGTTAGATGCCAATGTTTCAAGCACACTAAGTGTTTTTTAAACAAGTTGGTTCTTGGCTTGCATAAGGTCATATTTCTAAAACTGCACATCGTAGCAGAAATTGTTTTATACAATGTATTTAATAGCCTAGCCTGTAGAGCGGCAAGGCAGCCTAATAGATTGAGTTTCAATTGACCTATTATCTGTTGCCTTGGTTTTGAATGTATCTGTAAAGTGTGATATCTTGTTTTAATGTAATTGGAAGTGCGGTCAGTCACACAATAGTGCTCTGGAAAACTGGTAAAAAAAAAAAAATATATGTACAAAATGAACGAAGACCTGAATTTTAATGGTACTTATTTTGTGTGACTGGTTGCTTATTTATTTATTTGTAAAAACTGGCAGTCGGGAAAGCCTTGGCGTTGATAAGTGGCCAGTGCTCATGTTCTCATTGTTACCAGTCACTCAAGCTTCATATTGTTGCCTTGTATTTTTCATGAGCCAGCATTTCTTCCTCATCATATGCCACTTTGCAAATCCTGTGTAAATACAGTGTTGATTTACTTTTCAGAAGATTGCATCCCTAGGAAGATAGGAGAATGTCTCCGGTAGATTAGCATTGGATTAAAAAAAATATGTTCTGCCACTGAATGTCAGCTTTAAATTTGTTCAACTATGTTAATATGCTCCAAACCGCACGCCTTTCTTCACAAAGAGTTATCAGGCAGGATGGCTTCTATATAAACAATATTTGCAAAGGAGTTTTGAGTCTGTAAATTACATTTTTTTTTTAATTTGCTCAGGTTTACAGAAAGTTAGTGGATAAGAAGTTGATTTTAAAGACTAAATCTAAATTATTTATTTAAAAATGAAAACATGTTTATCAGGTATGTAACCGGCATAGTGATCATATCGAATACATAGTGATTGTACAGTATAATTGTGCTGTTCCACGTAGACAAACAGTGGACTCACAACACAAGCATATTAAGCAAAAAAAAATCTAGCCAATCTATCAATTATTTACTAAACGACTTTGATTGGTTGAAACAAGCGTTTGAACCAATCTGTACTCTCTCCCTATAATATTTACGATCACAGTGCTTATTAATGGGGCAGAAAAGATACTTGTCCAGCATCTCTCAATACCGTTAGCATGCAAGAGAGAAAACATTTGTCGTGTGTCAGGTATCATTGATATACATTGAACAACGTTTCGGCTCCTCCCTGAGCCTTTATCATGTCTCATCAAGTTATCAAGACTTGATAAAGGCTCAGAGAGGAGCCAAAACATAGTCTTCACTTTCTTGTTTCAAGTAAAAAGACTGTCTTTTAGAAGAAACCTCAGGTGTGCCTGGATATTTCTTTTCTTCCATTTGATGTCTTCATGGATAGGCCCTCCCTTTCTGGAGCACCCTGTTTTTTTGTTTGCAAACAATTGATATACGTAAATGTAAGGGGTCTTTTGTGGATGTAATATTGCTTTTTTTTTAGTTCTGCGAGATTGTGAGAACAGTTGTGAAATTTTGCTTGAAGGTAGGGATATTAGATCCACCACATATTACTTTGAATATATCCCGTACAGGTGTAGACTAGAGTGCTGCCCTGCAGGGTTTATAATTTCGGTGAGCTGCAGAATGCAATCCATCTATATTGATGTTCAGTATGAAGGGTGATATCCAGGGGAACATTTTGGGTTTGGCATCTGTAGAAGAAAGAAGATAAATAAATTGGGTATAGGGCAGAAATTAACATTTGACTGTTGAGTCAGCATGTGATAGCGACTTACATAGTTTCTTTCAAAAGCGGAACAATTGAACAGGATTAAATGCACTTTTTTGTTTACATTCAAATTTATCTAATTATTGTGTTTAGCAAAAAAAAAAAGTAAAGATTTTTCATAAAAATTGAAGCCATAAACATGTTTTGTCATTTGGCTGGTAAGTTTTTTGTTTATTTGTTTTTTAGGAGTACAGAGGTAACAGTTTTGTTTTACAATGCATTACCGATTTCTCTAGTTTAAAAGGAATCTAATTATAAAGAAAGCACAAACCGAACCTAAAGTACAGATACATTGTGGGTACTGCATTATTAAAGGTGATGTTTCTAGTATTATACCTAAATGCTTCTTCTTAATTGCTACTGTGTTTATTTGGATTGAACGGCATGTATCAATGGATTTTAAAAGCAAATAGGCACAATTTCATTGTTTTTCTGAAAAACTATTTTTTCATTGTAATATATTTATAACTACAAGAGCATAGATGAAGAAATGAAAGGATTTAACAATAAATAATGCTTTGTGAGTTTTATAGATCATCTGCAACAATAATGTAATCACTAATTACATCATTTTTATATACAAGACTGCTGACACTTGCTTTTCTCAGTTTTTACTGGCGTACAGCTGGTAATGGTGTCACAATGGCACTTCTTTTGTCACAGCGACACTTTTATAAATCTTAACATCTTTCCTATTATCTGTATCTAACTAGTGCTGTATCTAGCACAAATTGCTACAGTAATAGCAGCAGAAAAGTACTGGAATTAAATGCACTTGATCCATTGGTTGCTGTGGTAACCAAATGAGAAAAATAAGGCTTATCTAAATGGAATGGAAAACTGCAATCAGGACATTTTTTTTTTTTTTTTTGCATATTCCTTGTAATTCAGATGTCTTTTTATTTATTTATTTATTTTTTACTTCCCTTGCTGCACCATAGATCTCTTTGCTCAAACAGAATCTAGAGATGCAGCTGTGCCAGTCCCAGAGCGCTTTGCAGCAGCTGCAGTCACAGTCCAGTCAAGAGCGCCAGCGTCTGACACGAGAACTGCAAGAGCTGGAAGTAGAGCATCAACAGCGGCAAATGTCACTACAAGAAGCCCACGTGATTGCGTTTCAAAGCATGGAGGAGGCAAAAATTCAAGAACAAAAAGCAAGTTCATTAAAAAAAATATGTCACTAACTGTAAATATATCATGAATAATCTCCTGCTTTATGTTTTAATAAATTGCATTAACCAACAAGTCAGCCTTTACATCTGCTTGAACACCACGGCAAGAAGGTATCTAAAGACCTCAGTAATCGATGCTAG
Organism: Pelobates fuscus; assembly: GCF_036172605.1. Taxonomy (NCBI): domain Eukaryota; kingdom Metazoa; phylum Chordata; class Amphibia; order Anura; family Pelobatidae; genus Pelobates; species Pelobates fuscus. The sequence continues at coordinate 302,197,231 of NC_086318.1, forward strand.
AATGTGCAGATTCACAGAACCCCTGCCTGTGAAATCCTTGTATGGGCTCTCTGTAATGAAATCTGTATTTATATAGAAATAAACAAACAGGTCAGAGACAGAAAGAATGGAACGATAATATAATAAATATATCCGTATATAAATAGTAAACATGTATGTATATAAAATATATACATATACTGTCTCTGAAGGGGTATCTTATCTCAAACTCCATTTGAGTCTTAAAGTCTGTAAATGTCCTCGCTTTTGTATGTCTGCCAATAAATTAACAGTATTGTTGCTAATTTCAAGGACTGCAGATATAAATATCTATTCTTTTGCCAAACTAAGTTCCCATATTATAATCATCTTGCTTTTTTTTTTTTTTTTACTGTATTTAACTGCGCTAGCTTTGAAAACATAGATGAAATACTTTCCGTAATTTGTTACGCAGGATTAATCATGCAGTGCATTGTGTAGTCTGACCAAGATAGCTTACCAGCCTTAAGGCAGGATGCACCATTTTACAGGGAGATTGCTCTCCTGACAGTAAAGCACTTTGTACAGAGCTTTAAAATAATATGCCTACTTTTCCTATCTTGTGTTTTTAAGTGTAATTTATCTTTCAGCTGAAAATTAATTCTTCATACAAGTTATTTTCTCTTACTATATCCCTTTATTCTGCTTCATAGGACCTTGAAGATCACTTGCATAAGAAATACACAGAGGAGCTTCAGACTGTAAAAGATGCTCACAAGCAGGTTATGGAAGCACTACGGGTGGAAATGGAGCAGGAGCTTCAAACTCTGCGATTTGAATTGGAAGACGAAGGCAAAGCAATGCTAGGTAGATTTGTGTATCTTTGGTTAATGTCAGCAAACATATCTCTAACCTTTAGTTCATCTTTTTGTGAAAGGAGAAAGATAGCATTTACAGTTTAATAAGTGGTACCATAAATAATTGGTTCTTTGTAGATATTAAAGGGACACTATAGTCACCAGAACAACTACAGCTTATTGATTTTTTATGGTGTGTAGAACCATTACCATCAGGCTTTTTGCTGTAAACACTGCATTTTTTTCAGAGAAAATGCAGTGTTTACATTACAGCCTAGTGATAACTTCACTAGCCACTCCTCAGATGTCTGTTAGAGATCCTTCCTGGGTCATGGCTGCCTAATATGCATCCAAACATTCACCATCTCCTCCCTCTGCATGCAGACACTGAACTTTCCTCATAGAGATGCATTGATTCAATTCATCTCTATGAGGAGATGCTGATTGTCCAGGGCTGTGTTTGAATCATGCTGGCTCTGCCCCTGATCTGCCTCTTTGTCAGTCTCAGCCAATCCTATGGGGAAGCACTGTGATTGGATCAGGCTACCACTTCGGATGATGTCAGCAGACTGCTTGTTTTTTCTAGGCAAACAGCATGCAGATCTACAGCTTCTGGCTTGAATACAGTAAGATGTTGCTATATTTATGGAGGCATGAGGGGCCCAGGGGGGCTAGATGGTGGTTTTAACACTATGGGGTCAGGAATACATGTTTGTGTTCCTGACCCTATAGTGATCCTTTAATGCCATTAGGGGAATAGGGGAGTTTGTCCTAATCAAACATAAACATTAGTTGTGCTTATCTTTGTATTGTATCATTTGTGGTACATGATAAAGGATGAGAAATAAGTATCAACAACGTCACTTGTCACTGACTGCAATCCCTTAATTTGTATTTCTTGAAAAAACACATTTCTAGAAGGACAGTGAAAGGTAAATGGGCTTGAAATTAAATGCTAAAAGGCTGGTGGGTAAGATAAAGTGAAATGCAATGGGAATATGACATGACAAATACAAGAGAGATGCATGCAAAAAAATATTTTACAGATACAGTTGCAAGAAAAAGTATGTGAACCATTTGGAATGATATGGATTTCTGTACAAATTGGTCATAAAATGTGATCTGATCATCATCTAAGTCACAACAATAGACAATCACAGTCTGCTTAAACTAATAACACACAAAGAATGAAATGTTGCCATGTTTTTATTGAACACACCATGTAAACATTCACAGTGCAGGTGGAGAAAGTATGTGAACCCTTGGATTTAATAACTGGTTGAACCTCCTTTGGCAGCAATAACTGCAACCAAACGTTTCCTGTAGTTGCAGATCAGACGTGCATAACGGTCAGGAGTAATTCTTGACCATTCCTCTTTACAGAACTGTTTCAGTTCAGCAATATTCTTGGGATGTCTGGTGTGAATCGCTTTCTTGAGGTCATGCCACAGCATCTCAATCGGGTTGAGGTCAGGACTCTGACTGGGCCACTTCAGAAGGCGTATTTTCTTCTGTTTAAGCCATTCTGTTGTTGATTTACTTCTATGCGTTGGGTCATTGTCCTGTTGCAACACCCATCTTCTGTTGAGCTTCAGCAGGTAGACAGATGGCCTTAAGTTCTCCTGCAAAATGTCTTGATAAACTTGGGAATTAATTTTTCCTTCGATGATAGCAATCCGTCCAGGCCCTGACGCAGCAAAGCAGCCCCAAACCATGATGACCCCAACACCATACTTCACAGTTGGGATGAGGTTTTGATGTTGGTCTGCTGTGCCTCTTTTTCGCAACACATGGTGTTGTGTGTTTCTTCCAGACAACTCAACTTTGGTTTCATCTGTCCACAGAATATTTTGCCAGTACTGTTGTGGAACATCCAGGTGCTCTTGTGCAAACTGTAAACGTGCAGCAATGTTTTGTTTGGACAGCAGTGGCTTCCTCTGTGGTATCCTCCCATGAAATCCATTCTTGTTTAGTGTTTGACGTATTGTAGATTCGCTAACAGGGGTGTTAGCATTTGCCAGTGACTTTTGTAAGTCTTTAGCTGACACTCTAGGATTCTTCTTCACCTCATTGAGCAGTCTGCCTGTGCTCTTGCAGTCATCTTTACAGAACGGCCACTCCTAGGGAGAGTAGCAGCAGTGCTGAACTTTCTCCATTTATAGACAATTTGTCTTACCGTGGACTGATGAACAGCAAGGCTTTTGGAGATACTTTTATAGCCCTTTCCAGCTTTATGCAAGTCAACAATTCTTAATCGTAGGTCTTCTGAGAGCTCTTTCGTGCGAGGCATCATTCACATCCGGCAATGCTTCTTGTGAAAAGCAAACCCAGAACTGGTGTGTGTTTTTTATAGGGCAGGGCAGCTGTAACCAACACCTCCAATCTCATCTCATTGATTGGACTCCAGTTGGTTGACATCTCACTCCAATTAGCTCTTGAAGAGGTCATTAGTCTAGGGGTTCACATACTTTTTCCACCTGCACTGTGAATGTTTACATGGTGTGTTCAATAAAAACATGGCAACATTTCATTCTTTGTGTGTTATTAGTTTAAGCACACTGTGATTGTCTATTGTTGTGACTTAGATGATGATCAGATCACATTTTATTACCAATTTGTGCAGAAATCCATATCATTCCAAAGGGTTCACATACTTTTTCTTGCAACTGTATATTTGCTTTTAGCTGTTAGACCGTGGTTACTATTTAACTTATTTTTAAGATAATTTAATCTAGTTGACATGCCAAGTGCTATCATACTTGGCATTTAGGAAAATGTTCAGCATCTTACCAGAAGATCAGGCTACTAAGATACAGAGGATTTAAATGGGTTGAGCTAATGTAATTTAGCCTTTCCATAAATATTTATTTACACATTTATTTAACTCAATTATCCTTTTAAAACCATATCAGTTAATTGTAGTTCAGGCACAGAACCACTGCAGGATTATTTACTGTTGTGGGTTTGAGGCAAAGAGGCTGTCCCTATATGCTAAGGTAAATGCTAGCTTTTCTGAGTAAAGGCATTGTTAATATTACTGCCTAATACTGTCCGACTGACTGCCACTGGAAGGACTTCTTGAATGCGGTCCTGCAAAATACTACAGGACTGACATTTGGCATTTCCACTCTCTGCTTTGAGATGCTGGGCACTTCTCATAGAAGGGCATATTCATTGATTGCTGCACATGCGCACTAGTCCACCAAAAATTTCATTGGCTGAGTTTATCAGTATTGATGATCTCAGCTGGAGAAGGAGTGACGGCTGCAGAGAGACCAGGGAAAAAAGGTAAGTGAAACTATTTTTTTTTTGTATCACTTCCTAGATAATCTAACACTCTAGCATTAGGAATACATGGTTTTATTCTTAACACTCCTATGTATGCGCGTTGTATGAACTGATTATACAGAAAGTTAGGTAGGCTCCATTCATTTCCCATGTTGTTTTAGTCACAGAGTATGTGACTAAAACAAAGTAAGTTTCGTCTTATATTTTTGCCCAGGAACAGAAATATAATTTAAGTATGATGTGTAAAAGAGGTAAGATAGAACAGACATGAAACTACTAAAGGAGAAAAGGCACTGGAGATTTCATTTTATTGCAAAGGGAGAATGGCAGCATGAAGTACTGAGAAATATTACAGCAATAAAAAAGATTTAGATAAAAACACAGTATAACAGTATGTATAGTGCAATGAAAAGTTACATTTACTTAACTTATAACTTCAGCATATAAAGTAAGATGCTGTGTGAGCACAGCATTACATGCCTCCTATTAAAGGTACACTATAGGCTCTCAGACCACTTTATCTCAATTGATTGGCCTAGGTACCATGTTTCCCCCGTGTTAACCCTGCAAATAAATACATTGCCATTCTGCAGAATAGTAATGTTTTCATTGTAGGGTTTAAATGCCTCTAGTGACTGTCACTCAGACAGCTTCTAGAGGCAATTCTCTGAAATAGCATTGTAAAACTCTGCATGTGCACTATCCTCTGGGAAAATATTGGATTGGCTGAGATCATCGATCTCTGTAATCTCAGCCAAGGAGTCAGGATGGCAGCACAGGGACCAGCACTGCGAGGGAGAACAGTTAAGAAAAATACCTATTTTTACTCCCTGCAGGTGGGGGCCGGTAACTAATACAGCCAGGGCACTATATAGCGTTAGGAATACAAATTTGTGTTACTTTAATAATTCAGGTGATTTTGTCCATCAGTGATGCCCATTTTGACCTGTTTATAAGACAGATGCCTAGATCAAGTTATTACACATTGTCAGGTGAAATCTACGAAGAATGATACACATTTTTTGCTATTCAGACAATCTAACAACTGGCACATGGTTTTACAAATGTGGAATGTCATTGCTCACAAACAGATTCATGGAATGGTGGCAAGATGTGAAAGTAAACAATTCAGAGTTGAGAATTTCAAGTTGAAAAAAATAGGCCTTAGAAGGTTTATCTGTTTCCCAGATACTTTGTATTATTTACAGTTTTAGGTAGTATTATTAGAATGTCTGAAAATTGCTTCTAGTCTTTAACATTTACACTTTTAATCATTGCAATGCTCCTGTTTAAAGATAATTTAAGATCGATACGTTAATTCTATCTTGCACTGTAGCATCCTTGCGCTCTGAACTCAATCACCAACATGCAGCAGCAATTGACCACTTGAGGAATAATCACCTCCAGGAAATGGAAATGGCTTCAGAGGAGCTTGAAAGGCAAAAGGAGCTCAGTCGACGGCAGGTAATTATGAAAGTAAAAAAAAATTCGCAGGAGAGAGTGTTGCAAGAGTTGCTTCCTTGTCTTCCTATACCCTAAAATAAATGAACATAATTTCAGAGGTTCATTAATTATCCCCTAATAATTGTAACAAAAATTAAACATTTCAATGTCAATAGAGAATGACATCTTATATCACATTAGGTTGTTACATCACAAGTTATATTACACAACATTCTAGATATTATCACCTATAGTGTTTCAATGTATTACACAAATCAATAACATTGTTTATTCACTGGACGTTTTCTTCAGTTTCTCATGTGAGCCTATAAAGAACTATTCTTGGTGATATAGGTTATTAGACGTCTACAGAGAAGAAGATAGGATAAATTCATAGAATAGGAAAACACTCTAGTCAATTATTCAATTATTCAATTATTACTCTAGTCACTCTAGTCAAAAAGATGTGCTGGAAATTTCCTTACATAAAGTAGGTTCATAGCACTCAGCAGCAGTAAGTGTAAGAATGATACAGTAACATTTTTGAGTTTGAGGAATTAATCATAGCCTGAGGGTTGAATCAAGTGGATGATTCTGGGCAAGGTAAACAAGTATGCAGAGAGATGTAAGATAAAGATGCTAGATTAAAAAAAACAAATTGATGAAGTTCAGAAGTCATGTAATTGTCCAATAGAGGCTCATTGTGTTATTGATAGGGACTTCTAGACTTCCCAGTTGGGGCTTGTGTTTAACTATTAATGGCAGATTTTCCTGTGGAGACCTGTAAATGTAAATATCTCTTTTGACATTTAGCTTATTATTGTTCTCCATTTAGATGCTTCAAACAGTATTGGTAGGTTCTAAAAAAAAGTGCATTCTCCTGCATCTTATCCTCTGCTGTGATGCACTTTAGGCCGCCTGTACCCCAAAGTCATATTTATAGAGACAAATTTAAATGATAACTGTGATACTAAAATGCACCATATTAATGTAATCTTTATATCATAAGTTATATATATTTTTATTTGTATATATATATATATATATGCCATTTTTGAAGAAATTTTTTCTTCTTTTAAATATAGTCTCCTCCTTTACTGTGTTGATTCCCTTTATGTATTTAAATGTTTCTATCATATCCCCCCTGTCTCGTCTTTCCTCCAAGCTATACATGTTAAGATCCTTTAACCTTTCCTGGTAAGTTTTATCCTGCAATCCATGAACCAGTTTAGTAGCCCTTCGCTTTCCAAAGTATCAATATACTTCTGATGATATGGTCTCCAGTTCTGCGTACAATACTCCAAGTGAGGTCTCACCAGTGTTCTATACAATGGCATGAGCACCTCCCTATTTCTACTGATAATACCTCTCCCTATACAACCAAGCATTCTGCTAGCATTTCCTGCTGCTCTATTACATTGTCTGCCTACCTTTAAGTCATCTGAGGTAATTACTCCTAAATCCTTTTCCTTAGATGTTGAGGTTAGTAGGGTATCAAATATTCTATACTCTGCCATTGGGTTTTTATGTCCAAGATGGATTATCTTGCACTTATCCACATTAAATGTCAGTTGCCACAGATCTGACCATTTTTCTAGTTTGCCATTTGGCCTATCCCTCATGGAACATCAACCCTGTTACATATCTTAGTATCATCAGCAAAAAGACATACCTTGCCATCAAGACTTTCTGCAATATTACTTATAAACATATTAAAGAGGATGGGTCCAAGTACAGATCCCTAAGGTATCCCTCTGGTAACTAAACCTTGCTTAGAATATACTCCATTGACTACAACCCTTTGTTGCCTGTCACTCAGCCACTGCCTAACCCATTCAACAATATTGGAATCCAAACTTAAAGATTGTAGTTCATTGATGAGCCTTCTATATGGAACATTGTCAAAAACCTTACTGAAATCTAGGTAAACCATGTCTACTGCACCAGCCTGATCTATTATTTTAGTTACCCAATCAAAAATATCAATAAGATTAGTTTTTCATGATCTCCCTGAAGTAAGCCCATGTTGTCTCTGATCTTGAAATTCATGTGATTTTAGATGTTCAACAACCCTATCCTTTAACATGGTTTCCATCACTTTCCCCACTACTAAAGTAAGGCTTACTGGCCTATAGTTGCCCAACTCCTCCCTACTACCTTTCTTGTGATTGGGCACAATCTTAAAATTCCACTCTTCTGGGACTACTCCTGTAGGGACTACTCCTGTAATGAGTGGTTAAATAAATTTGTTAATTGTTTTGCTAGTACACCACTAAGCTCTTTTAATAATTTGGGTGTATCCCTTTTGGCCCCATCAACTTATTTGTCTTTACTTTGACAGTTAAAAATAGAACCTCTGATTCTGTAAACTCACATGTAACAAATGACTAATTTGTCCTTTTTCCTAACTGAGGTCCCTTTCCTTCATTTTCATCTGTAAATACTGAACAAAAATATGCATTGAGGCAGTCAGCTAGACCTTTATCCTCTTCTACATCTTCCTTTTGTTTTTAATTTAACTAATCCTTGTTTTACTTTCCTTTTCTCATTTATGTATCTAAAAATGTTTTATCCCCCCTTTTTAACTGACTGATGCTCCTTTAACTTTCTGCCTAATCTTATAGATCTGTCTGTCATCCTCTCTTTGGGTTCTTTTATAATCACTAAATGCTAGCTTTTTTGACTATTTTGGCCACTTCTGTGGAGTACCACAGTCGTTTCTTTTTTTGCTGCTCTTACTGACAAGGCTAATTGAATTTTCTGTTGCTTTCAGTAGTGCAACTTTTAAATAATCCAATTTCTCTGCAGAATAAGTTGGCGCTTTATATATGCCGATAGTAATAGAGTCTTTTCATTTTCCAGAATGTAATTATGAATCAAGGATACTGGTTTGGTTGACAACTAAACCCTATCTACTAATAAAATCTTTGACGGTTTTGAAGGTTTAATTGAATAAAGTGTCATGTTATGGACATGTTTTAAAGGAGGCTGAGCTTCTTAGAAGAATATCAGAACTCGAGGAGCAGCAGAGGCATCAAGAACATCATGTATCTAATCTGAATAAGGAACTGGTTATACTGCACGAGAGCATTAACACGTTAACTAAGGAATTGGAGTTCAAGGGAAAAGAGATCCTCCGAATACGCAGTGAAGCCAATCAACAGATTAGGTATGCTTGTACAACCCTATCCATTACATATAATCACTGTTTGTGACTTCAAACCCCAGAGATACAATACAGTAAAACAACAAACTGGAATATAATTCAGATCTAAATACTAGCATCTTCCATAATACAGACAAATTCTTGTTGTATTTGTCAACATAAAAATATAGCATTTGCCAGGCTAAATAGTAAAACAGAGTTTTCTCACATTTTGCATCTACAAACCTAAGAAACAAAATCCCTAAGAAACATTAACGTACAATTTGCCACGGTCCTGTGTTGGTATCTGCAGTGTTATCTATAGAAATGCAGCTTCAGCGTTAATCTATAGAAAACCATGACATCTTTTAGGCATATATCTCTTAATCATACTTAAAGGGACACTCCAGGCACCCAGACCACTTCTGCCCATTGGAGTGGTCTGGGTGCCAACTCCCACTACTCTTAACCCTGCAAGTGTAATTAATGCAGTTTTTTATAAACTGCAATAATTACCTTGCAGGGTTAACTCCACCTCTAGTGACTGTCCACTAGACAGCCACTAGAGGGCACTTCCTGGTTCCTAGCACGCTGTGTGAGGACCTCCAGCGTCGCTCATTTCCCCATAGGAAAGCATTGAAATGCATTTTCAATGCTTTCCTATGGGTAGCGCTAATGCGCATGCGCGGCATTGCCACGCATGCTCATTAGGTCTCCCCGGCTGCTGGGCGGGATCAGTCTCACTCAGAAGGAGGAGCGGCGCGGAGGGAGAAGCAGCGACGTGGGACATCGTCGCTGCCTCAGGTAAGTTACTGAAGGGGTTTTCACCCCTTCAGCAATCGGGGATTGGGGGGTGGGAGGGAGAGGGAACCTGCAGTGCCAGGAAAACGGATTGTTTTCCTGGCACTGGAGTTTCCCTTTAAATATCCCAATTTGCTGAGATAAAGTTTATACTGTTTGTAGCTGCTTATCTCCTATTACTCTGTTCACATAGCAGGGGTGTTTGACTAAAATGTCTAGTAGAAACTAGTATGGAGACAAATACTGGGACTGGCTAAGTCAGTGTACAGCGTATTGCATTAAAATATATTGTGCTGTCAGTAGAGCTATTTAAAGGGATACTGTAGGCACTGTAACCATTTCATCTGACAGAATTGGTTTTAGTGCCCAGAGTGCCCTGGCATTGGTCCTCCATTGGTCCTCTATTTTCAAGCACTGAATGAGGGCCCTTGCTTCCCATTATCCGAATAGGCACTGTGATAGGCTGAAAACTGTCAGGTGATGCTCCCAGTCTCAATCACAGCCACCCATTGCTGCTCAGGTGAATGCTTCCTCTTTAACCCAAGCAGCACAGGTGGATGTGCTACTGGAAACCATTTTATAGATCATTACAATATGGAATGGAAGGGTGACATCAGGGGACTCCAGACATTATAATCCCTTCAATGAGATGTAGGAGTTATTGTGCCCACAGTGTCCCTTAAAAAAACACTATAGCGTTAGGAACACAAACATGTATTCCTAATGCTTTAGTGCCATAGTCCGTAATTAGGCTAGTGCTCACAGATGAATTAGAGAGAACATGGTAAAGTTAGGTGCATCAAGGGAAAAGCTGCTGTCTGTTGGATACATGAAGAAATATCTAACCTAAGTCAGCTACTTGCATGCAGCTCATATCATCACATAACATGCAGGTATTTCCACAAGAGGTGTTAGTACAGGAACAACACAGTCATCCATTTTATAGTTTTAATTACTTTCCAATCGATAGAGAAAGGTGAACGAAAGTATAATTGCAACTAGCAGACTGTTGTATTCGTATCCTGTTTATAGGTTGTGATATAAAGGTACCAAAGTCATTATATTCATTAAATTTTTAGTTAATAAGTAAAAAGGTAAAGAAAGCAGTTTCAACAACATTGATGCTTAAGTACATTTATATTTGACAAATGTCACGCATGATACATATTCTTGTATGCTTTAAAAATGTATCTAACTTCATGAATTAAGGATATGCTGTTGTATCTGAAATTGAAGCTGTTTGAGGACAAAGGGAGAAGGGCATGAATATTGCATAAGTATTTAAGAGGATTATTCGCAAAAATCAGAAATATCAACTGAATTACTCAAATTATCATAGCCTTACTGGACAGAAACCTCTAATTCCAGTATTCAAGGACTACAGGCAACAACGTGCTTTGCACAATGTGTAATATAGGCTATGCATTCTTAGGCTATTACTTTGTCTAAATATTTTCATTAATTTTTATGAATAAATCTAATTGTAGGCTATGCTGCTTTCACTAAATACAGAATTACAAGTAACGTAAAACCCTGTTGAGCAAAGAGGTAGATGCTCAATGCATCCACAGAAAGCTATGGAAAGAACATTATTGGTTGACCTCACTGCAGACCTTGCAAATCCTATGTATCATTAATCCAAGTACACTACATACATCAATTTGTTACATAGCTACATAGTTACATTGCTGAAAAGAGACTTGCGTCCATCAAGTTCAGCCTTCCTCACATTGTTAAAAAGGGCTTCTATATTTCAGGCGAGATAAGAAGAGAAAGAAATCCAAGCTTCCTCTTTTTATAATAGTATCATTTGTACCCTACATATTTTATTTAATTTCTTTGTTTACATATTTTATAGAGGGCTACAAATGCAACATTTTGGATGCAGAAGCAGGCTTTCGGAAGCCTTGAGAAGCCTTCAATAAATTACCAATCAATGCAACATATTTTGTTGCAAGCCTGTTGCCAAATTATGCATCCATTGGCCTTTTGGTTTTACTTTTTAATGGTTGTTAACAAATACAGTAAAATTTGGGAATATTTTAGAAATAAATTGCACACAATTTACTGAGTTTTTACAGTAGAGGTATTGGCAACGTATTTAATGTTTGGAGAATAAACCTCTGTTTTTTATTGTTATTGTACAGTAGACAGTAGTTAGTCATGCTTAATAACAGTATGTCCTCTTACATTAGCTGTGGAGCATGAAATTAAAGATATTCTGTTATCTGTACAATAATGCTTACCACTTTGCCTGACTTTTAATTAACTGTGAAATGCATAAATGCTATTCAGCTATAATGTAACCTCTTTATTTATATTTAAAACAAATTATAGGAAATAGGAATGATATAATAAGTACTTACTCTTTTTACTTAAAGGAAAAGCTATAAACCCCTAAAGCACTTTTGCTTGCTGAAGTGCTTTAGGGTTAACAGAGTGTCTTTATTTAAGTCCCGATTTTAAGAGAAATCCACAATTTTCTAAAGGTGCTAGGTTTCATCCTTCCAACGCTCCATCCATCCATAATTCCATCAGACAGCTGGAACAATGCTCCTCCTAATAGCTTTGTGCTGAAGAATCAATCCTCTATGAGAAACATTGCAGGTACAGCATAGTGAATGCTGCGCATGCACCCTGTCTCCCACTGCTTCTTATGAGAAGCATTCTGTTGGCCTGGAAAACATCAGTACTGTGTTGAGGAGACCCTCTTGCTGATGGATTAGAGGTGAAATGCTGGAATGTACCTTTTAAGGGATATTACAATGACAAAACAATGATAGTACATTTAAATGCTTACATTTGATGCATGCAAACAATGTAGTTTACTCACAAAATAATGAATTGAAAACCATTGCAAGGTAGGTAAAAATTGCTAATTTTGTCAAATTCTCCAGGTATGGCCACACAATCTAACTAACTAACCTTGTATTTCACATGAAATTTAGGAATTAAAGTTATGAGTCATTCTGAGAATATTTTTGTGTTGAAATGATAAAAAAAATACTTATTTCTCTTATGCTTCGATGTTTTAAGTAAAATGTAGCTTCCGCTATCCCTACCCCGTAATTCCTAGCCTTCTTTTCTTTTTCCACAATCACTACCATAAATAAGCCATTTTCATGCCCACTTCAAATACTTATCATATCCAATTGAAAGGGCTTAACAATAAAATTGCTGACCTACCAGCAAGTTAATATGATATTGATATACAAGAAGCACACAATCTTTTTTTCACAATTGCATTAAAAATATATATTTCTCAAAACACACATGGCCAAGAGTGCACAGAATATCAAGTCCATATCTAGGGTGTTTAATATGACATTTTATAAGAGTAAGATCGGATTATTATAGCAAGTTACATCAAAAACTTTCCCAAAGAGGACATTTTTAGCTACAGGAGGCAAAACTGTTGTGGAATGCTTTATTTTTATTTATTTAATTCATTTTCTAATTTAATAATATAGACTAGAACAAAAAATTCAATAATGAAGCGGGTTACACTGAACAACAATAAGCAAGAACAGTCCTAACAGTGATAGGGCTCTTGAGTATATAACGGTGAATAAGACAATGTACTGAAATCATGAAAAAAGTGATACATAGAATGTAGTTGTGTATGGAATACTTTTGGTAACTTATTGACCTGCTTTAAGTGAAAGGAAAGACCAGACATTCCAAGCTCAATATATTGGCAATTTATAGAGGGTTTCAAACGCAGCAATTTGGATGCAGCAGCAGGCTTTCTCGAGTCTTGATAAGCCTTCAATACATTAACGATAAATGTAACTTGGAGTGCATGCTGCTTCCTTTTACTTGACTCCCGCTAGCTGGTCATTGAGAACCCTGTTTCAGAGTTCGGTTGGCGTGCGCAGTCTCTACCTACAGTTTTGTTACTGTGTTTATTCAAATGGAAAAAAAAAGTAAGTTACAATGAGACGAAATATATGAGATCACATATATTGTCTAATCTCTCTGACTATATTTTAATTATTTATTGAGAATAAGAAGAAATATATAAGTTAAACAGAAGAAAAGAAATGGGGAAAAAGAAAATCCGCCCCTTAGAAAGTGGGTGGAGTCTATTCCCATTAATTGGCTACTCCCTTGAAAGTACAAGGTCACATAAGTGTGGTAATAAATCTTTAATAAACATTTAGAATAATATTAGTTGGTAATAAATTTACCAGAAAAAATAAATAAATTTTAATATCAAATACACCCTACAAGTGTTTAAAGTGAAAATATAAATACAACCACCTATTAAAAACCTGGAAGGTTGCTCCTATAGTAAGCACCCAGATATTTGCACAAGGAGCCTAGATGGATAAGTATCGAGAGACCTATAAAAGGATCAAATGAATGACATCCATATCTCCTAATCGGGGTGAGAATACTGTCTATTCTGGTTCTAGCAGCACAGAATATTGTGGATACTTGCTATAAACGTAGCAGATAAAGTATTCTAGTTCTAGCAGCACAGACTAGTATGAATACTTGCTGTAGAGGCAGCGAGTGAAATGTGGGGAAAAAAATAGGATATGCAGTGGTTACTCAAAAGAGGGGCATACAGGAGAGTTCGAAGTGACCTATTAAAGGTCTGTGAGGTTATCCCTCCGTATAGTGAGCCGTGCTCGAAGACCACAGAGAGAGCTTCCCAGCAGGACCTAAGGTTTTCAAAGTAACATGCCTGTGAATGCCCTGAAACTAACTGACAATTCCCCCGCCAAGTAAACTGCTGCTTCAAGGCAGCCTAGCAGTATCCCTCAAGCTTGCATAATGAAACCAGTGTAGACAGCGTAGAAGCCCAGGTAAGTAATTTAGCAAATCAGCCCATCAGCTCGACGCGCGTTTCGGCGTTTCTAAACGCCTTTGTCAGGAGCTAACCAGTGAGTGATCCCGGACCTGTTTATAAAGGGGGGTCCACTGAGCTCCTCCCCTCGTTAATCCTCCAATCCGTCGTCTCGAAATTAGGGGTTGGTCCGAGTAGGGTTCCACGCCCTCTCTCTTCCCCGGACCAATCCTGGAGGGGTGGGGGGGCGTGTGGAAAGGTAGGGGGATCAGTACTAAACAACTCTAATGCCCATCCGTCTGTGTACCGGAGTAGGGGCGGTGACAGATACAGATGGATATAAAGTGTCCACATTGTGTGTTAATTATCACACACAATGTAGATATAGGTCTGCCATAATCAAGGGAGCTGAAGGAAGCCATATGGACATATCAGGGCGAAAATATTATCGCTCCGTCCAAAGAAAGGGGCCAACTCTCCCATAGGCGGCATGTTCCAGTATAGGGGTCTATCCCCTGTGCAGTAAAGTCACCATCCACATTATGGCACCTATAAATGCAGCTTTTTGTTGCAGTGCTAGCAGTGCCAGAACGGTGTGTAGATTCCCTTATTAGGCGATAGAAGTAGGGTTCCACGCCCTCTCTCTTCCCCAGACCAATCCTGGAGGGGCGGGGGGGCGTGTGGAAAGGTAGGGGGATCAGTACTCAACAACTCTAATGCCCATCCGTCTGTGTACCGGAATAGGGGCGGTGACAGATACAGATGGATATAAAGTGTCCACATTGTGTGTTGATTATCACACACAATGTAGATATAGGTCTGCCATAATCAAGGGAGCTGAAGGAAGCCATATGGACATATCAGGGCGAAAATATTATCGCTCCGTCCAAAGAAAGGGGCCAACTCTCCCATAGGCGGCATGTCCCAGTGTAGGGGTCTATCCACTGTGCAGTAAAGTCACCATCCACATTATGGCACCTATAAATGCAGCTTTTTGTTGCAGTGCTAGCAGTGCCAGAACGATGTGTAGATTCCCTTATTAGGCAATAGATGAATGTTCCCTCTTTGTTCACGCTTCACTAATTCCAAGCCACAGAAACGTATGTCTTTAGAGGACCCGCCATGACTCTCTTTTAGATGTCTGGAGATTGGGGTATCGACACGATTTTTTGGGGACCTAACGTGTTCCTTAATACGTTCTTTAAAGGCCCGGAAAGTTTTACCCAATACATCATTTTGCAGCTGCAAGTGAGAAGGTATACTACCCCCATTGAATTACAGTTGAAGAAATGGGGTATCTGGTAGGTTTGTTTGCCTTCACTATCACTTATTTTCTTTGAGTCTCTAAGAATGTATCTACATGCCACACATCTGCCGCAGGCATATGAGCCTGTCGGGACCTTCCGTCCCAGCCAAGTGGGGTTTAGATTTTGTTTAGTCGTGAAATGGCTGGGAACCAAGATGTCCCTAAGGTTCCTGCCTCTGCGAGCCGTTATGGTGGCTTGGGGACTCAATACATCTTTGAGATGGGTGTCCTTTAGGAGGATAGGCCAGAATTTCTGTATAGAACGTTTAACTTCATTCCAGCCGGTGTCGAAAGTCCCTATCATCCTGATTATTTTCTTGGTAGTGTTCTCAATACAGGGTGATTCTGTCAATGGGTCCTCTCTGTCAGTTAGCAACGCCCTTTTATAGGCTCTCTTAAGGCACCTATTAGGGTATCCCTTCTCCTTAAACTGTTGTCTCAGAGTTTTGGCTTTCAGTTGGAAGTCCAATATATCCGTGCAGTTACGCCGTAATCTGAGATATTGTCCAGTGGGGATGCCCTGTTTAAGAGGGCTAGGGTGAAAGCTATCCCATTTAAGTAGGGAATTAGATGCCGAGGGTTTCTTGAATAAGGTAGTTTTCAAGGAGCCATCGTCACAGACCGAAATGGTTAGGTCCAGAAAGTTTAGATTAGAGCCCCCGAATTCTGCCGTAAATCTAAGATTGTCGTCGTTGATGTTAAGGAGGGACACAAAGTTATCAAATTCCTCACAGGTACCCTTCCACACTATAATGACATCGTAAATGTACCTGTACCAAGAAATAATCTTAGGTCTAAAGGGAGAGAGGATGTCAGAAGCCCAAATTTGTTCCTCCCACCAGCCCAGGTGGAGGTTGGCATACGATGGCGCACAAGCTGTGCCCATCGCCGTACCTCTCACCTGGTGGTAGTATTTATTATGGAACAAAAAGTAATTGTGAGACAGTATGAAGTTGAGAAGTTTTAGGGTGAAGGTGGTGTGTGCTTGGTATTCGGGCCCTCTTCTGTCTAGAAAGTGTTTAATGTGTTCAATCCCCCTTTGGTGAGGGATGGAGGAGTAGAGTGCCTCCACATCGAGACTACACAGATTTGCGGTGGGTTCCATTCTTTGGTTTAGAAGCAAAGATAGGGTCTGTTTTGTGTCCCTAATGTATGAGGGTAGACGTTCCACGAAAGGTCTAAGGATCTGGTCAATATAAAGGCTGCCATTCTGGGTTAAGTTGTTAATCCCAGAAACTATTGGGCGGCCTGGTGGATCCTCTAGGCATTTGTGGATTTTGGGCAGGCAGTAGAAGGTTGCTATCCTAGGCTGACGGTTGAGGATAAAGTGGTATTCCCCATCCGATAGCAACCCTCCACTGCGGCCTTCATCCAGAATCGCTTTATAACTATTGAGAAAGGTGTTAGTAGGGTCGGAGGGGATGATGGTATAGGTGTCTTCATTGCTCAGAACCCTCTTCACCATTTTCTCGTAGTTAGATGTATCCATGACCACAACATTGCCCCCCTTGTCTGCCTGCTTGATAATCACATCATTGTTGTCTTTGAGTGATTTTAGCGCAGTCTGTTCCCTCTTAGACAAGTTGTCATTAGGGAGGGAGTGGAGGTTGTTGTGTTCTATACCATCAATCTCGCTTTTGACGGCTTCAAGGAATAAATCATTATTCCTGAAGGATGACAAGTTGGGGGTAAAGTGGCTTTTAGGTTTTAATTCGGTGTGTTTAATTGATGATTGTAGGTCATTTTCATCAAGGAGAGAGACTAGAGTGTTAAGGCATTCGATATCTCTGCTAGAGAGGCCTAAGGATTTGGCTTTCTTTTCTTTGTTCAGTTCGTGAAATTTGTGTAGTGCCAACTTTCGTACAAATAAATGTAGATCTTTGGTCCACATAAATCTGTCGAAAGCTGGAGTGGGAACAAAAGAAAGACCCTTTCCCAAAATATTGAGCTGGAATTCATCTAGTTGACAAGATGATAGGTTAATTACTTGCAATTTAGGGGTATGGGCAGTTGTAAATTCAGGATCAGGTCTTAATAACGTCTCGCAGAGGCAGGAACCTTAGGGACATCTTGGTTCCCAGCCATTTCACGACTAAACAAAATCTAAACCCCACTTGGCTGGGACGGAAGGTCCCGACAGGCTCATATGCCTGCGGCAGATGTGTGGCATGTAGATACATTCTTAGAGACTCAAAGAAAATAAGTGATAGTGAAGGCAAACAAACCTACCAGATACCCCATTTCTTCAACTGTAATTCAATGGGGGTAGTATACCTTCTCACTTGCAGCTGCAAAATGATGTATGTGGGTAAAACTTTCCGGGCCTTTAAAGAACGTATTAAGGAACACGTTAGGTCCCCAAAAAATCGTGTCGATACCCCAATCTCCAGACATCTAAAAGAGAGTCATGGCGGGTCCTCTAAAGACATACGTTTCTGTGGCTTGGAATTAGTGAAGCGTGAACAAAGACGGGGTGACTATGACAAAGTCCTACGCCAAAAAGAATGTAGGTGGATTTATAAACTTAATACCTTGAACCCAAGGGGTTTAAATGAGGGATTTTCCTTCTCCCCATTCATATAAGGCACTAGCCCCTGTATATAGTTTGCTTTTTCATTTTCTTTTCCTTTTATTATTTATTATTTTTACTTAACTGGCAAGCACTACTCAGTGTTTCTTTATTAATAGTGATCATTTTGTGTACACATTTCATGGTAGTAATAATCTCTAAATACCAGCGATGTTTATCTATGCTGTTCCTCCCTACTGAGGGATCAACACTGACAACATATCCCTATAGTTATTGAATCAAGGGAACATTCATCTATTGCCTAATAAGGGAATCTACACATTGTTCTGGCTCTGTAACAAAAAGCTGCATTTATAGGTGCCATAATGTGGATGGTGACTTTACTGCACAGTGGATAGACCCCTACACTGGGACATGCCGCCTATGGGAGAGTTGGCCCCTTTCTTTGGACGGAGCGATAATATTTTCGCCCTGATATGTCCATATGGCTTCCTTCAGCTCCCTTGATTATGGCAGACCTATATCTACATTGTGTGTGATAATCAACACACAATGTGGACACTTTATATCCATCTGTATCTGTCACCGCCCCTATTCCGGTACACAGACGGATGGGCATTAGAGTTGTTGAGTACTGATCCCCCTACCTTTCCACACGCCCCCCCGCCCCTCCAGGATTGGTCTGGGGAAGAGAGAGGGCGTGGAACCCTACTTCTATCGCCTAATAAGGGAATCTACACACCGTTCTGGCACTGCTAGCACTGCAACAAAAAGCTGCATTTATAGGTGCCATAATGTGGATGGTGACTTTACTGCACATGGGATAGACCCCTATACTGGAACATGCCGCCTATGGGAGAGTTGGCCCCTTTCTTTGGACGGAGCGATAATATTTTCGCCCTGATATGTCCATATGGCTTCCTTCAGCTCCCTTGATTATGGCAGACCTATATCTACATTGTGTGTGATAATTAACACACAATGTGTGGCAGGGTGGTGTAGTGGTAAGGAAGAGGTTTAGCAGCATGTAAACCAGGGTTCGAAACCCAGCAGAGTCAGTTCCTCACATTACTCCCACCTCTACAGGCGCAGCCTTTGGATGCCCTATTTCCTGGTTTAGCAGGGTACTGTGCATGGAAAGACTGAAGAAGATCAGGAGCATGAATATTGTTCCCATGATCTATCCTCTTCACCATAGCCTTTCCAAAGAACCAAATATTGAAGCTTGTTGCGGAATATCCTGGAGTCAAGAATTTTTTCCACCTCGTATTCATCTTCACCATCCACGAGGACTGGTGGTGGGGCAGGCAGGGCTCGACCAGGGAAAGTATTTTCATGAAAAGGTTTAAGCAGTGCAACGTGAAACACTGGATGTATTTTCATGGAATCTGGAAGTTGCAGACGGAAGGTGACAGCATTGATCTGAGCGATGATCTCAAAAGGACCCATGAACTTTTGACCCAATTTATGAGAAGGAATCCTAAGTTTAAGATTCTTTGTTGACAGCCAAACCTTGTCACCAACATGATAAACTGGGGCCTCCTTTCTATGCCTATCAGCAGCTCTTTTGTAACATTCCTGAGCCTCCGAAAGAGTCTTCTTCAACAGTTCTTGGGAATCTCGTAAGGCGGTTAGCCGGTCAGTGACTGCAGGAATGAAAGTAGTAATTGGGAGACTCACTAGAAAGGTTGGATGGTAACCATAATTAGCAAAAAATGGGCTCAGAGAAGTGGAGCAGTGTTGGGCATTGTTATAGGCAAATTCCGCCGTGGGTAGAAAATCCAGCTAGTCATCCTGCAGGTAACTAATATAGCACCGCAAATATTGTTCTAACGTCTGGTTGGTTCGCTCAGTCTGTCCATTACTTTGTGGATGAAAAGCTGACGACAGATTTACATTAATACCTAGAATAGAACAAAAATATTTCCAAAAATGAGATGTAAATTGCACTCCCCTGTCAGAAATTACTTCATCAGGCACTCCATGCAAGCGAAATATTTCCCGAATAACTAGGTCAGCAGTCTGTTTAGCTGAAGGGAGACCACGAGCTGGTATGAAATGACTCATCTTAGTTAACCGGTCCACAACAACAAGAATGGTAGTGTGTTCCTTAGAGGGAGGTAGTTCCACAATAAAGTCCATGGAAATAGATCCCCAGGGACGATGAGGAATAGGAAGAGGCTGAAGCATGCCAACAGGGGATGAGCGAGGATTCTTATGTCTGGCACATACATCACAAGAGGACACATACTTCTTAACATCCTCATAATATTTAGGCCACCAAAAGGATCGGGTAAGTAGTTCTTGTGTCTTTCGGATTCCTGGATGACCTGCTGGTTTTGAGTCATGGTAGAGACGTAAAACGTCCAGTCGCACTGATTCTGGAACAAACAGACGTTGTTGAAAAATCCAAAACCCATTAAGCATGGTCATATGAAGATCACGAGGAGGATCACGAAAAACTGGATCATCAGCGTAGCCCTTTTTAATGCGAGACATTAGATCAGAAGGAAAGGTAACTCCTAAAAATCTACTCTCAGGCAAGATGGTGGCTTTGGTTACTGTAGTATGGAGGGGGTCAGCTATCCTAGACAAGGCATCTGCCTTGCCATTTCTGGAACCAGGGCGGTATGAAATCAAAAAATTAAACCTTGAGAAAAATAGGGACCAGCGTGCTTGTCTGGCTGACAGTCTCTTAGCTGATTGAATACATTCCAGATTTTTGTGATCTGTGAGGACAGTAATTGGATGGGTGGCTCCCTCCAAGAGATGTCTCCATTCGGCAAAGGCAGCTTTTATAGCCAAAAGTTCTTTATTCCCTATGTCATAATTTCTTTCTGCTGGTAACATCTGGCGGGAATAGAAGGCACATGGATGTAACAACATCTTAGGTCCAGTCCTTTGAGACAGTATAGCCCCAACAGCTGAATCAGAAGCATCTACCTCTACAGTAAATGGCAATTCTGGCTGAGGATGTACCAGGATAGGGGCAGATGTAAACAGAGTCTTTAATCTGGAAAATGCAGTGTCAGCCTTATTGGACCACTGAAAAGAAGTCCCTTTACGTGTAAATTCAGTGATCGGTGTAATAACGGCAGAGAAATTCTTAATGAAACGCCTGTAAAAATTGGCAAACCCCACAAATCTCTGAATATCTTTTTCATTCTTGGGGATGGGCCAGTCCAGCACAGCTTTAATTTTACTTGCGTCCATACTTAAACCTTTAGGAGTTATTACATATCCCAGGAATTGAATTTCTGTTTGTTCAAACTCACATTTTTCCAGTTTAATGTATAGGTGGTGGGTACGAAGGCGCTCAAGAACAATGCAGACCTGTTTTCTGTGATTTTCAAGATTATCAGAAAATATCAGGATATCATCCAAATATGCCACAACAAACTGATCCAGGAGATCCCGTAGTACATCATTGATTAGATGCTGAAAAGTTGCAGGGGCATTACAAAGCCCAAATGGCATTACTAGATATTCGTAATGTCCGTACCTGGTTCTGAAAGCTGTTTTCCATTCATCATTTGGTCTTATGCGAATCAGATTATATGCCCCCCGTAGATCAAGCTTCGTAAATATTTTAGCTGAACGAAGTCTCTCCAGAAGTTCAGGAATGAGAGGCAAGGAATAGCGGTTTTTAACAGTGATTTTATTAATGCCCCTGTAATCGACACATGGCCGTAGACTGCCATCTTTCTTTTCTACAAAGAATATAGGAGCTCCTGCTGGAGAAGTAGATGGTCGAATAAAGCCTTTGGCAAGATTTTCTTGTATGTATTCACGAAGTGCTTTCAATTCAGGCTCAGAAAGGGAGTATATACGGCCAAATGGGATAGCAGCTCCAGGTAGCAGCTCTATGGGGCACTCATAAGGCCTGTGAGGTGGAAGCTGATCAGCATTCTTCTTATCACAGACATCTGCAAAATCCCGATATTGTAGAGGAAGCTTAGTTAAGTTTGTATCAACCATTTCATTAATTGTTGTGGCAACAGTTGTTGCCTTAGAGGGTTGACAATTTATTAAGCAGTGTTCTGAAGGAAAGGACAAAGTTCTAGTCTTCCAATCAATCTGTGGGTTATGCAGAGCAAGCCAGGGTATACCCAAAATCACTGGAAACTGTGTTGAGGAAATTAGGTGGAAAGATATAGACTCATGGTGATTCACTTCCAGCATCAATTTTAAGGGCACAGTCTCATGTGTAACCGGGCCTGACATGAGTGGAGACCCGTCTACTGTTTCCATTAACACAGGTGAAGATTTAGGGATAGACTGAATTTTATTTCCTGCTGCAAATTTGATATCCATAAAGTTTCCGCCTGCTCCAGAATCTATCATAGCTGTAGTTGAAATTTTATTATCACCATATTGCAAAGTGATAGGCACCACCAAATGAGGATGTTGAGTCATCATACCCTCTTCACCCTGAGCCAGAGAAAACAAGGGTTGTGTGACAGAATCCAGTTGGTCTGAAATCTGGGATTGGTGTTGAATCTGTGCACCCTCAGCAGTCATAGCTATTGTTCTTTTAGACTTGCTAGGGCAATTGATGGCATAATGCCCTGCACTACCACAATACAGGCATAAATTGTGAGTGCGTCGCCACTGTTTTTCTTCATTGGATAGTGACCCTCTTATTAGATCTACCTGCATAGCCTCAGGTTCAGATTCTGTAGGTGTTTGTGGGGTCGGAGTAGAAATTCTTGAATAGAAAGTAGGAGTAGCACTTGGTTTAAAAGAGCCCTGTCTTTCCAATCTTCTTTCTGAAAGTCTCCGATCAATACGGATAGCCAACCGTACAAATGCATCAAACTCAACAGGAAGATCAACACGAGCTAACTCATCTTTTATAGCTTCTGAGAGACCCCTTCTGAAGTGGAACCTCTGGGCTGATTGGTTCCAAGTAGTATCAGCAACCCACTGTCTGAATTCAGCAGCATATTCAGCCACAGAGCGCCTCCCTTGATGTAAATGAAGGAGACTGGCTTCTGCTGTAGCACAGCGATTGGGGTCATCAAAAACTAGGCACATGGCCTCAAGAAAGTCTTTTAAATTGAACTTTCTGGACTGTCCTGTTCCAGAAAAGGGGAGCCCCAAGCCAGGGCTTCATCTTTGAATAGGGAGAAAATAAATCCCACCTTCTCTCTTTCAGATGGAAAACGGTTAGGTAACATCATAAAATGCAAACGGCATTGATTTAGGAAACCCCTAAATTTTTTGCGGTCTCCTCCAAATTTTTCTGGTAGGGGCAAGCGGGCATCTTGTGCAGGTGTAACAGTAGTAGCAGCAGCAGCCGCAACATCATGTGCCCTGTAGCTGGTAAGCTCACCATGCATTGATCGAACTTCATTTTGCAGTTCAGCTACCTGATCCTGCAGCACTTGAATGGTCTGTGCATTAAAAGCAACCTGCTGGGCCAATGCAGAATCTGATCCGACGGTCTCCATGAATGGGCCAGATTATTCTGTAATGATATTGATGTTACAAAGTTGTGGAGTCCAGTAGCCAGATCAGCAATGTTTTCTGCCAGAGGTAGCCACTCGTTACCCAGGTGGTTGAGCCCCTGAGCCTTGAGTGGCCTTCTGGTCTTAAGCAGAGATGGGAGACTGGAACAGAGAGATGATAATCGTAGTGAGGCAAGCCGAGGTCAGTGGGAAGGAGAAGCAGCAAAGTCAAAACGGTCCAAAATCAGCAACAGGTAGGAGAAACAGGAACAAGCTTGATTAGAGAGTACAGGAACCACAATAATCTGGCAAAGGTACAGAGACAGGAAGTGGCTTTTATAGGCCAAGAACCAGACACATGACCAGACACAGCTGAAGAGACTTGTCACTGATACCAATGCTTATAGAGTCAAGGTTACCAGATCTCAGGTACATTTGCAAAAGGCAGGGTGGTGTAGTGGTAAGGAAGAGGTTTAGCAGCATGTAAACCAGGGTTCGAAACCCAGCAGAGTCAGTTCCTCACAGATTTATTACCACACTTATGTGACCTTGAACTTTCAAGGGAGTAGCCAATTAATGGGAATAGACTCCACCCACTTTCTAAGGGGCGGATTTTCTTTTTCCCATTTCTTTTCTTCTGTTTAATTTTTCTACCTGGGGTTAAGCCCCTACTACTCCCTGTAACCTCCTTTTGAGGGTTGGAGGTGATTTATTTCACACCCATAACCTCTCTCTCCTTCTTTCTTTACAAATATATAAGTTAATATATGTTTCTAAGCTCCCTACATTTCAATTACTTAACTGTTTTATTATTTTGGAGCTGTGAAATACACTTGATGAATACTAAAGGTTCTGAGGGACACTAAAAAGAGAGGTAAAAAGATGTCAGAGGGGAAGGGAAAATGAATTAAAAATATTGATAGATACATATTTTCTTATTATGTAATGACTCTCCACAGTAGACATACTACCCAGATTTGGTATTGCTTTGTAATGTACATAATTCTTGAAAATAAAGCAAAATCTTGCCTCTTTTTAACCATACCACTTTTTAACAGCAGCAATCCAAGCATCCTCATAGGTCTCTTGACAACATGCAGGATGCAAGAGAAGTGACTAGGCTATTTTAGACAACCCTTGGCAAAACAAAAAGGCATGCAAGTGTGTAAGATGCCACGTGCACACCCTGTAATTTACAACGCAATGCCATGGAGATTCGCACAAATGCATGTCCAGTTTGTCTAGTTTAAGGGGAAAATAAAGCCTTTTCTGAATAAAAAGCAGGATTCACCAATGCATAATACTTTGTAACTATAAAGAAAACCTATGGATTTTAATGTGCAATTTGTGATTCAAACGTTTAATTAAAATAACCTGTTTGTAATTAAGCACAACATTATTTATTCAATAGTATTTGAAAATGCAATATTGGGATAATCTTGATATGGACTCTGTTGTTTGACTTTCACTAAGGTAGAAATAGAAAATAATACAGGTTGATGCCAGCTTTGGCCATCATGCACATGTGCAGCCATATTAACAAAACAAAGAAATGCACATCAGTGCAGGTTAACAGCTGCCTAGTACCATGAATATCATTCACAGCATACAGTGCTTCTTGACAGTGTCTGACTCACCACCTGGTGCCCTCCCTTATAAAGAGTGTTTTAGAAATACCAAAAGCAAAAACTATAAACTAATGGACTTTTTTTTTTTCTTTGTAAGATTAACATTTGGATTTAATAGCATGTTTATCTTGCTATTGCGAGGGAGTAACGTTCAGCTGCAAACATCACTTAATATATGAAACCATTAGTGAAAGCACTGTTGACTTATGCTACATTAAATTACATGAACCACTTCCCACTCCTACAAAATCCCACTTTATCACATATGTGCCAAGGCTTACCGAGCAATCGTTAATTAAGATATTTGGACGCTGCTGTATTTCATAGATTGGTATTTTACGCTGGTTATAAATGCATTATCAAAATTCCTGAATACATTTAGGCTCTTGTGAAGAAGTAAAATACTATTACATGCTGTGCCTGTTTTCTGTGCTGCATAAAAGTAATTGCCTAGTTTTTAATTTGTGAGGGTTTTTCAGTTGGGTTGGAATTCATCCCTCAAATTGCAGCTGTGCTTCTATGAGCGAGCAATTCTTTCACATCACATTTACCGTATATAACTATGTCTGCAAACTACCAACTGTGCGAGGTCTGCAACCTGTTTTAATAAATGAAAAAGTGTGATGAGGGCACACTAAAAACACCAAAAATAAAATGTAAATGCTGTAGAAAATAAGTGAGAATTCACCATAAAAAAACAGTTTTTTATGCATGTGTATATTTACTTTTTTAAAAAAAGGATGCATGAACAAGAATTAAACAAGAAACATGGGGAAGAGATGAATGACATAGCAGCTACCCACAACACTGAGAAGCAAACAATAGTAGCAGAATTTGCAAAGATTCAAGCAATGCTTACGGACAAAAATGCAGCATTACAAGTTTCGTAAGTTGGAGTGAACTAAACTAATCTACTAGAAAATAATCTTAATTCAAATCATACTAACATCTCTATCTGTTTTTAAATTTCCTTATTGATATGGCATGGATTTTCCCACAAAACATTTTAGAGAAGCTTTATGATAACAAAACGGTAGTTGAAAGTTAGAAATGATAATGAAATTGGCTAGGGTGGGATATGCTTAGAAATAACCTTTGCTTATTTATCATCTGCAACAAAGCAAACGACCCCAGGTGATTTGTTTAAGAACTTGGCGTTATTTTTACATCTCCTAGAAGAAAAAAAAAAACATTTTGCAGTCACGTACGGAGAGTATACTAATCCCTTGAGTGAGCACTGTTGGTTGTAAGAATTTAGGATACTCTCTTCCTCGTCTGTTTTGCAAGATGTTTGTGGGGAGACTAAGTGTGAAGCCAAGATCCACAGCACACTGTGGGATTGACGGCAAGGAGATGTAAAAATGAGTTAGATTGAGTAATTTGTTTGTTTGGGTTTATTTTAGTTGTATTTATTTTTTAACTTTTTTAAATATAGCAGTAGGGAACAAGACACGTAATTGATGTGTCCAACTTTGACTCAGTCTATTAGGTAGCTAGAAAATGAAGACCTTTTTGCAGAACACGTGTGATTTCTGCATTGTGGTGGACAGGGCCTAAAGTCATACAATATGGAATATATTCCTATGTGAAATCAATTCATCAAGGCTGAGATTTCAAAGAAACCTACACTATTACTTGGTCAATTTAACACCAGGAGTTCCACAATGAATACAGCATTATGGAAACCCTAACTACAATACATGGTGATGATGAATTGCATTCCTTCATCCATGACAAGGAATTGTGTTAATACAATTTTTTTTTTTATATCACATTTGTTAATTTTGTATTAAAACTCAATGTAAAGCATTAAATGTAGACAAAATTAATTTGGCAGTGAAATTTATTTTGCTACCCTCATATTACATTTAGTTTAATATATTTAATAAATTAATTTAGTGAACTAAACTAAATATTCTGATTAACGTGCATTGCTTGGAAGATTGTATGTATAAATAAGCAGTTTTGTTTTTTTTAAATCCAAAGGGAAGGGGCATAAAAGTAAAGGAGGAAGCACAGAACACAAAAATAGCCACTATAATGAAGCTACAAAATACATTTATGAGTTGCCAAAACTATGTTACATTCTGCAAGTTTTTATTTTTGTTTATATATGGCACTCCATAGCTTAGCTTCATTCTAGTTTGAATACTCTCAAATATAGATAGACAGATGGGTAGATACATGTCCAAATAAATAAGTGAACACACATTCTATTTGGTGGATTTAATTATTTCAGCCATACCCTTTGATGACAGCTGCCTAAATGCTAAGCATGGTTTACATTAAAGGGATACTAAAGGGAAAGTAAAGTGGAAAATAAGATAAGAGAGCATGGGTGTATATAGACAGTCTTGTTAAGAGTCAGGAATGGAAACTTGGGGGGGGGGGGGGGAACAGCTAAAAAAGGATGTTCAGACATGAAGACTTCGGGGTTTAGTTGCCTTAACAACAAACTGTAACAAAATGAAAACCAAATTGCAAACTGTAGGCCAAAATCAAACATCGAGGACACTGGAAAGGATGGCCAATCCATTTGTCATTTATAGTGTCAATTGCCCCTCAGGTAGAGGGTACAACAATTCCCCAAAGGTATGTTTTATTCTAAGCAGGGTGCCAGGACGTTGCCCCATAGGACAGGATGAGTTAGAAGCAGGTAGACGTATTGCTACGCACTCAGTATAATTATTTATCTTACCACTGCCTATAGATGTCAGTGAATAGGGGACTTCTGCTCACTACATTATATCCACTTGACCCATTGTCCAACACAAATTTTATAAGGATAGAGGAGGCAGTTCAGGGCTCACTTTTTGTTATCAGAGAGTTAGTGGACTGCTAATTACATGAACGCTTCACCAGCTGTGCAAGAGATTAAAAATAAATAAAAAACTGACCGTTTTAATCAATTGCGCTTAATATTTGCAGTAAATGACACGTAAAAAGGATGGCTACACTTTGCTAAATCTCCCCCAATGTGTCCCTTGATTTTTTTCCGAATGTTGACAATTTTGGTTCAGGTAATTGCTTAGAATGGTTGATATTTGATAAGCTATAGCTATCAGCAGGGCTTTTTCATTGAACAATGGCAATAATCTCTGCCCCTCGATTTTGTGCTTTCCAGCTAAGTATTGATTAAGTTGTTGGTGGTTATTGAGCTATGATTGCCTGCAGCATGTATGGTCATATACAGAGAGGCTATTCAGTAGTCTACTGTGATCAATATATAATACACCAGCTTGTCAATGTGAACTTATTTCTGTACTAAAAGACAGGACTCTATTGGCATATTACACTAAGCAACGTGATGAAAATGCTAGTATTATTACTAACTTTTGGCATTTAGCAATAGCCCTATATCAAATACAATGCCAGTTCATTGTGAGACTTAAACTGAAGCTTTTGATGTGCCTTATTATATACCTAGATACATAGGACATCTCCATCTATACTTCATCTTTACATAGAAACATAGAATTTGACGGCAGATAAGGACCCATTTAGTCTGCCCAATTTTCTAAATACTTTCATTAATACCTGGCCTTATCTTATAGTTAGGATAGCCTTATGCCTATTCCACGCATGCTTAAACTCCTTTACTGTGTTAACCTCTACCACTTCAGCTGGAAGGCTATTCCATGCATCCACTACCCTCTCAGTAAAGTAATACTTCCTGATATTTTTAAACCTTTGCCCCTCTAATTTGAGACTATGTCCTCTTGTTGTGGTAGTTATTCTTCTTTTAACCACTTCCCAACCGCGGACGTATCAGGTACGTCCGACAAAAACGGTCCTTAAGGACCTTGGACGTACCTGATATGTCCGTGGCTATTTTGAGCGCTGGAAGCGATTGTGATCACTTCCAGCCACTCTGATAGTATTGCAGCGATGCCTCGATGTTGAGGCATCGTGCAATATCTCTCATTTCTGCTAGGCACCCGGAGACCACCGGGTTGCTCCACGTGGCGCCCGGCAGTTAAGCAGAGGGCAGGCTTCCGATGCTCTTCCTGTGCTGAGTGCCTCGAGGGGTGAGGCACTCAGTGAAGAACTATATTAAAAAAAAAAATCAATACAAATTAAATTAAATAATTGCTATTAACCCCCCTCCCTTCTCCAGCCATGTGGCTCCCATGATGGCACTGCCTTTCTAAAGGCAGTGTGTCATGGGGCTTGAGGGATATCCCTAGCCTGCCTCATCATAGAGGCAGGCTAGGGACATCCAATCAGAGCTTGCCCCATAACAATTTTATTCTAACTATGATCCCCATTTGTCTGATCAGGTCAATATTAGTAAATATTTACTCTGATCAGTGTGGATCTCCTTTCCTCTCTTCACTTGTGTTTTAGTGAGAGAGGAAGATAAATCTGTGTTTTAGGTAGAGAGATTTAGGTAGGGATTTGTAAAATTGTGAGACCCAAAGGCTCTTTTCAGAGCCATTAACCCCTATCTTGCCAGTGATCACTATAATCTGACGTTTTCTGACGTGGACTCATTTGGTTGGAGGTCATTTCACGTAACTACTGGCAGTGGGCCCATAGTCAGAGAGCCATGGAACGCTGCCATATAAAACTAAATAGTAGGGTCTCTAAGTTCATCTTGGGGGTCAAAGGGATTCTGGTTCGCCACAGGGTGTTCTAACGGGAGGCCGCTAATTTTTTGGGGGGTGACGGAGTTCACTTCACAGAGGTCGTGCTCAACCTTTTTAATCTTGCCAGGAAGCAGTGGAACAGGCCTTGAGTGGTTTGGGTGGGAGTGTCCTTGCCCATAGGTTTTGGGCGCAGTGAAATAACACCTAAGCTAGACCATAAGTGGTCTTTAGCGGCACTTCACCCCTCCCCCCCAAGCCCCCCCCCCACCCAACCTAGTTGGGACAGAGCGGTGTAACAACCTTATACATTACAAAGTTTATATTCCCCACCCCCTCTCAGCCAACTGAGGAGGAGGAAAACGGAACACACACCGACTCCTATATTGACGCACCTGCGTCTATACGTATTGCTACTAGTAGCAATCTTTTAAGTTTATTGTAGATAGTTTTCTCTTTTTATTTGACATTGTTCAAGGATAAGACATTAATCTATCCCTTCGGGAATAATTACTTACTGAACATAGTTTGGTTCGACGTTCTCTGACATAGTATGGATAAACAATTGCAGATAGTATCTTACAACGTTAAAGGTCTTAATTCAACAGAAAAGAGAAACATGGCACTGAGAGAATTTCATAAGATGAATGCGGACATTGTATTTCTACAGGAGACCCACTTTAGGGGCAGGGAGGCTCCAAAGCTATGACATAAGAAATTCCCACTGTGTTTTTATAACAATTGCAATCTTAAGAAAATAAGAGGAGTGGCCATTTTGATAGGGGCACAAGTCCCCTTTACTTATACACAGCAGATAACCAATGACACAGGACGATACATCATCTTAATAGGACACATAGGAAGTTCTCCGGTCACGCTAGTTAATATATATTTACCAAACACATATCAATGCGCCTCCCTGAGACGTATACTGTAACAGAACCTTACCTTTGCCTGGGAACATTTATTGCTAAACCTGCCCTTCAACCACTAACCAGGTACATGCACATTAACAGAGACTATAACCACAATGGAATGTTCTTACCTGGTTCATGTGGATTACTTTTAACACAGTTCGGGACATTTAACCACTTTCGTCTATTTTATGCAATCCGTACGGTAGAGATTCAGCATGTATAAGAATGAACACAAACTACCGAACACCGGACCACCGTGCTATTCAATTATGTGGTATTTTACCTCCCAGGTCAGCACTTACCATCCGTATGAAACGCACAAACTTTGTTCCAGTTACTAGGTGGCCGCCATTTCGGGACTTTTACACGTGTTCGCGGCCAACTTAGTTCACGAACAGCGGTGATTTGCCGTCAAGTGTCTGGAACCAAAATCGGACACTCGAGTAGGCGAACACCGCAGAGACCTCCATAACACCGTAAATTTGTGCTGGAACTACCGACCGTGCTGCCGTTCGGTAGAGAGACTATACCACATACAGGGATTTTAGCGACCATCAGGAAACTCACGGATGGCAGGATTTTCGTGCCTTTTCACCACACGAATGAGGACCGACCGCAAGGCCAAAACTTATGGAACTATTCGGTCAAAACTTTAAAGTCCCATAACTCCCGAACCCCTTAACCGAATGGGATGATTTTTAAATATGTTGTTCCCCCAGATTGGGGCTATCTGGGGATACTGGATTTATGAATGTACCCCAAGTATTTGGGGTTCATCCAAAACTCGGGTAAAAATGTGTGTGTGATGTTAACTGTTTATCTGAGGGGAGGAAATGTGTGGGATGTAACATGTTTGGTTACTGTCCTAATTATGTAGGTTTCTCCCTTTCATGGGCAGAATCGCATAAAAGGAGAATACCTGTCATTAAAATTTAGTTCTTCTTGACCCTTCAAAACGTAGCCTCGTCTCGTTCTTGGAAGGGGATTTTTACTGCATTATTACTTTGCTTTTTAACAGCTGAACCTAACTCTCCTCTTGGATCTTGTGGATGGGAATAACCAACTTCATTACTATACAGCAACTTGCCGGGAAAAAGGACGTCTCCAACGGCTGATACCCTCTCACTACCTGGGTAGCCGTCACATTGGTGGCAGCGGCAGGATGGTCCTTTCATCCACAGAGCAAGTGCTGAATGGAGTCTCAGTACGCCAGACTAAAGAGTAAAGAGACCCACACTGAAAGATCTATTGGAGAGTCGTGGAAGGAGTGCCAGTAACAGAACACGGAGAGAGCTGATAGCTAACCTGCTGGAGCTGGACGAAATGGATAGGTCCAAGGAAGTAACCGAGCCACTTGCGCCTGTCAGCGAGGGGGATGAAGTTACCAGCATTGTATAGAGGAGATTAACCATGTACCCAGCAACATCAGTGGAACTGATTGAACGTCTGTTCCTTGAAGTGAGAGCAGAGATTCGGGAGAAGAGGGGACACGAAATTGAACTGGTAAGAGCAAAACAGCCCATTACACAGACAGTTCATACTCCCCCTCCAACTAACGCAGCAAAGAAAGTACCCTTTACTGCATTTAAGGCATTTGTGGAGAACGAAGAAGAAATTGATGGATATTTGGCAGATTTTGAGAGACAGTGCTCGCTACATCAAGTACCCCCAGAGCAATGGGTCACTATTTTGTCCTGGAAATTGTCTGGCAAAGCAAACAAGGCTTTTCGGGCTCTCACCCCAGAGGATATTTTACAATATCAGCGGGTCAAAGAGGCGCTGCTAACCAGATATGCAGTAACCCCAGAAACCTACCGCCGCCGCTTCCGGGAGTCCAAGAAAAAGGTTGTGGATTTCCACATGGAATGGGCTAACCGGATACAAAGAGTGGCATCACACTGGGTACGAGGGTGCAACGCAAACACCGGGGAGGTGTTGCAGTTATTTATACTAGAACATTTTTTCCAAGATTTATCTGCTGACTTACAGGACTGGGTAAGAGACCGGCGCCCCAACAACCTCAACGAGGCGGCTCGGCTGGCAGATGAATACGCCGAAACTAGGAAAGTGAGCCAGGGTACCAGACGACCAGCAAACAAAGTGGAACCTCGTACCCCAGCCATCACCCCTTGCCCGGAGTTCCGCGCTCTCGTACTCCCAGGGCCACCTCAGGGGTCTAACAACTGCCCCCGGGACTTGTCTAGAATGACTTGCCATCGGTGCAGCAACACTGGACATATTGCCCGTTACTGTCCTTTGGGATCAGCAGCTAACAATTGGAGGCGCACTTCCCCCAACTCAGAGAACCACACACCTCAGACCTCTGCTGCCCACTGCCTGCAGAACGAGATGGGCCCCGAGGAATGCCTGGGAATCTTATATGAGGCGGACCCGATACAAGCTGCATCCCCCGATAATCGACAGCATCATCGTCAGGAGGTACGCGTAAATGGACAGGTAGCTCAAGGCTTGAGAGACACTGGGGCTACCATCACACTGATGCAAAGGCATTTGGTGAAACCAGAGCATCTGTCGAATCGCACAGTTGCTGTACGTGTAGCAGGGGGGGCTGTGTTTCGCTTACCCACAGCCCGGGTACCCCTGGACTGGGGGGTCGGGTCGGGGAAACCTACTGTGGGCATCATGGACAACCTGCCTGCTGAAGTTGTGTTGTGCAACGATATTGGCCCCCTGGCTTCAGCCTACTTACCCACAACTGCTGCTGCTTGCCCCGTGACCACCCGTTTACAGACCCGTATCGCAGACGATCCTACAACAGGACGGGAGACCCAGGTAAGCAAAGAACCGCCCCTTAGACCCACTACAGTAGAGAGACCTCTAGCTTGGGATACCCCAGAGGAGTTTGGGAGGGAAACCAGAGAGGACCCAACCCTCCAAAAGTACCCTGAACTAGCTGACAGTGGGGGGGATGAGCGGGAACGTTTTGTATGGGATAACGACAGGTTGTACAGATTGACCGAAGGTAGGAAGAGAGGTTGTGTCCCTTCGCAGAAGCGCCAATTAGTGGTACCCAGAAAGTACCGATTGGAACTTCTCAGAATTGGCCATGATATTCCCTTAGCAGGGCATTTAGGGGGTAACCGCACAACCTACAGGATCACCCAAACTTTTTTTTGGCCGGGGATCTCGAAGGATGTGCGGCGCTACTGCAGTAGGTGTGACGTCTGCCAACGAGTAGGGAAGAGAGGGGATCATCCTAAGGCTCGACTGTCACCTATGCCCGTAATCGAGGAACCATTTAGCAGGGTGGCAGTCGACTTGGTAGGACCCTTACCTAACCCCAGTCCCTCCAGTAAGAAATATATTCTTACCGTGGTGGACTACGCTACCCGCTACCCTGAAGCCGTCGCTCTGACTAATATCCAGGCGGACACTGTCGCCAGTGCTCTAGTCGGGATATTCACCAGAGTGTGGTTCCCTCAAGAAATACTGTCTGACAGAGGGACCCAGTTTACCGCTGACCTAACCCAACAGTTATGGAAGGTCTGCGGTATTAAGACCCTCCTCAGCTCACCATACTACCCCCAGACTAACGGTCTCTGTGAACGCTTTAATGGTACCCTGAAGCAGTTACTGCGGACCTTTACAGCGGAATACAGAGACTGGGAGCGATTCTTACCGCACCTCTTGTTTGCATATCGAGAGGTGCCGCAGGAATCCACTGGGTTCTCTCCGTTCAAACTGCTCTATGGAAGGAGAGTTCGAGGCCCTCTCGACCTCATCCCGGAGCACTGGGAAGGAGAGATGGAACACGAGGGGGTCCCCATTGTGCCATATGTTGTGGAGATGCGGGACCGCATGGAGCATTTAGCTCGGATGGCACGGGACCATCTCCATGCGGCCCAGGGTCGACAGAAACGTTGGTACGATCGGGGTGCCCGGCAAAGAACATTCCAGGTGGGACAGAAGGTTGTGTAGCTTAGACCCGGTAAAGGGAATAAACTCCAGACCTCCTGGCAGGGCCCTTACAAAGTAGTAGCACAAGTCTGCGACACTACTTATGTGATTGCCAGCAGCAAGGATGAAAGGATTCAGAAATCATTCCATGTTAATCTGTTGAAAGAATATCAAGAGAGGCCAGAGGATATTGCAGCCATATGTATTCCTGCTAATGAGGACCCGATAGCTTACCTATCCCAGATCTGTTAGCACGCACAGAACCCAATAGCTTGCTTAGTACAGTGCAACTAGGGGAGCGCTTAAACCCAGCAGAAAAGGGTCAGCTCAGACAGTTATTAACTGAAAAGGGATTAACGTTTTCCCAGGAACCAGGATACTCCCCGCTAGCGACCCATTACGTAGAAACCCCAGGACAAACCCCTCTTAGACAGACCCCCTACAGAATCCCTGAGGCAGTGAAGGAGGAAATGAAAAAGGAAATCCAGGAGATGTTGAGACTAGGAGTCATAGAGCCATCCAACAGCCCCTGGGCCTCGCCAGTGGTACTAGTGCCCAAAAAGGACGGAACTACCAGGTTCTGTGTGGACTATAGACGCCTCAATGACCGTACAGTGACGGATGCCTACCCAATGCCCAGAGTAGACAAACTATCAGATCGCATTGCCAGGGGGCGATATCTGACCACCATTGATCTGTGCAAGGGATACTGGCAGATTCCCCTGGCCAAGGAAGCTATCCCCAAGTCGGCGTTCGTCACCCCGTTTGGCCTGTACCAATTTAAGGTCATACCATTCGGGATGAAGAACGCCCCAGCTACATTTCAGTGCTTGGTGGATTGACTCCTTGATGGCTTCCAGGACTTCGCTTGCGCGTACCTGTATGACATTGCGATCTATAGCGAAACTTGGGGAGAACACTTGAGATATGTAGAGGCCGTACTGGATCAGATTCGGGCCGCAGGCCTAACGCTGAAGCCAGAAAAGTGTCACTTCAGTATGGCCGAAGTACAGTACTTGGGACACAGGGTAGGGTGTGGGAAACAGCGACCAGAACCAGCTAAAGTTGAGGCTGTGGCCAACTGGCCCGCACCCCACACCAAGACTCAAGTATTGGCGTTCTTAGGGACAGCCGGGTACTACAGGAAATTTGTCCCTGACTACCGCGCCATCGCTAAACCCCTGACAGACCTGACTAAAAAGAACCTGCCTAGAATAGTCCTGTGGTCTCCCGCCTGTGAAACAGCCTTTCAAGCCTTAAAGAAAGCTCTGATCAACGCACCTGTTTTATCTGTCCCCGTCCCTAACAAAAGATTTGTCATCCATACAGATGCGTCCATGTAAGGACTGGGGGCAGTTCTAAGCCAGATCGGGGAAGATGGAGGGGAACACCCTGTCGCGTACCTGAGTAGAAAATTGTTACCCAGGGAAGTGAGCTACGCGGCAGTGGAGAAGGAGTGTTTGGCCCTGGTCTGGGCTTTAAAGAAACTTACACCATATCTGTATGGCCAGGAATTTACCCTTATTACAGATCATAATCCCCTGGTATGGTTAAACAGGGAAGCTGGAGATAATGGACGCTTGCTGAGGTGGAGCTTAGCGCTACAACCATACAATTTTTCCATACAATACAGCCCTGACAAGTTTAATGGGAACGCGGATGGACTGTCCAGGCAAACAGAACTCCTACCCTGACAGCCGGCCGGACAGCCCCAAGTTGACCCGAAAAGGATCAATCCGGGTCTGCCGGAGTGTTCCACAAAAGGGGAGCAGTGTAACAGAACCTTACCTTTGCCTGGGAACATTTATTGCTAAACCGGCCCTTTAACCACTAACCAGGTACATGCACATTAACAGAGACTATAACCACAATGGAATGTGCTTACCTGGTTCATGTGGATTACTTTAAACACAGTTCGGGACATTTAACCACTTTCGTCTATTTTATGCAATCCGTACGGTAGAGATTCAGCATGTATAAGAATGAACACAAACTACCGAACACCGGACCACCCTGCTATTCAATTATGTGGTATTCATCCGTATGAAACGCACAAACTCTTTGTTCCAGTTACTAGGTGGCCGCCATTTCGGGACTTTTACATGTGTTCGCGGCCATCTTAGTTCACGAACAGCGGTGATTTGCCGTCAAGTGTCTGGAACAAAAATCGGACACTCGAGTAGGCGAACACCGCTGAGACCTCCATAACACCGTAAATTTGTGCTGGAACTACCGACCGTGCTGCCGTTCGGTAGAGAGACTATACCACATACAGGGATTTTAGCGACCATCAGGAAACTCACGGATGGCAGGATTTTCATGCCTTTTCACCACACGAATGAGGACCGACCGCAAGGCCAAAACTTATGGAACTATTCGGTCAAAACTTTAAAGTCCCATAACTCCCGAACCCCTTAACCGAATGGGATGATTTTTAAATATGTTGTTCCCCCAGATTGGGGCTATCTGGGGATACTGGATTTATGAATGTACCCCAAGTATTTGGGGTACCTCCAAAACTCGGGTAAAAATGTGTGTGTGATAATTATGTTAACTGTTTATCTGAGGGGAGGAAATGTGTGGGATGTAGCATGTTTCTAATTGGTTACTGTCCTAATATGTAGGTGTCTCCCTTTCATGGGCAGAATCGCATAAAAGGAGAATCCCTGTCATTAAAATTTAGTTCTTCTTGACCCTTCAAAACGTAGCCTCGTCTCGTTCTTGGAAGGGGATTTTTACTGCATTATTACTTTGCTTTTTAACAGCTGAACCTAACTCTCCTCTTGGATCTCGTGGGATAACCAACTTCATTACTATACAGCAACTTGCCGGGAAAAAGGACGTCTCCAACGGCTGATACCCTCTCACTACCTGGGTAGCCGTTACATATACTAACGAGGGTTAGGAGGTCCGCAGAAGGCATTATTATCATAGGGACCATCCTCTATCTAATGAACACAAGCCCAATAAGAATCCCACACAAATTTTTCAGTACGATCAGAACGCTCTTCACCAGATACATATGGGCCGGGAAGAGACCCTGTATTGCCTACCACATTCTGACACGACCCAAGCACAGAGGAGGGGTGGGACTGCCAGACATCCTCCATTACTACTATGCTATACACATGGCTAGAATAATAGATTGGTCGTGTCAGTCCCAAACCGACTGATGGATTGCCATAGAACAAGCAATTTCCCATACTCCCTTAGAAGCCTTACCATGGACATACACAGGATCCATGGACTACCCCACGCCCAACCATCACACTATCGATGCCACAATATACGTGTGGAAGAAAATAGTACACCTCCCCAACATTTCCCCAGGAATATTACCAAGATACCCCATCTCCCACAATTTAAGGTTCCCGATAGGCGTCAGAGGTATTTCACTCCCTATACTTGTCCAGACTGAAAATTCCCCATACGTGCCATTGGACAGTGTATGGAACACCCAAGGACAAGTAACATTAACAGACATAACACAAGCATTCACACATACTCTAACTCAGAAATTCCCGTTCTTCCAAATGTCTCACTTTCTTAAATCCATTAAAATACCTGAGGGCCCTCTCAGATAAACAACCAAATTTTAGCAACTATGTATGAGTACGACACCAGTGACAAAAGCAATATCCAAATGCCTTGACCTACTACAGACACACACATACCGGGGGCTTCCATGGTTCACGCGCAAATGGGAAAAATATCTAAACTGTACACTAGCGACAGGGAGTGGGAGTTGATCTTCCGCAGGACCTTCTATGCCCACCTCAGTATCTCCCTTCAAGAAACCAATTACAAAATTCTATCAACATGGTACCGAACACCAAAAGACATACATAGGTTCCACCCAGAAAAGTCTTCATTATGCTGGCGCTGTGGGAAAGAGATTGGGGACATAGGTCACATGTGGTGGTATTGCAGCCATTTAAGACCATTCTGGGACATGATTAACTCAAACCTGAGGGAGATCTCTGGACATGCAATTCCATGCAAAATAGATAATAGATGTTACTACTCAACATAGATATTCCTATGCAGAAATTCAAACACTCCCTCCTTCTATTTATGCTTGCGGCTGCTAAGGCAGGGATAGCGACTAGCTGGAAAAATACAAAGCAAATAGGGCACAGGGAGTGGGTCGCAAAAGTAGAACACTTTAGAGTAATGGAGGAACTCAGATGGACATCTGTAGGGAGGGCAACACGGTATGTTGACATATGGAAACCATGGATCACATATGTGGGTGACAAATTTCCTAACAGAGGGGTGACTGTGGATTCGACATGCATCCAAACAAACAAAAAATTAAGTATATAAAAGATTACATAAGAATGGAGCTAACCCCGCTAGGGTAGTTGCATGACTGCTCATTGGTATAGTGTTTGTAAAAGTCAATTAGCCCCTGGGGACTCTGCAACCGACAGAACATAATGAACTGTATAACGGGAAACGCTTTAAATATATGAAACGGTGGTCTTGCCTAGTTTGTTTCTCTCATCCACACACACCCAAATTGCATACCAGAAAGAGACATTAATAAATCAAGGTATAACTTCAGGCTATGCAAAATGTTAGTCAGAAAAACACTGTTTTTTCTCCCCCCCCCCCCCCTTACTCTCTTTTCTCCCCTTCACCCTTCCCCTCCCCCCTTTTTTACCCCATATCCTTTTGCCTCCCCCCCCCCCCTTATACTATGTTAATGGATTACTGTAAAGAACGAGTCTATGTTAAACGTTGTACAGGAATGCATACATTTTGATGTATTATGACTTGATGATTATGATGGATATTCCTATTGTTCACTCTTGTTATATCAAAAATGCTTCAATAAAAAGAACTTAAATAAAAAAAAAAAAACCAACAGTGTACCAATACTATAAAGTAGCCAAATGATGGGGAAAATAGGAAGAAAAAATTAGAGTGAGAAATGGGGAGAGAAAACCAAAATCCCCAAAACATAATAGACATACGATGTTGCCTCCAGGGACAGGATACCCGTGCTGCCACATAAAAGCCAATCACAAGGAAGGTCATAAAAGTAAAGGAACGGAGGGTGATTTCAAGAACCACTCCCAGTGGTAGCATTGCATTGCCACAAGTGAGCCCTGGACCATATAAAATGCTACTAGAATCTCCATAAATGGATCTGTCTAACTTCATCTATCCACTCCATAATCATAGGGAAGATTTCGGATTTCCAATGCCTATAAATTAGCAACTTATCTGCATTTAGTAGGAGTCTTAAAATAAATAGAAGTAGAACCTGTGAATGAAAGTATAGGTAATATAAGGAAAGGCAACAGAAACAGAGGTTTAGGCAATATGCCCAAAGCAGGTTATCAGGATACAGGCTGTGAGTAAGAAGTAGAAGTGGAACCTATACACGAAATTATAGGTGAGCACAAAGGAGAACCTATAAATGAAATTATAGGTGAGTATGGAAACCTATAATAGAAATTAAACAACAATATAAAGGAACAAGTTATACTGATAAGTTTAACGTTTAAAGAATCAGTCTCTTTGGTTTTGAAGGTTGTTCAGCAGGCTTTTTCAATAATAAATCAAAGTCCAGTATTTGAATAAAGTTGGTAGGAACAGAAGATCAGGATATCAAGGTTGGTTAAATAGTTACCGGTAATTTGTAGGAATAAAGTAATAATGAAACAAGGTCTAGTATTGACTAAAGCTGGTAGGAATAGACGATCAGGATCTTCAGGTTGGTTAAGCAGTGTTCAGTAAGTGAGGCAAGTTGAAAAGGATGAATTAGGATGGTTTAGATAGTATCAGGATTTCAGAGTAGGAGCCAGGATAAGAAGTCTTGTCCACTTCAGAGCACAAACTTCAATCAGTGTAAAGGCACCCTTTGAAGTCTGGTGTGGCCTCTTGTAGCATGTTTGGATGATCATGCTAGTCAGGTGAGAGTGTTTTTGGTTAGACTAGTGGCTACTGAGGCCACTGGTGGCAGAAAACAGGAATTGCTGCTGGAACTAATTGACTGAAAGGTAAAATTTTAAAATTAATATGACACAGTGTTTTACGGGGAGTGACAAAGCACAAGGTGATGTAGTGGCATTTTGTATGCACAAGTAGCACTTTATGCTTTCATTTTATTTACTGTTTTATAGAGGGGAAAGATACAAAGTCACTCCCGGAAGAGTCCTTTCCAATCTCCACATTCACAAAGTAGGGGGTTAAAAGCATTTTTAAATATACTGTCCCAAGAAGGCTTCAACTTTGCTCAAGAGTTAGAAACTAAAGTTTCACAGATATACAATATATCTGATGCTTTACAGTCACTATACTTATTCCCTAGTCAGATGTTTTACGGTGGAAGATTATTTATCTTGAAACTTTAACTTGTTTTTAAATAACATACTGATCAATAAAAAGCAACATGTTATTTAATGTGATATCTTGGTCCTTACATCATTCAATTTGATTATGATATGTGCTAAACAGTTGTGATCTCCTTTAAAACATCTGCAAATCAGTAGCAGGGTGCACACCATTAGGTTTTGTTAATACATTACATACAATAATACTAAAGCTTATATTTGTTTCTAAAATTGTAATGTAGTTAGGTATGATTTCATCATGTTGTGATTTTCTTTTTTTCTCTATAAGATTAACAGAAATGGAAGAAAAGTATCAGAACAGAGAATCTAGGCCAGAAGACCTTCAAATTATCTCAGAGCTTAAGGACATGGTTGAAGAACGGGACCAACTTATCAAAAAATTGATTGTAAGAATTTTCTGTATTTTTCCATATACTTTAACAAAAAAGAATGTGCTTACCACTGGGGCCCACTGACATTAACAATTCAGTAATCTTTAAATGTTCAACAGTTCATAAATTATAACTGGCACAATCAATTATTGAACAAGAGGCATTCATAAATGTGCAATTTGAGTTTGAATTATTAATTAGTGAAATGTTTGAAAGCAATTATCTGGACATTCAGAGTTGGCTAAAGGGAACATAGTGAGAGTAATACTTTTTTTCCCACCAGGAAGACAAAAAATTCTACCAGCTAGAGTTAGTGAACCGGGAGACGAACTTCAACAAGGTTTTTAATGCAAGTCCAAATGTTGGCGTCATTAATCCACTAGTAAAGGTACGTAATGAGAATTTAGATGACTGTGGGTAATCAGCTCATGCTCTAATGATTCATCAGATTTAATTTATTTAAGACATCCTTACATTTTTTTAAATCCCCTATCACTATTTGTATTGTAATTCATTGAACAAGTTTAGGCATCAAAATATATTATTTTACAAGAATAGTTAAATTACTGCTTCACACACTTTTAGACATTTTAAAACTGAAGACAGAGTGTAAACAGTACATCAATTGGTTGCCTTTTATAAATATATATATAGTACGGTAATATAATGAAGAGCTTTACTTTAATTCACAGTTTTTTTTGGTACCGGAAGAAATATAATTTATTTTAAATGCATCAGTATTTGTGTTTTTTTTTACTTTTTTTAACTCACATTTTTACAATTTAAAGTCTATTTAAAACAAATATAGACAAATGTCCTATAACGTTGCTAGTATATCATGGATGTGCTTTTTGTGTGATTCTAATTATTTCAACAAATAGTAACAGATACTAAGCACTAACTAAGCACCTACTAAAGTATTTCATGTAAATAATGCAAACATTTTCTTATTAATAATCCAGAAATATATAGTTACAACAGGTACTTTCTACAAAGGCATCGTGTAATTTAGAGACACTCTGAGTGCATACCCAATTCATCACATAATTTCAGCAGCCTTTTTTCCATTAATTAAAGTTAAAATATTGTGTAGCAAATCCAACATTGCCACGTCCACGTTTAAAAACCGTTCAAACATCTTAAAGTGGTCATCTCTGGGTCTTAGCAGTTTTTGCAAGACTTCCCCAATGCATCATATTTACTTACCACAGGGCACTCACAGAGGACAAGGGAGAAGTAGATATATTTACATCACCCGTTTGCTTCTTAGTGCCACCATTTTCTTCTTTATTGAGGTCTTCATTTAGGAGTATTTATCGGTCAGGGGGTGCTGTAACAATAGTGACAGGGGTCTCCCACAGATTATTTTATGCCAATGCAATTAGCGTCATAGGCAGCTTTTGTGATTTAAACAAGAAGATCGACAGTGTAGCGACCTGCTAATGTATTAATTGAGATCACAAAATCAAGCATTGTTGCATGCTAAAGAGAAAAAAGAAAACATGGCAAACATGATGAGCTTAATGAGATTTTTTTTCTATTCCTTTGCTAATAAACTGGCTGATTTATAAAAGAGTTGAATAAATCTAATATGTATTTCTAAATTGCCACCGTGTGATTCCAACATTGGGAAAGATTTTGAGTGCACTAACCAGACTTTTGTATAATATCATATTCTTTTTAATTTCTCATGTTTTAGTAAACATAAAGTACACATATTGCTGTGAGAATTACATGTTATACTTTACACCAAACATCATATTCTCCTACCCAAAGTGTACTAATAGAACATTTAGTCATGTCCAGCTCACAATTTTGGTGAACAACTTTCGGTAACCCTACATCTGCCTTAGTTGAATCCCCTGAATTCAGTTTGACTTCAACTCAAGGCCTCCACCATGGAAACCTGTGCGTATAGTCTGAGATGACTCTCATGAGCATTTGATAAATAGTTTCTTTCAAACCAAGTTGTCTATAATATAATCTTATCAAATAATGTCCTTTAATATTCGATAAATCTGATGGATGTTTGAGAAAATGAATCTGTCCATTACATTGTACATCAACAAAGGTAACGATATCCAGGATAACATTTGGATGTCTGACAAATGAGAAAGTCAGGAAAAGAAATACATGGCAAAAAATAAAACTTTACATTGCATTTGTAATAGTACTACAGTTTGGTAATTGAAATTTTTATGGAAGGAAATAACACATCAGATGTGTACAGTGTAAGTGGTAAGTATAGCAATTCAATGTACATATCAAGAGATATATACATATAAGAGTTAAGTTGATAGACACCAAAGCAGTCGTGCTCACTAAATTGGGAAAATGAAAGGATAGAGGAGGATGAGGGGGAAAAAAAGGAAACAGAGTAGAAAATAAAAAAATAAACATTATATGTAGCTAACAAGGATAGTTTTTTCTACTACCGCATTGAGCTAAACAAAGGTCCTCTAGGGAGGTCCACCGATCATGATATTACAGTGTGAGAAGATGGTTTGTCCCAGAGGGTAAAAGGCCTCCATCCAAGGTTAACAGGTTCCATCCTAACCAGATGCCA
Organism: Pelobates fuscus; assembly: GCF_036172605.1. Lineage (NCBI taxonomy): Eukaryota > Metazoa > Chordata > Amphibia > Anura > Pelobatidae > Pelobates > Pelobates fuscus. Next base: position 302,241,155 of record NC_086318.1, read on the forward strand.
AACTTTGGGTTTGAGAGAATGGGGATGATTTCCAGAATTTTTAAATACTTTGCAATACACATGGGCAAACTCATAAGTATATGCACGCATCTAGGTACATTATTGTGCAGCTGGTTACAGTTGAACAGTGCCAGCCATGGGAGCACAGTAGTTTTAAGCTCACTAGTGGCCTGTGAAGTATAGATTTAACTTCCTCCTCTTTGCAATTCAATTTTGTCAGAAGATCCTTAACTGGAAACATCATGGTAAAAATCTGGAATCTGTTTCTAAAAATATTGTCTTCAGAATTTTGTAACAAATAGTTATAGTGCAACTCTAAATGTAAAGGGATTATTTTCAAATCGTTAAAGGGATTCTCATACTAGTGATTGGAATATATGAAAGCTAAACAGCAATAAAAAAGCAAGAAAACTATTAGTTATATGATAATGTTTTGTAAGAGAATATTTAATGGAGCACTATAGGGTCAGGAACACAAACATGCATTCCTGACCCTATAGGGTTAAAACCACCATCTAGCCACCCTGGTCCCCTCATGCCTCCCTAAATATAGTAAATCTTACTTGTATTCAAGTCTGCAGCTGCAGCTGTTTCCTTTAGACCTGCCCACTGCCTGCTGACATCAGCAGAAGTGGTAGCCTGATCCAATCACAATGCTTCCCCATAGGATTGGCTGACACTGACAAAGAGGCAGCACAATTAAAACACAGCCCTAGCCAATCAGCATCTCCTCATAGAGATTAATTGAATCAATGAATCTCTATGAGTAAAGTTCAATGTCTGCATGCAGAGGGTGGAGACACTAAATGTTTGGATGCATTTTAGGCAGCCATGACGCAGGAAAGATCTCTGACAGACATCTGAGGAGTGGCCAGTGAAGTTATCACTAGGCTGTAATGTAAACACTGCATTTTCTCTGAAAATACAGTGTTTACAGCAAAAAGCCTGAAGTTAATCGTTCTACTCACCAGAACAAATGCAATAAACTGTAGTTGTTCTGGTGACTATAGTGTCCCTTTAAAGCACTTAACATAAAACTAAAATAAAGGTGGTATGTCCAAATCATTACTAAGCAACTGTTTATTTTGGGCTTTAAGTTTGTGTCCACAAAGCTTTGCACAGTTCTGACAATACATTATGGTAGCTGTTCTTAAAGAATTATCTAGAGCTTTTCATTAAAATTTGAGTAGAGCTATGCTTATTTAGATAAATGGTAGGCTATTTGATATAGTGCAATGGTGCATAAATATAATAGATACTTTCCTCACCTGTGTTGTTTTCAATACAGCAAAAGAAGAAGAATGATAAATCTACAAACAGGTTTGTGAGTGCCCCTAACCTAAGTGCCCTGGAGTCTGGTGGAGTGGGAAACGGACACCCTAACCGCCTGGAGCCCATTCCTAACTCACCCATCCACGATATTGAGTTCAACAGCAGCAAGCCTCTTCCAACACCTGTTCCACCCAAAGAGGCCAAGACCTTTTTGAGGTGAGCACTGCCTCACCAGTCATAGTGTCACTGGTCGTAAAAGTGCAGAACAAAAGATATATACTTCATTTTCTTATATCTACTACCTCTTTGTAGAGCTCCTTTTATATATCTGTTTTTAAAAGAAAAAAATTATCTCCAAAGTTTGGCTTAACCCCTTCAAGACAAATGACGTGGCAGAACCATTACAATGCCTTGTTACAAAGGGGTTAATAAACTTTGCCATTGTGTAGTATTTCCTGTAACTATACAGTAAGTGTATGCTTAAACTTTCTAGTACAAAATAGATTTATTATTAGTTCTAGAACTCTTTTATACGCACATTTCAAACATTCAGTAAAAAATTCTGATATTGCATGCGATATTAGCTCTAACTGTACTGTTGGAAAAGACAATTAAAATGGCCTTAAAGGAACAGTTTTGGCACCGTAACAAGTTTATCAAAATTAAGTTGTTATGGTGACAGGAGGTCCCAGGCGCTTTCTTACCATAAAGGGTTGACTGTTCATGAGTAGTTAAACCTCAAAGTTGACTTTCAAGCATTGTTCTTCGCTTTTCCTGTCCACGTTCAGTTTCAGAAAATTAGCTTGAGGAAACACGGACTGCCGCTAGGCTGGAGCGCCACTGATTGGCTTAGAACAGACAGCTGATAACATAAGCCAATCAGTAGCTCCTTATTCACAAATAAGGTACATACCTGTTTTATGAATGGCTTAGAAGAGTAAGCTGATGCTCAAATCCTATCAGTAGCACTCTTGCCCGGCCTTATGTCTTCAAGTTGATTTTCTTAAATTGGATGTGGACAGAAACAGCGAGGAACAGAGCCAACCTCTGGGTTAAACTGTTCGTGACTGGTTTAATCGCTAATGGTTTACACACTTGACTTTGCTCACAGAAAATAACAACTTCACACATCAAAACTGTAGGTTGCAGGAAATACTACCAGTTTTTTAATCTCATTTTGACCTGCAAAGATTTTGGTGTAATTTTCTCTTAAAGGGAAACTGTTGCTTCTCAGCATCTTTTCAGCATTGCTTAACCACTTTAAACAAATATGTAGTTATGAAATGTAAAAAACAAAATCGAATGTAGAAATCCACACTTCTATCCTGGAACTGAGCTCCGCCTTAGTTCTGTCAGCCATTATTACAAGCTGTCCCCTTTCCTCGTTAATGACTTTTCTTGTCATTGAATAGGGTTTCTGTTCCTCCTCCCAAAGCGTGCCCTAGCTGTGCCAGAAGTGAACTGTTTTTATTTATTAATAGAGAGCATCCCATGAAAGAGGTTAACACAAGTCAGGTTAATATAAGTGGTTTATTATGGTGTAATTTTCTGAAAAGCGACAGTTGCCCTATAAGAATCTGTTACTTAACCTATGTAATATCACCCTTGTTAATCTGCATATGTACTGCATGTAATTGCACATTTACCAGCATGTCTGTTTATATATTATCCTTGTAATGTTATATGTGTTATATGTTATATGTGTTCAATAAATATGTATACAGGTATATATGTTGTTAGTTTGTTTTTACGGAATGATAAATCAGCATTATAATGGAAATGAAATGGCACTTGACATGCTGTTGGTACTCTGTGTCTTCTCATCTGCTAAAACATGCAAATGTAATCCTGTTAAAAAATAACCTTGACACGAGTGGGTGTTTTATACCTCTGTAAAACTATGCCAAAACTATGCCAAAGGTGCAGAGACAAACATTCTTTTCTAAACGTACTTTAGATTTTGATGGAATGAATATTGTCACCTTACGGCTTTTTTATACTCTTAAAGTGCCCTCTAGTGACAGACTATAAAATTGTATACAGATGATTATACAAATATATATTTTTGTAAACCGTATAATATTATTACTATTATTGGTATTTATATAGCGCCAACTAATTCTGCAGTGTTTTAGAATATTATGAAATGAATTTACAATAAATGAGACAATGAGCTTACAGTCTACAAACGGTATACACAGAACCTACCAATGACATGTCTTCAATGCTATATCACATAACTGCTCATATTTATAAGCATGAAATGTTTGGTGTTTCCCCAGGTATTGACCTGCATGCAAGTTTGCATTAATTTGCGACGTCCCATTAATTGTTCCTGTGTGTTTGGTTTTACGTATTGACACCTTGTATGGTATTTTTATGTATTGTACTCTTGAGCCAGTACAAAAAAAACAACAACTATACCTTTTATTACCAGTATAGTTTTCTGTATACATTTAGAACATGTAAAATAAAAGCCCTTTCTCTTATGCACAATTAAACCCTATGTTGTTCTAATTGTAATAAATAATTATCACTGCATGATACAACTCAGGTCATTTGAGTCAAGTGTGTATACCCCTGATTCAAATATCTACTGTGTTTGTGTGAACCATATAAGAACCCATATAAGGGTTTCTGTCATATTTGTCACCAGTCTCTGTTTTAATGGAAAAGGAGGCTAAAAGAGGGCCTACAATACAGACACGTAGGTAAAAATGATAAAACTACTTATAAATTTCTTTCGTAAAACACATTTGTTTAATTGCATTCTGCCAGTTCCCCTTTGCTTTGTAGCTTGTGCTGCTGATGTATTACAATGGAGTGGATGTCAAGGTGTCACACAGGGACAATAAGAAGGAAATGAACGACGGTGCATTTGCATTTGTTCTAGCACAGCAATGCTGTATGTCTGCTTATTAAGTCTGCTTTCTTCCAGACCCGCTCTGCCCTATTCTTAACACTTCTTCATAATGTCTCTCTCTTTTTTTTTTCTTTCTCTCTGGGATATAGCCATCCCCAGACTGAGACTTCACCAATGGCATCTCCTGATCCACAACGCCAGGAATGGTTTGCTAGATACTTCACTTTCTAAAGACAACATTTGATTCTGTTTCTCTTTCTATCGTGGCACAGCTTTGATGTGGACTGTTTGTAAGAGCATGACCTTGACCAAATCCTTATGTGATCAAGCTTTGCCGTAAATACTGTTTGTCAAACACTGTGACTGAGAGTTATTTGTCTCCAATTGAAAATGCACTGTACCAGTTAATTTCTCTTATACTTTGTGTTCCTTTTTCATTTAGGTGAGTGATAACTTATTTTTATGACTTCTTTTTTTCTTTGGACAACTTTGGTAAAGATTTATCATCTATTAGAATTACTGTGCTACCTCCTTGTACAACCTATTCCTTTTTTTCTGTAGTAACACGTTGTTTCCAGAAACTAGAATATTGCGCCATAACATTGCTTCAGTACTAGAATGAGTTGCAACACATTGATTTGTACTGAAGCGATATGAATGCCTTCTTAAAGAACCACCTGCCATAAAAGGGAGTTTATTGAGCTTAATCTTAGTTTACGTTGAATTACTTTTCATAGTTTGACGCCAGAAATAACAATGTGCCTGGAGTCAGATTCTCAGCTTCTGATTGGTATGTATATACTATGTATGGCAATTGTATTCCTATTGTAATAACATCTAACCCTATATCCCAGTGTGTTATTTCCTATGGAAGTCACTTTTCTGATTAAAAAAAAATATTTTTTTCTTATAAGAATATACCTGGTTTGTGATTTTATTGAAATGAGTTGTGGCAGTATCATATGTGAATATTTGTATTATATGATGTGTTCTGTAAACGTCTAAGCTAAGGGATATTTTTTTTAGTCTGAGACACAAATGTCTAATACATTTCATTAGTAGATTTGTATTAATAATCTCACATACCTTCCTACATATCAAAAAGAACATAAAGTCATCAAAACCAGGATAACTGTAAAGGAGGAGACTATATTTAAAAGAATAAAAACTACCACAACAAGAGGACATATTCTTAAATTAGAGGGGCAAAGGTTTGAAAATAATATCAGGAAGTATTACTTTACTGAGAGGGTAGTGGATGCATGGAATAGCCGTCCAGCTGAAGTGGTAGAGGTTAACACAGTAAAGAAGTTTAAGCATGTGTGGGATAGGCATAAGGCTATCCTAACTATAAGATAAGGCCAGGGACTAATACAAGTATTTAGAAAACTGGGCAGTCTAGATGGGCCGAATGGTTCTTATCTGCCGTCACATTCTATGTTTCTATCTGATATACATTTAGATTAAAATGTTAAAAAGTGCATTAAATATTAAAAACTAAAAAGAATAATCACCCTTGAATGCTACGAGTTTGAAGCAAATACATAGGGTTCCATTTCCACTGCATTGACCATAAAGTGGCAAAACTTTTTCAACTAATCCTGTTTTTTCCATTATTACTCTGTGCTGTTGAAATCCTACAAACACAGCAGGTATTTCTGAGCTATGTAGTTCAGGTAATAACTTTCTTTGGATATCTGCATTTTCATTCAGTAGTTACATTCATGGTGTTTCATTCATGGTGCTTGCGCAGCTGGAAGTAGTTTCATTCATGGTGTTTCATTAATAAAAGTTCCAACAGTTGTGCTGCTGATATACAAGTTTTCTTCATGTTGTTCTTCCTGCACCATCTTATACTATTTTTATATGCATGTGCGTAAAGTGCAGAATGGCATTGGATCCTGATCTGATGCCATCATGTACAGCAGCACATATCGTTGTAAAACAGAAATTAGCAAATTGGGCAAAAGTGATAGACATGAGCGTTTCCAAAATAAAGTATTTAATTCTGAAGGGAAAAACAAATCATGTTTCTGGAATCATGCAGGGAAATCAGATGCGTTGTAGCACACTGGTGTAGTGAAGCTCAAATTAGTAAAATCAATATTTTGCAATATCAGAGGCAATAAAACACTGTGATACAGTTACATAAATATGGATTTTTGTGGTAGAAGACAGGTTTGGGCAACATACCTAATAACATGCATATGAGGTCTCTCTGGAAAGTATCCAGCCATGTAAAAAATATAGACATTTATTGAAGAAGATACATGTTACAAGAAACATTGTACATATGACAATGACGCCTCAGGCACCTTGGGACCTCACACAACTCTCTCAGTGTCTCTTCCACTGTTCAAAACACTTTGCAAAATCCTTTGTTGTAATCAACATCAGCTGCTTTGTTATATTTACCTGAAGCTCATTGATGGTATGAAATCTCTTCCCATCCTAAGGAAGGAAGCTGGCTGGGCGCCAAATCTTTCCACAGATTCTCGACCATCTTCAAAGCATTTGTGCCACACTTTTATTTGCGCTACACTTTTTGCATCGTCCCCCAAAGTCTTTTAAGTAATCCAAATAGTTTCCACAGAGGAATGTTCAAACTTAATGCAAAATTTGATGCAGATTCATTGTTCTACTTACTCAGTCATTTTGACACAAGCTCACTCAATGGCATCTAACGCCCTCTTTGACTAGTACAATGAAGACGTCATTGTTCACTCATGCACATTCCAATCCTCTCTCCTTGGCTGCCAGGTTACATTGATTTTGCACAAACCATTCTCAGTATATTAACAACAGCTGGACTTTTTACGGACTTTTTGCCTACCTCAAAATGTCATATATAGTAACCTTGTTTGAGCAGGACCTTCTTCATTTTTTCGATATCCCCTTTCAATAATTGTAAAGTGCTGTGGAATATATTGGTGCTATATAAGTTCAACAAATAATAACTTTTTAAAGGGGCATGTCCATAATAACATTACATGTTGTTTGTAGTTATCTGGAAGAAAAGGGCAGAGTGAAGGGAAATATCATGTCTACATGGAGAAAAGTTCCGGCTTACTTAAATACATATTCCTTTTACTATGACACAATTCACATTTCCCCTCCCTCGAAATAATTACTTGTATATGAGAGTTAAGGCGTAAAAGTAAAATATTAGACAAAACTGTTACTGTTCAGGATTAGCACAATCAGCAGGAACAAAGAAAGGAAAGCAAGCCCAGTCCGGTGATAATTATTGGGAAAACAGCATAGTTTATTTCATTAAAACTTATCCCGAGAACAAAGTGCTACCATACTCAATCTGACCGAAGGAGTGTGCAGTCTTACAATAACAAATCATTTGTTTTAAAAAATATATATATATTTATATTCACACAGGCCTTATTTAAACAGTGAACATTTTTTTTTTTTGAGTGTAAACTAAATTGAGGGCCACTACTGTTAGTGCATTCCGCTTATCAACATAATAATTTATTGTTATGATGGCTGTAGGTAGAGAAAAGGGGTGATTCCAGCAGTGTACACGGTTACAGAACTATGTCTTGCCCTGGCAGATTTATTCTTAATTTATAGTTTACCGAAGTGTGGCAATATGAAAGCTTTTATTATGTAATCACAATAAATAAGACTGAGACCAGGGAATTATTGATTTTTTCATTAAATATGACATTGCCTAAATTATTCAGCCTAGATCATATTTTAGTCAAATCTTCCCATATTATATTGCTGTATTTGGGGATTAGAAAGTATTCCTGGCATATAGATAAATTATCATTACTAGGTGTCATTTTACTTGTTTTTAATGCACCAATGTGCCACACATTGTGACGCTATGCATCATTTTGGTGTCATATCTGAAACAGACCACTCCAAAATGGGTCCTTTCTTATGCCAGAGCAATTGCTGCGATATTCTTGTGACAACATTTGTACACATTGTGGCATAATTTCTCTGACACCAGCGAATAATTATCCTCTGCTTGCTATTAAACCCACATCACAAACAAGTTTGGTAACTGAGGTATTTCTTTTTGATACTCATAATAAACTATTCTAGAATATGATTACTTCACTGTGACTACACTTGTTCAGTTTGTCCAAACAAAGTTTCCTGAGTTAGACATTTTGTTTGGGAAATCTAACGCTCATTAATGTCATGGTTCAGTTTAGCTGAATTTTTTAAATGGATTTGGACGCCTAAACAACTCAGTGGAGCAAGAATTAATCATGAGTAGACTGCTTATGGAGGCCAGTATGACCCTCATATTAGTATATGTCTGGTATAAAATCTTCCTTATGCTCCCACCCGCAGCTGCTCACTGTGATTAAACTAGCAACTGGGCAACACAAGGCGGTAATAAAAAAATAAGGGCAAGAAACAGTGGAGAGAACAAATGTGTTCCCCACAACTGGGGAAAAGAAGCACAAATGGGTAGAATATGTGGGTGTACCAATGCAGAACTGGGTGAGAGATGGGATAAAAAAAAAAAGGTAGAAGGGGGGATACAAATGGTGATAGGGTGATAAACAAAAGTGAACAGAAATGATGGATGGAGAAACATAGATAAGGAGACAAATATGCTGGGAAAAATAAATTGGGGACTAGACATGCATTCAGAATCATGCACTCAGTTGCAACAGAAGAGTGGCTGCAAATAAAGCATGACATGTATGTGTCTATGTGTGTCAGATTGTCTGTGTATCAGTGTGTGATAGTGTGTGTGTGTAATTATCTGAGTGTATGTGCCAGTGTGTATCTGTATGTCAGAGTGTGTATCTGAGTGTGTGTGTCAGTGAGTATGTGCAAGTTTGTATGCCAGTGTGTGTATCTGTGTTCGTGTTAGTGTGCATGCGCCAGTGTGTGTATTTTTGTGTCAAGGTGTTCATACATGTTTGATGGCTGTGTGTGTGTGGGGAGGGCTATATCTGGGGAAGCCACCTCCCTGATATGTGTTTTTACATGTTGGGATTTCATTATCATACACAAAAAATAACTATATACCATGTTTCTGGTTTTAATGGTAATAAAAAAATATAACAAAATGAAGTTAGTTCTGATATATATATTGTTTTATTCTTTATATTTTTTTGTCGTGCAGGTGATTACAAGACAACGTCAAATGCCACAATTGCGTATATAGAGACACACAAGCTAAGCTTCTTTTCCTTTTGGTAGACAAACAAGCTAAATGTAAAAGTTAAGTATCGTAAGATATAAATGTAGTATTGGAGGTATCTCGCCCCAGAGGGAGTTAAGACATGTGCGGTTTGGTATTTGCATTGGAGTAGAGAATGCCAGCTGCCTTAGCGACATGTAAGCCTGAAGGTAGGTATATTAGAACAGGTCGCCATAGGCTATCACCCATGTGCTAAAAGAGGGTCGATACGTCAAAATGGGGGTGACTTGGGTCGGGGGTGTGGGGTAAGGATAGTATGGGGGATTATACCCCATTTGCCAGCAGGTACAGCTAGGCTGTACTAAAAGGTGAGCCTCTAGGGGCACTCAGCATATTACAGCTTGAGAAACATAACATATAAAATAGTGAAACTTAATGTATGAGTGATAACATTAACATTGATATTGAGAGGCAGCAGAGGTTGCCTGCAGTCTGCGTTCACGGTATCACTGCCATTGCGGGGCTCCCTCTCAGCGCAGTTGGCACAAAAGGTTGAACCCTGTCAGGGTCCCAGGACCTCTGTGGTCGCGATGTCGTTGGAGGAGTTAGCTCCGCTGCGTCAGCTTTCAGTCCCAGCGTGTGGTGGGCAGCAGGGATCTCTGAAGCATCCATAATCTTTAAAGTTCCAGGGTCTCTAGGGATGATCAGGTATCATGGAGTGCCCCACTTATATAGCACTTTGTGGGTAGCAAGCTCCTTGGTTAGAAGTCACAAGGTTCTCCGCCAGTCCAACATGGCCATGGAGAGATCTGGGTAGAATGTTAAAGAGTGATCCTCAAACTTATATGGTGATTTGTTGCGAACTGCTGTCATGAAGGTCAGGCTGTCTTGTCTGTTCTGGAAGCGGATAATAGCGTCTCTGCAGGTCTCTGCTGTAGGTTTGGGTGAAGCTGGTATTCTGTAGCAGCCATCCAACAGCATAGCTTTAGCTTGTTTGGCATTAAAGCGATTCAACAGACAGCAGTCTCCTAAAGAAGTGGGGAATTTCAGCAGCCTCCATGTTGTTAGCTAGGCCGTGCACCTTTACATTCTTCCACCTCCTCCTGTCCTCCATAGTTGACATGTGGTCTTGAACTAGGATGTGTTTGCATTGTAACACCTGTAGTTTGGAAAGTCAAGACTGGAAAGTTGGGTTTTGTGAGCCGCTGTGTTCAGCTCCGCATCGTGGAGATGTGTAGAGGCTCCTCCAAGCTCCTCTTGGAACTGTCCTATGTCGGCCGTGATATTGCGACGGAGTTCGCCAAGGAGATCTGGTGCAGGAGGCATGGGGGTATGTACAACCTGCTGGCTAGCCATCTCCATATGCGCTAGAGAAGCCTCACTGGATGATCGGGAGAGCTCGTCGGAGCAAGGCACCATGACAGGTCTCTGTGGCCTCCACAACAGCTCGCCAGGGTTTTTTCATGTCTGTATTTCTTATTTTTGCAACCCATCATCGTGAGCACGATTCCCCTTGAGTTTGGGAGTCTTTGGGTGCGTAAAATCCGCTTTATTCAGCGTTTAGGCTCAGTTGAGTGGGGAGCACACCAGAAGCACGTCTGCTCGGCTCAGTTGTTGGCTCTGCCTCCCCTCTTTTGATATATATTACATGATGCCACTTAGACTGCTTCACAGATAGTGTGACATGATAAGGAGTTGTGTTAGATAGATTAATCCCTTGATTTCTTGAACTGCAACCAAACTGCATGAATTCAGCCAATCATCACTGCCAGGAGAGGCCTGAAAGTAATACACAAAATACTATTATCAGGTGTCCACACTTCACTCCCACTTTTATCGAAATGTGGTCATCTGATAATTATATTTTTGTGGAGGACATTGAGATTATCCAGAAATGCTGTAGCTGTTTTCGCATTTTCAAAACTTCATCTCATTGAAGTGGTCTGGGTGAAGTGACTCTGTCCTCTTAACTGCATAGCTTCGGACCAGTCAGAGTGCTCATGATTCCCATCCCTCTGCACTGAAATCACCTTTAATGGGGACGTGAGCTTTAGAACTAGACCATGGAGCGATAGAAGAAGGTTGTCTGGTCTGATGAATCATGTTTTCTTTTAGATCAGGTGGATGGCCGGATTTGTGTGCGTTATCTACCTGGGGAAGAGGTGGCAGCAGGATGCACTATATGTAGATGTGAAGAAGGCAGCTCAGCAGAGGCAGTTCTATGCACTGGGTAGTGTTAAAGTTTGTCCTGAGGAAAGTCCTGATCCGGGACTGAAACGTTGACCTGTTTTTCTTGTGGAAACTCTGATGGAGTCTTGAAACTTCTACTCAGTGGCGTACATACCAGGGTCGCAGGGGTCGCGGCTGCGACCGGGCCCGGCCCACCAGGGGGCCCGGCCGCCCCTGCGACCCGGTATGTATGTCACTTGGCCAGCCTCTTCTCCTGGGGGGCCCAGGAGCTGGCCACCTCCGGGCCCCCCGAGGCTGGCCCTGCTGTCAACCGGCTGGCCGGTCCTGCGGGCGCGCGAGGGAGCTCTCTCCCCTGAGTGCTTCCTCTTCAGCTCCCTCGCGCACCGCAATGATACTGGAGCCGGAAGATGACGTCATCTTCCGGCGCCGGTATCAGTACGCGGCGCGCGATGGAGCTGAAGAGGAAGCACTCAGGGGAGCCTGCTCCCTCGCGCGCCCGCCTGCCTGCCCACCTGCCCGCCCGCCGGGTGACTGGCCCCCCAGGAGCCCAGCAGCACCACTGGACCCCAGGGAATCCCCTCAGCACTCCAAAAGGTAAGGAGGCTGGGGGGATTAAATTTAAAAAAAAATGTGTTAGTGTGTGTGTGTGTTAGTGTTACTGTGTGTGTTAGTGTGTATTTTACTGTGAGTGTGTGTGTTAGTGTTACTGTGAGTGTTAGTGTGTGTTTTACTGTGAGTGTTAGTGTGAGTGTGTGTGTTAGTGTTACTGTGAGTGTTAGTGTGTGTGTTAGTGTTACTGTGAGTGTTAGTGTTACTGTGAGTGTTAGTGTGTGTGTTAGTGTTAGTGTGTGTGTTACTGTGAGTGTTAGCGTGTGTGTTAGTGTTACTGTGAGTGTTAGTGTGTGTTTTACTGTGAGTGTTAGTGTGTGTTAGTGTTACTGTGAGTGTTAGTGTGTGTTTTACTGTGAGTGTAAGTGTGTGTGTTAGTGTTACTGTGTGTGTTAGTGTGTGTTTTACTGTGAGTATTAGTGTGTGTGTCAGTGTTATACACTAACACTCACAGTAACACTAACACACACACTAACACTCACAGTAACACTAACACACACACTAACACTCACAGTGTGTTAGTGTTAGTGTGTGTTTTACTGTGAGTGTTAGTGTGTGTGTTAGTGTGTGTGTCTGTTACTGAGTGTGTTTGTATTAGTGAGTCTGTTTGATGTCTGTTAGTGAGTGTATGTTTTGTGAGTGTGTATGTATGTCTGTCGCTGAGTGTGTCTCTGTCAGTAAATGTGTGTGTCTATTAGCTAGTGTGTATGCGTGTGTTAGCTAGTGTGTATGCGTCTGTTCGTGAGAGTGTGTATGTGCGTGTCTTCAGCACTTACCTTTCTCCAGCGCCGGACTCCCTTGGCGCTGGGGATCCCTCCGCCTCTCAGCTCCGAATGCGCATGCACAGCAAGAGCCATGCGCGCATTCAAACCGCCCATAGGAAAGCATTACTCAATGCTTTTCTATGGACGTTCAGTGTCTGAGAATCGCGGAAGCTCCTCTAGCGGCTGTCAGTGAGACAGCCACTAGAGGCTGGATTAACCCTCAGTGAAACATAGCAGTTTCTCTGAAACTGCTATGCTTTCAGCTGCCGGGTTAAAACTAGAGGGACCTGACACCCAGACCACTTCATTGACCTGATGTGATCTGGGTGTCTGTAGTGGTCCTTTAAGTGTGTGTGCATCTGCATGCACTGGTGTACATACCGCGGTCGCAGGGGTCGAAGCCCTGCAACCCCTGCGACCAGGTGCCCGCCGCCATATGTTGCGGCCCTGGCCCGCGCAGAGTAAGCGTGCGGGGGGGGGGCCCACGGATCAATTTTCGCACCGGGGCCCCATAGGTCATGTGTACGCCACTGCTTCTACTTTTATAATTCTTTATTTTTATTGTGCTTTGATTGACATAACATACAAGCTCTTTGTGCCCCAATAGCATTCCTCGAGCAAATTATCAAACAAAACAGTTGGAGCATTAGGATTATCGGCACATTTTTATACGTTAGAGTAATGTTGATTAGAGCAGATTATTAGTAAATTAGTGTATCTATTATATGAGGCAAGTGCGTATTTGTATAGGCATAGTAGGCAGGCTAAACTGTGGGTCTGTGCATATGATCTGAGGCTGCATAAGTGTAGGAAGAGATGCCTAGGATTGCAGTATGGCTGGCTAAGCGTGTTATCACACCTAAGGATAGCAAAAATAGGCAGTGAGTTTAGCATGCTTCAACAATATTTGTATGGTAGGCGAGGTGCGACAGACATAATGAGTGTTTAGTTAAATCCTCAACTTGCTTGCTTATGTGTCTGAGTCTTGTTGCTGTAAGCGTTCAAACAGTTTACCAATGAGTGAGACCCCCTTGTGATCCCCCGTGCTAGCTAACATAATGACAGAAAGTAAAATAAGAGATAGAACTTAAGAGTCAACAGAGTGGTTGCGGATGATCAATTGATGGCATATTGGTACCGTAAGCGTCCTGCCTTATATTGGATCTTAGTCTCTGTGGGGTCAGCCGATGCCGTGCCTGGGCTGGATGTATCCTCTCGGTGTGCATGGACTCTGGGTATAGCCATCGGCCTGATATGTGCTGTGGGAGCTTCTTGTGTGGTCTCCCCTCCTGCCCCAGATCTCAGCGCCCTTCCGAGCACCTGAGCTGCAGCCCCATTGTATTTTGCCGCCAGAGCTCGAGGCCCACCAGTATGTTGCTTTCTCTTGCTTGGAGTGGCGTTTCCCCGGAGGTAGGGGGGTGAAGCTTTGATGGGGGTAGTCCCGTTTGAGCGTGGTGTGGCACATTGTTGGTTTGGAAAAGAAAAAGAAAAGAAAAATTTTACCTGCGCTTTCTCCTTAATCCCTATGTATATTTAGACAAATGGAGGTCATTTAGTTGCTCCAATGGCCATTGGAGGGAATGCCCGCCTGCCAACGTCAAGGCAGACCCCCCTAAGCGGGTCCTAACACTGACCCTTCAGCCTGCTTCCTTGAGCTTCTGGCAAAGATATCTCTAATGAGACAGAAAGGGGTATTGGTTTGGGCCTGTGGCGTGTAATCTTTCGCCGGATTGGTTGCCTTCTCCTTCCCGCTCTCCAGGCTGCGCCACTGCCATGTTGAGGAGCCTCCGGTTGTGGTATAGTCACGAGTGGGGTTATATTTGGTGGGGCCATTACAGCAGCGTCCTCATGAGGGTTAAGCTTGGCCGAGAAGGTGGCAAATAGTTGGTCAAGCCGTTCCTCCAGGGAGGGTAGCTGAGAAGCAGGCTCTGGGTCACACGTGGCGTCCGCCATGTTACTCCCCTCTGCTCCGGCTGCGCAGGTATGTCCCCGCTGGGGTTTAGTGGCTGGTTTATGTGCTTCAGTTACCGGGATATCCCTCCCGGCAGGGGGGAGGGAGGTGTGTCGGGGGACCTTCAGGCTAGTGAGCTCCAGGCAGCGGAGGGATCGGCCGCCTCCCCCGCGCAGCCTGAATAGGCCTCCCGTAGGCCTCAGGTCTGTCCCCGGGATGGGTCTACCAGTTTCGGTCAAAGGACCTCTCGCCAGCTGTCGCAGCTGTGTGTCTCCGTCTCCGGGTCGTATAAACCGGTAGATTGTGAGGTTTTTGTTGTAAAGTGGCTGAATTTGAGTTTGTGAGCACTTCGCTTCCACGAAGTGCGACCGCTCGGCATGGCAGCCAGGCTCTGCCCCCGAAACTTCTACTTTTGATGGAAAAAAGTTGAATTGATACTACAAGCTATGTGTGCAGACTCCTCAAAGGAGCATACATTATGTTGCTAGGATAATATCTGCCTAAAATGAGTTACATTGAAGTTGTGGCAGGCTGATGTAATGTATAATCAATACCGTAACTAAATCTACATTTTTGCCTACCGTATATACTCGTGTATAAGTCGATCTCATGTATAAGTCGAGTGCAGTTTTGTGACCAACAATTGTGAAATATACTATGCCTCTTGGATAAGTCGAGGGTAAAACTTGGGGCTATGAAATTCTGTGATTTTTATAATTATATACACACACACTCATACAAACACTGCATTATATACACACACACTCATACAAACACACACTCTGCATTACACACACACTCATACAAACACACTCATACAAACACACACTCTGCATTATATGTGCACACTCTGTGTGTATATAATGCAGAGTGTGTGTGTTTGTGTGATTGCAGAGTGTGTGTGTGTATATATAATGCAGAGTGTGTGTGTGTGTTTGTATGAGTGTGTGTGTATAATGCAGATAGTTTGTATGAGTGTGTGTGTGTGTATATAATGCAGAGTGTGTGTGTGTATATAATGCAGAGTGAGTGTTTGTATGAGTGTGTGTTTGTGTGTGTGAACTGGGTGGGGGAAGGGCATTTTTATTATTTTAAAATTTGTTATTTTAATCTTTTTATTTTAATCTTTTAATTTTTTATTTTAATATTTTTTAAAACAAATTATTTAAGTATTTTTTTATTTTATTATTTAATTTTTATTTTATTTGAATTTAATTTTTTTTATTGTAATATTTTTTTATTTCATTTTATTTTCGTCCCCCCTCCCTGCTTGATTCATGGCCAGGGAGGGGGGCTCTCATTCCCTGGTGGTCCAGTGGAATGGCTGTTTAGGAGGGGGCTGGCAGAGAGCAGTAACTTACCTTTCCTGCAGCTCCTGTCAGCTCCCTTCTCTCTCCTCCGGTCCGGCCAGCTCCTCTGTCAGCTCCCACTGTAAGTCTCGCGGTCTCTCGCGGCTCTCGCGTGACTTACAGTGGGAGCTGACAGAGGAGCTGGCCGGACCGGAGGAGAGAGAAGGGAGCTGACAGGAGCTGCAGGAAAGGTAAGTTACTGCTCTCTGCCAGCCCCCAACAGGACCGCTGGGCTTGTAATGAGCCCGGCAGTCCTGGTCTGTATTATGGCAATGTAAATTGCCATAATACAGACAATAACTCGAGTATAAGTCGAGTTGGGGTTTTTCAGCACAAAAAATGTGCTGAAAAACTCGACTTATACTCGAGTATATACGGTAGGTTAGTTTTCATAGAAACAAAAGACGATTACATTCTCATTCTGAGCTTTGACAATTTAACAGTAATAAACAGTAAGTTTAACAGTAATAAACAGTGTGGAAGCCCTGTTAATGGACCCAAGTACCACATCCACCTCCCTGAAAAGGCAGTGTGAACTGGATTAAAACTGGAAATAAAAGAGTTTTATTCAACCACCATTAAAAACAAGGTTTATTATCAAAATATACAGATGTTCAGCTCAACAGAACAAATGTTTTAAGTGGTTTCCCCAAATTAAACTGAAAATGCAACTTATAACGACTTCTCCCTACGGAAAAACATTGGATTGGCTAAAAAACTATATTCTGATGATGTCACCAAGGAGGCTGATCTGGGACGGGGCCAGCATCTTTGGACCTGCGCGATGCTGAAAATAAGGTGAGTTTTAACATTTTCTAAGGGGGGGGGGGGTGTCACCTAAATGGTGGATTAAACACTATAGGATCAGGAATAAATGTTTGTGTTCCAGACCCTATAGTGTTCCTTTAGTCTCCTAGATTTCCCGGTACTCTAATTAGTCCATCTTGACTTCCATTCTCTGAAGGTTTTCAGTGTCAGAGGATGCTAAGCAGATCCAGAACATCACCGAGCCACCACCATGCTTAACTTTAGGTAGCGTGTTCTTTTCAGCATATGTTTTGTTCTTTTTTTCTCCTGACATACTGCTGATCCATTGGGCCGAAAAGTTCCAGTTTTGTTTCATCTCCCCACAAGACAGAATCCTAAACCTTCAGTGGCTTATTTATATGATTTAGAGCATACTGGAGCCAACTTTTCTTGAGCTCTTGGCTCAGTAGTGGTGTACGTCTTGGAGTTCTGGCATGAAAACCTTCTGCGTTTAGTACACACCATACTGTGCTCACTGAAACCACCATGCCTGTTGCCACCAAGTTTTGCTGCATGTATTTTGCAGTCACTCAAGGATTTTTTACAACCTGCCTTCATAAAAATATGGTTACAATGATTGATAGCTTCCTTTCACTGCACTGTCCAGGTAGTGTAACCACTCCTCCTTCAACTTTGAACTTGCGTACTATGCTTCCAACAGTGTTTCTAGGAACATTCGGTGCCTTTTCTATCTTTTTGTAACCTTTTCCTTGTTTGTGAAGGGCGATGATCTCTTCTCTTAATTTTGTTAGCCATTCTTTTGACATAGCCATATTCCTAACATGCAGTCACACGTGACACTCAACAAACCCCTACCCAGTTCAGGTATTAACGTGTTCTAGTTCAAGCGAAACTAATGAAGCTGTAGATTAGTTGCATCATGTGTATTTAAGCATATGCCTGTTTTGCATATTTGTGCTATTGTGAGGGATACTATCCAGGGGGTTAAATAATTTTGAGAGGGAGAAGTAGTTTTAAGTTGCCTTTTCAGGAAAACCACTTGAAGCATTCGTTGTGGTATGTGAGCAATTTCAATTGCTTTTGTTTGATTTGCTCATTCCAAACAGCTGAAAGTCTGTACATTATGACAATTAAACTGATTTTCAATGATGGTTATATAATTTTGATTACAACTGTATATGTTGAGGTGTTTTTCATTCCAGTCACCTGAGGCAGCACCCAGTCCAAAGGACACTCTAGTGGGAACCATGCAGCAGGCGATGGTAAACAGGCCAAAAATTTGTATAACAATAAAAAGATGCATTCTTGAATAGGGACCCCTTTCATGAATGCATATGTAGAGAGCAAAACCAATGCCTTCTGAAGCCATCAGATACTGAATAGAGGACTAAAATAACATATGAAACATGAAGTGTTGCATAAGCCCATCACCTGAAGCAATGCAGAACCGAGGCTGGAGAGGGAACTATGGGCAGTGGTTCCCCCTAGACCAGAGAAGTCACTGTGGGCACGGGGGAAATGTAAACCATTTACATAGTAATTTAAAAGAACATTACTAAAAATACCCATTTCTGGAACTATATCTACAAGGAGACCATCTCTGTCCAGAGGCACTATGTACAGAGGGAAGCACTCAGAAGACATGTATAGTGAAGTCGCTCCATCCACAAACAAGGAACACCTAAGCGTGGAACGACACTGCGCAAGCAAACAGGAAAAACCTCACAAAGGAATAACCCTATGCCCCCCCCCCCCCTCAATTTCCCACCAGGAGACACACCACAACTACAACCAGAACAATATAGTCATTGCAAACATCTCAACCAAGGATTAGAGCCCCCCAGTCAGAGCCAGGGTGGGTGCAGCCATACAAAGGGCCCCAAATATAAATTAAATTCACACCCCATCCAAAATGCAGGACCTAAAATGATCATAAGGGCAGTTGTACTTGAGGAACTGAGCACAATTAGGGTGTTTAGGGAAAAGGCAAGTGACAAAGCCAACTGAATCCAATGGACCACTTCCAGTTCCAGATTACCCTTGCCCCCCTACCACTACCCCTAACCTAACCTCCTACTATTGCCCCTAACCACCCACTACTGCCCCTAATTCTCATCTAATGCCCCTAACTACCCACTACTGCCCCTAACCACCCACTGCTACCCCTAACTCCCTACTAATGCTCCAAACCACCTAATACTGTCCCTAACCCTCTACTAATGCCCCTAACCACCCACTACTGCCCCTAACCATACACTATTGACCCTAACCCTCTACTACTGTCACTAACCCCATACTATTGCCCCAACCACCCAACACAGGTCCTAACCCCTCACTACTAATGCTCCTAACCACCCACTACTGCCCGTAACCCTCTACTAATGCCCCTAACCTCCCACTACTGCCCCTAACCACATACTACTGGCCATAACCCTCTACTACTGCCACTAACCCCCTACTATTGCCCCTAACCACCCACCACAGGTCCTAACCCCTCACTACTAATGTTCCTAACCACCCACTACTTCCCTTAACCCCCCACTAAAGCCCCTGACCACCCACTACTGCCCCTAACCACATACTATTGGCCCTAACCCTCTACTACTGCCACTAACCCCCTACTATTGCCCCTAACCACCCACCACAGGTCCTAAGCCCCTAGCCACCCATCGAAGATCCTAACCCACCATTACTGACCCTAACCGCCCACTATGCCCCTGCTCCCCTACCACTGCCCCTGACCCCCCCACCCCCACTGCAGGTCCTAACCTACCACTTAGCCCCTAACCCCTCACTTCAGCCCTTAACCCTCCACTACAACTTCTAATCCCTTATTTAATCCTCTAACCACTCACTACACCCCCTAACTCCTCACTACACCCACTACACCCCTACTGCAGCCCCTATACCACTACCCATAACATCCACTACTGTCCCTATCCATCACTACAGCCTCTTACTTTAAACCCTCACTACAGCACCTAAACTCCCCCACCCCCCACCCCCCCAAAGCTATCGTGGGCTGAGGGGGAGATAACTTGAATCTCCCTTTCCATCTTGTACTAAATGGAAATTCCACTACTTCCTACATAAATTCTCCACACATGACACATTTCCACGCATAACACTCAGAGCAGCCCAAACGTATCACTCACAGCTTCTCACACTGCCACACATACCGCTCACAGCTACCCACACGCAGACACTGACAGCTATACACACATTACACAGCCTTATACATCACGCACAGAAAGCCACAACATACACTCCACACATAGCTATAACACGTTCATCCACCCAACACAGCAGACACAGCCACACCCACACCACACATCCGCTCAACATTTTGAAAATATTCACATTACATATGCCTATGCGCACATGTGGCGGCTTTACTGGAGTCTGGGCAAATGAGCTGCCCAGGCAGACCCAGCAAAGACCGTTAATACTGGCCAGATGGTCAGACTGATGTAGAAGCAATCCCTCAGGAATTGGGCATATGTGATGTCATGACATGGGCGGATCATATGGGTAGGACATTGTGATATCACTACGTGGGGGGGAGGCAAACAAATTTTTTGCCTATGGCGGCAAAAATCCTTATACCGGCCCTGTCCTTATGTTATTCAATTAGTGTGCCTACGTTTTAATTATATTGCATCCTTAATATTAATAAACAATCCTGTCAGCTGACCTGCCAGTTCCAACTTAAATTGCTTATAAAAATTGTTGGAGAAGCCATCTGGTCCAGGGGCTTTGCCCACCTATAAAAATTATCAATAACAAGAAATTTCAAAGATCTCAAATGGCATGTTCAAATCCTCCAATTTTTTTTTTATCTATTTCTCAGGTAATCACTAATATTTTCCAAGGAAGAAGAACCATTGGTGAGATTATATAGTCTCTCGTAAAACTTATTGAAACCTTTACCAACTGGCTTTGGACTTTTATATATTTCTCCTTCATATATCAATTTGGCAATCCTTGAGCCAGCCGTTCTTTTTCTCAGCCTACTTGTAAGCATTTTTTCAGACCGAGAAGTTAGCTTTTTCTATTAAAATGTCTCTAATATAGGAGATCTTAGTAATTTGTTCATTAACTCATAAAGAGGGAGTGCTTTTATTCTCCTTTGATAATTTTATGAGCTCAACATACAACTGGTTTTAAGGAGCAACCTTTTCTCTTTTTAATTTCAGAGCCTAATTTTATCAAATGACCCCTTATTACGTTCTTATACTCACATCAAATGGTGTCATTAGAGACATCTTCCCTGGTGTTTTCTTCAAAGTATAGTTTTGTCATGTGTCTCATTCAAGCACCATGATGATCTAGTTTTCCCCTCTACATCCTATAAATATGTCAGGAATAAGAGCTGAATGATCTGTCCAGACCACATCCATGATACTAGATCTCTCACAAGATTAAAAAACTACTGGATCTGTGAAAAAATAATCAATTCTGGAATAGGATAGACGTGGTAAGTACTCATAAAAAGCCTAAACTTAATGTAGTTCATCACTTAGTAATGAGGTCATAATGCTGATTGATGGGGGGGCAGGGCCGGACCGCTGGGCCGACTGGACTCCATCAGCTTGGGCTCCAGCGTTAAACATCTGAAAAAGCACTGAATACAGCACCAGACCGCTCAAAAGCCGAATTCCCCGCCATCCCTGAAAGGGGAGAGGCTCCGGCTCCCACTCGATACCCGCACGAAGCTCACCGCATACTAGGCAGGCAGAGAGGGCCGTGTCTGGCCTGCACGCGGCACCTGAACGCCGGCGTCCATTACTTGCAACATGGCGCCGTGGAACTGCGCATCACTGAGACACCCCACCACATGATAAGTGCTCCGATGCAGGGAAACCCCCGGCCCGGGGCACGGCCCTGCCCCCCCCCCTTTGGCCGGTGGGGGTTATCCCAGCCTCATGGCGACGGCACAGGCCACAGCGGGAACCTCCGCGTGTGCTATGTGCTGAATGCCTACACTGGCGATAGCTGTGTGATGGACAGCCAGCCAGCAGAAAAGGACACTAACACGGAGGGAAGGACACACTTTCCAGAGGAAGCACCCAGGCAGGGAAAGAGGTGACTCAAGCCATCACAGAGCTTAAGGAGGTTGGTTACCTGACATGGCTGCGTCCAACAGCCAGTATAGGTTCTACTTAAAGACACATCTGAACGACCAGAGTTGGAGTAAATATGAGGAATACCCACCATGGGGAGCTGATCTGGACGGCCCGTGCGGAATTTGGCACTGCTGAGCGCCGGATGGACCCCCCGCGATGACTACTGGCCCGCAGGAAAAGTGAGTGCCCTGGCCTCTGGGTGTGTGGGGTCCCCAGAGAGCCATGTCCCTGATGCCGCGAGCCCTGTGGAGCGAGACAGCGCATCCCTTCCGGCGGACCAGTGGCCGGGAGCGGTGCGCACCGGCTCCAAGTGTGTGGCCGGCACCGGGAGACACATTGGCACACGTGCTTCACTGGGTCTGAGGTGGTGATGGGGAGGTGCAGGGAGTAAGTGGCCCACGGACTCTAGGTGTGGGGGTCGAGTGGACTGTTTCTGCTCCCGAGTGCCCACAGCACCACGGAGGACTCGGGTTGTGGGCTGGGGTCGTCTTGGGAAGGACGGATGGAGACTCGACATCTTGAGTGACGCACAGCGTCCAAGCCATGGGAGGCCCTCATTGAACTGATATTAAGACGAGCCTTGCTCCCGTATTGTTATAGTACTTATCATTAATTATTATTCTTTATGCATTCCTTATTATCACATGCCTGTGTCATGATTCACTAGGCGCAGTTATAAGATAGCTATGACTTCTCACTGCCCAATGAGGCATGCTGGATAACTTGTATTAGCCATGAATAAGCTATATAGGCTGCAGTGCCCATACAGGCTAAAGTTCCAGGTTGTTAATTATAGCACACAATGCCTATCTCGGACTAGCTGTAAGCAACGTAACAAGCCTTGCTTCTACATTATTCTTTTAGATAGTCTTCACAAATGATACTGCTTATATATCCCTCCTTATTGCAACACTGCATTTCTTTAAAGGGTCTTTGAGGATTGCCCTAAATTATTAACTGACATACTTAAGTTCGACCTGTCAATGCAACGGCATACTTACTTCGGTTAAGATGTAGCTAATAATTATACTTTGGTCACATGCAGACCGATATACGTTATCTGTTCATGATATGAAAATCCACATCAGCAACCTTGACCGAGTAATTAGCCAGACACAAGCCATTAATTGCCTCTTATATTGTTATAAACATTGGAACACAGCGCCAGAACATGGCAAACACATGTTTGTTCTAAGCCAAGATATATAAATCCTCGCAAAGTTTATGTATGTTTAATGATAAATTTAACTATGCAAAGCCTATGTATACTCAAACTTGGTCATTGCTTGATAACTATGTCGTACACGCCTCTGCGCAGGCAACCATATGCTACTTTGATCAGTCCACAATATGTAAGCTCTTATGTCATTTGCAATTCCGATAAGCGCGCCTCTGCGTAGGCAACTATTTGCTATACCAGTACTATGTTTGGCAACCGCATATATACTGAGACAACAATAAAAATATTTTTTTTTAAAAAATAAAAAATTATGCTGATTGATGACATCATAGTCATATACATAAGGGACACGAAGGTGATACTTTCTCATTATAACATCTAAACTCCGATAACAAAAGGTGACTCCAAGTGCATAAGGTATTTTTTCCCCATCTGTTTCCGATCAACTCGCATTTTGAAAGATGAAAAAAAGGTACAGCATTCTGTAATCTGGATTTGAATCTAGACAATCAAATTCATCCAAGTGCAGCAGAAGCAACATTGTTTGACCTAAAGAGTTGAAGTACTTTGTCCTGGGATTCATGGGTTACTACTAACTTTACACAAAGTTTCTGTGTTCTGTGTTAAAGTGGTGTGTGTGGGACATCTCACTCTGTTATACATAGTGACAATTTTTTTATATCTAACAAACTGTTTGCTTTTCATCAACTAAAGGACAAGTTTGATTTGAATAGTTCAGATGCCCCAATATATTAGACAATGATTAACACCATTATCGATAGATGTGGACTTTCCGGACAGGATCTTGCTAATTGTAAATTGTAAATTTCCACTATGATAAAAAAATACCTTTCCGATCCTGCCCGTAAACAAACTGTTTTTATTTGTTACACATTTGAAACAAATTTAAATCAATTGTTAAATGGGAAATTATATTAGACGAAGAATATGAGGTAAGGTATTATAAACATTTATAACATTTTGCACCATAATAATTTACTGAAGATATTACACATACATTTCCGGACGATTATTTTGTATTATTATTCCACAGTTTTACTTTTGTTTATATAATATTGTAACATTTGTATGTCATTAATATTGTTCATTATATTGATTAAAAAAATAATTAAAAAAAATAAAATAAAAAGTGGTGTGTGTGTGTGTGTATGTAAATCTATCTCCTGCGAAGCGACACTTATCCTTTAACCCCTTAAGGACACATGACATGTCATGATTTCCTTTTATTCCAGAAGTTTGGTCCTTAAAGGGAAACTCCAGTGCCAGAAAAACGATCCGTTTTTCTGGCACTGGAGGGTCCCTCTCCTTCCCACCCACCAATCCCCGGTTACTGAAGGGGTGAAAACCCCTTCAGTGACTTACCTGGGACAGCGGCAATGTCCCTCGCCGCTGTCTCCGCCTCCGCGACGCTCCTCCCAGTGATTGCGACGGCCGGTGGGCGAGACTGATCTCGCCCACCGGCCGAGTAGACCTAATGCGCATGCGCGGAAATGCCGCGCATGCGCATTACGTCTCCCCATAGGAAAGCATTGAAAAATCATTTCAATGCTTTCTTATGGGGTTTTGAGCGACGCTGGAGGTCCTCACACAGCGTGAGGACCTCCAGCGACGCTCTAGCACAGGTTTCCTGTGCTAGAACCCAGGAAGTGACCTCTAGTGGCTGTCTAGTAGACAGCCACTAGAGGTGGAGTTAACCCTGCAATGTAATTATTGCAGTTTAAGGGTAGTGGGAGTTGGCACCCAGACCACTCCAATGAGCAGAAGTGGTCTGGAGTGCCTGGAGTGTCCCTTTAAGGTGTTAACATGTTCTCACTAAGAAAATAAATCTCTAAAATCCTGCATATAGACCTGTAACTGGTCGTAATCACATAAAACAGTTCCCTGACTATATATATGTATATCACGTAAATCAGGGCTTAAAAGTTACTCGCCACTGTAAGCCATAACATATACACCAAAGTTACATTTTTACTCGCCGCAAATGTTGAGCCCTGACATAAATGAGCCTCCAGTATAAAGTTTCCCTTTGCTGAGCATTGGAATAAATCTTATAATAATGTTTGGCCAAGCTTGCTCCCAGAATTTTCATGACTTTCAGAGAAGCTAGTATATAAACAAAATTAATATTAATGACTTAAAATTGCCTCCATAACTTTGCCAGATCCCCCACCCTCAACCTCTTACCTATAACAGCTTAAGCCCCCAGGAGGTCCACGGAACTTACCTCCGCCGCAATCCTCTTCGGGAGGACTGCCTGACAGCCCAGGCAGCCCTCCCACGGCAAATCAGGCCCCCGGGGGCCATTTGATCGCTCTCAAAGAGCGAGCACGTGGCCCCCTATAGCTGACTGTGGATCTGCCAGCAGGTAGACTGTCTAGGGCTAGGCTGTCAGACAGTCCCCCTGCTGGTGGGTAGTGTAAAAAAAATTATTAAACATGTTTAAAATAAATTAAATATATATATATAATATATATATATATATATATATATATATATCTTAATAATATACAGAAAAAGATTAGACAAGGCTTGCAAAAAACACTTTTAAACAAGTATATTTACTTTACTTTTTCAAGCACATTTATTTTGACACTTTCACTACATTTATTTTCTTTTTGAGTGTGATTTCTGTACCCGTACAGGGACTCAAAGTTTGTGTTTTTAATCAAGGCACCTAGCCTAATACCTGTTTAGTTAATTCAAACAAGGGTAATAGGATTAGTATTGGTCTTGTTTTTTGCAAGCCTAGTCTAATCTTCATTTTGGGTTATGCCCTAATTACCCTACAACCAATGCAAACTTGGCGTCAGATTTCCTCTCCCTAACTCTGTCTATCTTCATATATTTCATATATTAATAATATAATATATATATATATATATATACACACACATCTTATTTAAATGTGACGTCATACGTAGTGTATTTTAATAATATAAGTACATATATTAGTAATAAAAATACACTTATGTATATGTAACTTCATTCTAAGATATATATATATATATATATATATATATATATTACATGTATATATTTTATATTTATATATATTCGTAAAATTGCAATAATAAATAAATAAAATATTTTTTTTTAAATGAAAATAAATTATATATACATATGTAATTTTATTCTAACTGTATTTTGTTTTTAACACATACATATATATATATATATATATATATATATATATATATATATATATATATATATATATATATAGGTAACAAAATACACTTAGAATGACATTCTATATATATCTATCTATATATAAAATACAATTTAAATACATATATGTATATATTTAAAAATTATATGTGTATATTTAAGTAATCTTTTAGCATAATCAGGTGATTTTATTAAATGAAAATTTGACTGACATGCATGACAACCCAGGCAGAAAGTGCAGAGAATTTCATTAGCAAGCACTATATTTAACCCTGTAACTTTCCAAGACACCATACAACCTGTACATGGGGGGTATTGTTTTACTCGGAAGACCTCGATGAACACAAATATTAGTGTTTCAAAACATTAAAACGAATTACAACGATGATATCGTCAGTGAAAGTGAAATTTTTTAGCATTTTTCACACATAAATGGCACTTACACTCACGATATAATTGTTGTGATACATTTTACTGTTTTGAAACATAAATATTTGTGTTCAGCGAAGTCTCCCAAGTATAACAGTTCCAATAAGCTGTACTCCTCACTACCCCCAGCCAAGGTTTCCAATAAGCTGTACTCCTCACTACCCCCAGCCAAGGATTCCAATAAGCTGTACTCCTCACTACCCCCAGCCAAGGTTTCCAATAAGCTGTACTCCTCACTACCCCCAGCCAAGGTTTCCAATAAGCTGTACTCCTCACTACCCCCAGCCAAGGTTTCCAACAAGCTGTATAGCTGTATTCCTCACTACCCTCAGCCAAGGCTTCCAACAAGCTGTACTCCTTACTACCCCATCCAGGGCCGCCATCAGGGGGTGACAACCGTGACAGTTGTCACGGGCCCGGCGGCCCTGGGGGGCCCGGACTGCTCTTGCAGTCCTGGGCCCCACTTTCCCTCCCTGCACACATAGATCGCGAATATCGCGATCTATGTGTGCAGCCGCGGGCCCCCGGTGTTCTATCAAAAAGACATACCCCGTAAAAAAGACATACCCCTCGTTACGGGGTATGTCTTTTTGATAGAACACCGGCTCCCTGTTACCGCAGAGGGGGCCCAGGCCTCCAGCCTCTTCTCTTCTCCTCCCTGCTAATAACTCTCGCGAGACCCGGTTGCCATGGCAACGCTCCGCGGGTCTCGCGAGAGTTATTGGAGGAGAGAAGAGGAGAAGCTGGAGGCCTGGTCCCCCTCTGCGGTAACAGGGAGCCGGGGGGCCCCACCATGCCACCGGACCACCGGGGATGGAATCTCCCCCCTCCCTAGACACAGGTAAGCAGGGAGGGGGGAGAAACAATTTAATTAATTACATTTTTTTTTTTTTTTTTAAATAATGTTAAAATGACCCCCCCTCTCCCTCCTCATTGCAAATTTACACACACACACTACATACACTGACACAACACACACACACACACTGCATACACTGACACAACACACTGACACAACACACACACACACTACATACACTAACACACACTACATACACTGACACAACACACACACTGCACATACCAACACAACACACACTGCATACACTAACACAACACACACTCTGCATACACTGACACAACACACTCTGCATGCACTGACACAACACACTCTGCATGCACTGACACAACACACACTGCATACACTTACACAACCCACACTTTGCATACATTGACACAACACACTCACCGCATACACTAACACAACACACACACCGCATACACTAACACAACACACACCGCATACACTGACACAACACACACCGCATACACTGACACAACACACACACCGCATACACTGACACAACACACACACCGCATACACTAACACACACACACTGCATACACTGACACAACACACACTCTGCATACACTGACACAACACACACTGCATACACTAACACAACACACACTGCATACACTAACACAACACACACTGCATACACTGACACAACACACTCTGCATACACTGACACAACACACACTGCATACACAAACACACACACTGCATACACTAATACAACACACACTGCATACACTAACACACACAGTGCATACACTAATACAATACACACACTGCATTCACTAATACAACATGCACTCTGCATACACTACACACTAACACACTCACTGCATCCACTATACTGACACACACTCTGCATTCGCTACACATTACCACACTCTGCATTCACTACACTAACACACACTCTGCATCCGCTACACACTAACACACACTCTGCATCCGCTACACACTAACACACTCTGCATTCACTACACTAACACACACTGTGCATCCGCTACACACTAACACACTCTCTGCATTCACTACACTAACACAGACTCTGCATCCGCTACACACTAACACACTCTCTGCATTCACTACACATTAACACACTCTCTGCATTCACTACACACTAACACACTCTCTGCATTCACTACACATTAACACACTCTCTGCATTCACTACACATTAACACACTCTCTGCATTCACTACACTAACACACTCTCTGCATTCACTACACTAACACACTCTGCATTCACTACACTAACACACTCTCTGCATTCACTACACTAACACACTCTCTGCATTCACTACACTAACACACTCTCTGCATTCACTACACTAACACACTCTCTGCATTCACTACACTAACACACTCTCTGCATTCACTACACATTAACACACACTCTGCATTCACTACACATTTACACACACACTACATTCATTACACTGACACACTCTGCATTCACTACACCCTAACACACACTCTGCATTTATTACACACTAACACACACTCTGCATTCACTAAACTATGCACACACTCTGGATTCACTATACTGACACACACTCTGCATTCACTACACTAACATACACTCTGCATCACCTGTACACACAGCATCCACTACACAAACATCCTGTATTCACAGTACACACACTACATCCACCACAAATTGAAACATTCTGCATTCACTATACACAGACACTGTGTCTAATACACACACTACATCCACTACATACACTGCATCCACTAAACACATTTCATCTAGTTCATACAAACACTACATCCACTACACAAACACACACTACATCACTGTACACACACTACATCCACTACTCAAACACTCTCTGCATTCACTACACTAACACACACTCTGCATCCGCTACACACTAACACACCCTCTGCATTCACTACACATTAACACACACTCTGCATTCACTACACATTTACAAACACTCTGCATTCGCTGCACTAACACACACACACTACATTCATTACACTGACACACTCTGCATTCACTACACACTAACACACACTCTGCATTCATTACACACTAACACACACTCTGCATTCACTAAACTATGCACACACTCTGCATTCACTAAACTATGCACACACTCTGGATTCACTATACGACACACACTCTGCATTAACTGTACACACAGCATCCACTACACAAACATCCTGTATTCACAGTACACACACTACATCCACCACAAATTGAAACACTCTGCATTCACTATACACAGACACTGCGTCTAATACACACACTACATCAACTACAGACACTGCATCCACTAAACACATTTCATCTAGTACATACAAACACTACATCCACTACACAAACACACACTACATCACTGTACACACACTACATCCACTACTCAAACACACTCTGCGTTCACTATACACACTGCATCTGCTACACTAACACACTCTGCATTCACTGCACAAACAGTATCTAATACACACAAACACTACATCCATTACACACATTCTAATTCACTTACACTATACACACCACATTCAGTCCCGCATCATTGTCAGCGGACTAGGTAGGGCGTGGGCGGGCCCGGGAGGGAGGGGTCGGGTGGGGGGGGGCCCAGACCTTGTGCTTTGTCAGGGGCCCCAAAATTTCTGATGGCAGCCCTGACCCCATCCAAGGTTTCCAATAAGCCGTTCTCCTCACTACCCCCAGCCAAGGCTTCCAATAAGCTGTACTCCTCACTACCCCCAGCCAAGGTTTCCAATAAGCTGTTCTCCTCACAATCCCCAGCCAATGCTCCAATAAGCTGTACTCCTCACTACCCCCAGCCAAGGCTTCCAATAAGCTGTACTCCTCACTACCCTCAGCCAAGGCTTCCAATAAGCTGTACTCCTCACTACCCTCAGCCAAGGCTTCCAATAAGCTGTACTCCTCACTACCCCCAGCCAAGGCTTCCAATAAGCTGTACTCCCCACTACCCCCAGCCAAGGTTTCCAATAAGCTTTTCTCCTCACTACCCCCAGCCAAGGCTTCCAACAAGCTGTACTCCTCACTACCCCCAACCAAGGCTTCCAATAAGCTGCACTCCTCACTACCCCCAGCCAAGGCTTCCAATAAGCTGTACTCCTCAATACCCCCAGCCGATGTTTCCAATAAGCTGTACTCCTCACTACCCCCAGCCAAGGCTTCCAACAAGCTGTACTCCTCACTACCCCCAACCAAGGCTTCCAATAAGCTGCACTCCTCACTACCCCCAGCCAAGGCTTCCAATAAGCTGTACTCCTCAATACACCCAGCCAAGGCTTCCAATAAGCTGTACTCCTCAATACCCCCAGCCAAGGTTTCCAATAAGCTGTACTCCTCACTACCCCCAGCCAAGGATTCCAATAAGCTGTACTCCTCACTACCCCCAGCCAAGGATTCCAATAAGCTGTTCTCCTCACTACCCCCAGCCAAGGCTTCCAATAAGCTGTTCTCCTCACTACCCCCAGCCAAGGCTTCCAATAAGCTGTACTTCTCACTACCCCCAGCCAAGGCTTCCAATAAGCTGCACTCCTCACTACCCCCCCAGCCAAAGCTTCCAATAAGCTGTACTCCTCAATACCCCTAGCCAAGGCTTCCAATAAGCTGCACTCCTCACTACCCCCAGCCAAGGCTTCCAATAAGTTGTACTCCTCACTACCCCCATCCAAGGTTTCCAATAAGCTGTACTCCTCACTACCCCCATCCAAGGCTTCCAATAAGCTGTACTCCTCACTACCCCCAGCCAAGGCTTCCAATAAGCTGTACTCCTCACTACCCCCAACCAAGGCTTCCAATAAGCTGCACTCCTCACTACCCCCAGCCAAGGCTTCCAATAAGCTGTACTCCTCAATACCCCCAGCCAAGGCTTCCAATAAGCTGCACTCCTCACTACCCCCAGCCAAGGTTTCCAATAAGCTGCACTCCTCACTACCCCCAGCCAAGGCTTCCAATAAGCTGCACTCCTCACTACCCCCAGCCAAGGCTTCCAATAAGCTGCACTCCTCACTACCCCCCCAGCCAAGGCTTCCAATAAGCTGTTCTCCTCACTACCCCCAGCCAAGGCTTCCAGTAAGCTTTTCTCCTCACTACCCCCAACCAAGGCTTCCAATAAGCTGCACTCCTCACTACCCCCAGCTGAGGGTTCCCAGGGTTTACTTCTCATTATGCCCAGACAAGGAGTCAAACATACTGTACTTCTCACTACACAGTTTGCCACCCCCTTGTCACACCCACATACTGGAAGGAGTGGCCATTCGCTCACGTGCGGATTTGTAAACACATAGAACTGAAGGCTAGTTGAAACTTGTCTGCGACACCGCCGCCATTTTGGATCAGGGCGGGTGTGGCGAAGGTATATATTTTTAAACCTATTATTTTTATTGGGTCTATTATATCCTACCTTTGCCTCCTTAATCATGTATAGTGCAATATAGGGGCCTTAGTTTGTTTATATCCTGTAGTGCTAGACATGTGAATGGGGAAGGCTTGCCCAATGTAAATATGTCTGCTCACTGAATGCCCAGTGAGAGCGAGGCGTGGAACGCAAGGCCTGGCTGCTCGTGCGCAGTGCAGCTCCCCGCCTGGGATCCAGCTGCAGGTAGGCAATGTGACAGAGGAGCATTGGGGACCAGTGACACTGTGCGGAGGGTAAGTGCAGGGAGTGGAAGCAGTTTCACAAGGGCTGTAGATATGGGGTGTGCAGACAATACCATGGCTGGTCTTTAGATTAGTCTGTCATACATTAATACCAACCTGGCAATGGACCGATATTAAATTGTACAGAACATGTGAATTGGGTTTGTCACAATTAAAATGTCACTGGTTCCCTGTATGGACTAATAATGTACATTTCTGCCAGTCATTCAATTTAGGGGTCTCTTATTGTTATAGTTCCATCTATGTTGCCAGTACAATCTGCTAACTTTGGGTTATATTGTTGTTGGTTTTTATTTTTTTATTTAAAGGAGGTCATCATGCAAATGTCATTAGCATTGTTATTGTGACATTTATTGTAGAAATAAAGTATACATTTGCTAAAGAGTTATATAGAGGAAATACACAAACTTTTGTTTGCATGTCTGCCTGTTTGTAATGATGTATCCTAAGTAGTTCTCTCTGCTCTTACATGTTTTTCATGTAGAAAACTAACCACTAGAGGGGGTCTCTTGGAGGGAAAATGAAAGTACCCATAACTACCATTGAAGCCTTTATTGCCTCAAACATCCCCTCCCAGCATTTCCTTATTCAAACATGTACATTGTGGAAACAATAAAGACGTTAAAAGCAGCTCTATAACTTTAAAGGTTTTCTTTTCCAATTAATAATTTTTTTTTGTTCCTCTAAATATTTTTTTAAATTAAAGATGGATTTTAGTTATACATAAGACAAAGTCACTACTTTTTCTTATGTGGGGCATGATTGTTGGATTTTTTTGGCAATAGATGGTACTTAAAAGGCCATACTCTTCAATAAACCTGCGGAAGGAGGAGAGCTGGGCAGCACCGAGGTAGCCTCAGCAATTGGAAACAGGTGAGAATAATGTATTTTTTTTTTTTTTTTTGTGCAAAACTGTGGCGGGTGACACACCTATTTAGAGCTAGGGAGATGCACCGAAACTTCGGCTGAAAATGGGCCTATCCCATTTCAGCCAAAAATTGGTCAAATCTGCCGAAAATTATACGTGCTGTCCTGCAGTCTGTCTTGGTGCACGTGGAGGCTGTGTTACCAGTGACTACTGGTAAATTTCTAAATAAAATTAGATCTTAAAAAAATATATTAATTGAATATTTATGTGCAGCGTGTGTGTATGAGTGCAGCGTGTGTGTATGAGTGCAGCGTGTGTAGTAGTGCTGTGTGTGTTGAAGAGCCTTGGTGGGGGGTGGGCAATTTTATTATTTTTTTAAAAAATATATTTTAATTTTTTTTATTTATTATTTCTTATTATTTAATTTAATTAAGTTTTTTATTTTATTATTATTCATTTTTTTTTTTCGTCCCCCCTCCCTGCTTGATTCATGGCAGGGAGGGGGGCTCCTTCCCTGGTGGTCCAGCATTGGCAGTTCAGTGGGGGGAGAAGGGGGCTGTCAGAGCTGTACTTACCTTTCCTGCAGCTCTTGTCAGCTCTCTTCTCCTCCTCTGCGCCGTCCGTGCAGCTCTTCTGTCAGCTCCCAGTGTAAATCTCGCGAGAGCCATTTACACTGGGAGCTGACCGAGGTGCTGAACGGACGGCGCAGAGGAGAAGGGAGCTGACAGGAGCTGCAGGAAAGGTAAGTACAGCTCTGCCAGCCCCCCTCTCCCCCAGTCTGTATTATGGCAATGCAAATTGCCATAAAACAGACTATTGACTCGAGTATAAGCCGAGTTGGGGTTTTTCAGCACAAAAAATGTGCTGAAAAACTCGGCTTATACTCGAGTATATACGGTATATAGGTATGGGAAGATTATAGCATTCAGAACACGTTTGTATTCCTAACAAGATAGTGTTTCCTTAAGCAAAGTTCCATTTCATTTGCCTAGCTACACACCGTGGCAGAACTACTAGGTCACAATGGTCGCTATTGTGATTGGGCCCTCGAGTTCCACTAGTCAAGGCCCCCATTTGGCAATATACTAAATGATTATGAAGTTACTGACAGTTGCATTCTGTTGTGGTGCCAGTACCAGGAGCGCTGACATTCTGTCCTGATTGCTCCCCTGCCTAGTCTCATTGAACGGAAGCCATACTTGAAAACCCATAGTGTGGGGCTTCCGCTGCCACCCAAGACTCAACAAGGAGAGTGGTCAGGGGAAGGAGCACAGCAGTGATGAAGCCTAGTTCCAGGGACTACAAGTGCTGGGAAATTGTGGCTGGAGGATTGTGGAAGCAGGCGGCAAGTTTGTGGATTATGGAGGCAGACGGCATGCTAGGGGATCGTGAAGGCGTGCGATGGGCTGGCTGCTTGTATTGTTCCCGGGCAGTGAGGGAGCTGTGATGGCCGTGCTTTGCTCCCTCGAACGCCGCTTAGTGAGACTGGGGCAAAAAAAGTAATATTCCAGCATCACTAAGTGGTGCACGAGAGAGCAGAGCATGGGAAATGTTCAGCGCCTCCATGCACAGTGTGGAGACGCTGAATGTAGGTGCTGCACACTGTAGCACTGACACGGGAAGCACCTCTAGTGACCATCTGAGTTGCTGTCACTTGGAAACAATGTAAACACTTCCTTTTCTCTGAAAACAGGCTATAGAATATGAAGCTTTGTAAGTTTAAAAAATCTTGCTACTAACTTTTTTTTGTTAGCTGGCTCTGGAAGGACAACCGGTGATCAGACATCAGGGTCATGTGCTCCCAAGGCTCATTGATGCACGTGGGGAGTGAAGACTATCCCGTTTGGTCTGATCACACAGAAGAGCTACTGTAGCTCAAATGACTGAAAAACTTAATGCTGACCATGGTAGAAAGGTGTCAGAACACACAGTGCATTGCTTTTTGCTGTATAGCCACAGACCGGTCAGTGTGCCCATGATCTATGATGATCCCTATTCACGTTTGAAAGCACCTTTTACTGGGGACGTGAGCGTCAGTACTGGACCATGGAGCAATTGAAGAAAGTTGGGCTTATGAATCACACTTTTCTTTTAGATCAGGTAGATGGCCGGGTGTGTGTGCATTGTTTACCTGGGAAAGAGAGGGCAGCAGGGCCGCACTACGGGACAAGGACCGGCCAGGGGAGGGCAATGTTCTGCTGAAAACCTTTGGTCAGGGTATTGATGTTGATGTTACTTGGACATGTACCTAGAGATTGTTCTCAGGTTCATTATTGGGTTTATTATTAAGTTTATGGTCAAGGTTAGGTTTATAATTAATTGTAGTATTGGGATTATGTTTCAGATTAGGATTCAGATTATGGTTCAGATTAGGATTAGGGTCAGGGTCAGCACGGGCATCCCTTGCTGAATAAAGCAAGGGAATTCCTCTGCTGACATAATCAGGGGGAATCATTTTAACACTATTGCTAAAGGTAGGATTGAGATTAGGATTAAGGTTATAATTAGGGTTACACATGGGATTACGGTATGGGTTAGGATTGTGGTAAGGGTTTATTATTAGATTGAGGGTTAGATTTGGGATTAGGGCTTGGTTTAGGATTAGGGATTTAGGTTAGGATTAAGATTGCTACTTTCCAAAGATATACATATGGGGTATATTTGTACTGAGAAGATGTTGCTGAGTACAGCTAAGATCATTTTATGACAGTGGGACACACAAGATTTTAAAAATAAGCATCAAAA
The DNA here is from genome assembly GCF_036172605.1 of Pelobates fuscus. Taxonomy (NCBI): domain Eukaryota; kingdom Metazoa; phylum Chordata; class Amphibia; order Anura; family Pelobatidae; genus Pelobates; species Pelobates fuscus. The sequence continues at coordinate 302,277,092 of NC_086318.1, forward strand.
ATACTATGTGGAACGGAGGAGAGTGGTCGCATGTCGGCTCGGCTCTGAGCGAAGATAGTGAATTTGACCCATTATACCCACCTTTAAAGGTTGGAATCTCCCCAGAACAATCACTAAGTCCACACGCTCCCAATGGGGAAGAAAAACAAAAAGCTTAAACCTGAGAAGCCTGCGTCCAGCATGAACATCGACGAGATGTGGCGGCAGGCCCGAGGAGCCGCGGGTTCAAACATGGCGTCCCTACATGGCGGATGCTCGGATTTCTATACCGAGACGTCGGATGAGGAAGGGGGGGGAACACATCCAGGCAAGCCGATCCTCGCCGCCAGCGAGGACACAACAGTTGCCGAACTCGGCACCCACGCCAGTAAGCATGGAGGCCATCAGGGACCTCATGGCGGACCACCATGCCAAAATCTCAGCGGACGTCGCATCGCTTAGGGACACCCTGCGGGGCCTCACTGGACGACTGGGAGCTGTTGAAACCACTTCAAGCACCCACACTGGTCAACTCCGTCAGCTCCAGCAGGAGGTACAAGAGATAAGGCAGCAAATGTCTCTGAGTGACATGCGATTTGCAGAACTCGAAGATAAACGACGACAAAAGCACCTCAAGGTCAGGGGCATCAGTGAAAACATACCCGAAGCTGAGCTGCCTCATGTCGTCCGGCGGCTTCTCACGGCCCTACTACAACCAAAGATGGTAAAAGCTGGAACAATCGACGGCATCTTCCGGGTCCCAAAACCCGCCAAAGCGCCGACTGCTGCCACGAGAGACGTCGTGATACAATTTCAGACCTACAGGGACAGGGCTGCAGTCCTGGCGGCCGTCCGCAACAACTCACCCTACCTCTTCGAAGATATGCATCTTACCTTCTATGCAGACCTCTCGGGGGCGACCCTAGCATGGAGAAGGACCTTCCAACAGCTAACTTCCACCCTGCGGGCTCACCACATACGTTACCGCTGGGGCCCGGCACACACCCTGCTGGTCACTAAGGGGGACACCACACTCTCAGCACGCTGTATAACTGAGGCACCGGCACTTCTGAGGCAGCTGGACCTACCCACAGACCCGCTACCAGTACCGGCGGAAAGACCCAAGAACCCACCGTCCTGGGACCCGGCCAGGGCAGCGGAATTCGTACCCAGACTACCGTCCAGAGTGCCTGCAAGCACGGCCAACACGTGAAGTACTGCAAATGACTTTCCTTCTGGGCCCGTCTAATCACTGCCTGGCCCGAATGGAACTCTTCTTTTTCTTATTGTGATTCCTCTTCTGACAGTGGACTGTTTTTTTTTTTTTTTTTTTTTTTTTTTTGTTTTCTGTTTTTAATAGTTACAACTGCATTATATTACTTTGAATGTTCCACGCTCAGTCCCCATGAGACCACAGCCGTAGGCTAGCACATAAATATACCTGATAGTACCCCCCAGTTGGCAAGACCGCCCTTCTCTAATGCCTCCATAGACACCCACATACTTTGTGGCTCACCAGGCAACAGGCCTCTCCATGTTGGAACATGACCCCCTATACCCGGCGGATATTCTCAGCCATGTTTCTAAGCCCTAGCTAGCCTCAATGCTCTCTGTACATAGTTGCCAGATCCTCACTCACTAATCTACCTGATGACATGCCTTCAGAACCGCGCACCACCACAAATAGCCCATTACTACTATATATCGCCTAAACCAGCACACACCGCTCATGAGCGAAATCCCCCCCACCCACTCTACCAGACCCACCGTTGGGGCAGCAGGCATACCCACACAAGCCGACCACTGGACAAGCCGACCCACACAAGCCAACATTGGATATAACCAGTATGTCTAATGCTTTCCTTACCCACACATAGCTAGGTAACAACAGGTTAACATATTACAACACAGTCAATAACTAAATAGCCCACCCACACCACACCCGATCTATGAACCAACCCCCTTACCTGTTAGCTCTCTCAAGCGTAGGGCCTTATTAACCTACTCACTCTCCGCGTTTCTTATTTTGTTTCCTACGTGTCCAGATGTAGGGGCGCCCCATCACAATCAAAAATAGACACTCAATCTCCCCTCTCACAGACTAGTTACGGATCACGAGCTCAACTCTACTACTAGACCTGTCTTGATAGGCGATAGCCGCACCCCTGCACCCTTTAATATGCTTTAATCCTTGGCTAACGAAATCTTAACATCTGCACATTATACTACTATAAAGGTTTAGCGGTGCCTATGTAAAACGCAAATGATGCAGCGCACTAGACCAGTAATGTATACCTCCAGCTAATACCCTAGCCTGCCAAGCGCCTAACCATATCTGTTGACGTACCGATGATTGCTTGTATCTCTCACCCTGCCTGGTACTAGCTATTCTAGCTAACCCTTATTCGATGGATACAACAGCTTAGGTACACGAGCAACTTATATAAAAATGTGCAAATTAGAATGCCACTGTCTAATCTTTGTTGTTCCTGACATACGCTGTTGTGGCATCAGATGATTTGTTTGTAACCTCCTGCACAGTAAAACAAAGAATTAAAAAAAAAAAAAAATACTATGTGTATGTAAAAATGTTAAAAAAAAAAATGAATACCACAAACTTTAAAACAAAATGGTAACAAAATGTCACTTCAATAAAGCTTATAATATTTTATGTGAGAGTCCCCATGGTGTCAACTTTAGTAAATGGTATGTATTGATGGCGTAATGTAAATATATAAAACAACTAAAATGCCCCATAATGAAACAAAGACCTATCGTCAATTTGCCATTTAAAAAAAAAACTTTACTGGGCCGGGTATGATTTTAGCCCTGTATTTTTTTTTTTTCACAAAAACCTGGCTAAGGTATACAAAGGGGGTCATTTTGTACTCAGGAAATATAGCTGAGAATAATTTTGTGATTTAATTTACAATAGCATATATCAAGTTTCCAAAATTAAACACTAAAATACGTGTGTATAAAAATGCAAAAATAAAGCAATATGATAACATTTTAATGAAATTGATGCTAACATAACTGTATAATAAAGCTCAAAATATACCATATGACAGCCTGTGGTGTCTACTTTCACAAATGGTATGCATTTATGGAGTAATTTTAACTGTCAAACTGCTACAATGCCCTAAAATGTGATACACATCAAATCCATTTATCAAAATTCTAATTGTAAAATCTGTAATGGTCAGGACTATTTTAAGGCATTGTAGCTTCACAGGATAGTGGCAAAGACATACATCGGGGTATTGTCTTATTCAGAAGAGTTTGCTGAGCAGAATTATGGGGCATTGATCACAGTGGCACATACCAGACTTGAAAAATGACCCCAAAAAATGTAATGTGTATGTAAAAAATGCAAAAAATATATATTTTACCACAAAGTTTGACATAAACTGGTGAAAAAATGGCATCACGTTAAGGCACAATATACACCATATGAGATACACTGTAGTGTCTACTTTCACGAATGATGGGTCCTTGAGGGATAAATTCAACAGTTAAACTGCTACAATGCCCCAAAATGAGACTTGCCCCCATCAAATTAATCTATCAAAATTATCACTGTTTTATGGCACTATAACTTCACAGGATAATGGCAAAGGCATAGATTGGGGGTATCATTTTACTCAGTTGATATGGCTGAAAACAATATGGGGTTTTCTACAGCAGTAGTATATATCAGCTTTATGAAATGCACATTAAAAATCCTTGTTTTATGTGTGTATGTTAGAAGTCTGAAAAAAACAATTTTACTACACTATTTAGCAGAGATTGGAGGCAAAATGACTACTTAAAAAGTGTCAGAATACCATTTGGTAAATAGCGTGTGATCTGTGCTTTATAGAAATATATATACTTGTGTGCAGCAATTTTGCTTTCTGTGATGTTTATTAAGCTTACAAGACAAACATACCAAATTCTAAAATAGCTCCACCGTAAAATTTTATTTTACTCCTTGTATTTTGTGACCTGTAACTTTCAAAATAAGCTGAAATCCTAGACATTTATGTACTCTGAAAATCAGAACAACTAATTGAATATTTTTTCATTACTTTCCTTAAGCTTCACTAATTATACACACATTATCATTGCCTAAACTGTGGGGCAAAATTTTTTGGGGGGATTTTTTTCTAATAAATAAGTATTTATATATGTCACATCTAATTAAAGCCCTTTTTGTCCTTTAAAAAACGATATATAACATGTGTTGGTGCAATAAATAAGAAAAATGCAAACAGAGGTTGAACACAAACAGCAAAAAATGCTTGTGTCCTTAAGGGTAAGTCCAGTTTTTGAAGCTGCGTCTTTAAGGGGTTAATGTTTTAAACCCTTAAAGCAGGGCATCCTTGCAACATAACAGCATAATTGCAATTAAGTTATGTTGACAACCTTTTATGAGGTTGGTGGGAAAATGTTTGATTTTATTTTTTTGTCAATCTTTATTTTTCATGTGCTTGAGCTTAACAGACAATCTTGCAATGCCACAACAACATTTGCAAGATTATTGAAAAAAAACCAATGTAAAACAGAGCATGGAAATCATAAATACAGCACATGGTTTAAGTATATTATTGCACACGAGATTAGGGAAACTGTGGTGTAAATTGCCACACCATGGGCTTATCGTACTAAATTAACTATCTCTGCCACTTCAAGTCATCATGCAAGAGGAGACGGGCTGAAAGTAAACACCAAATAAGGTTTGAGAGAGAATCCTGCTAGCTAACTCCAAGGGGGACCCATGTGGCCTCTGAATTAAGTAGCCGGTGCAACTGTAAAGTATGCCATGCGGCAGGCTGCCTGACCCACATACATTTTGCAGAATTGAATGCTTAGAGTCGCCTGACTGGTGATATGTTAAGACCCTGAATAAAGGTTAGTGGAAACTCATGTTGTTGGCCTGATGAATGTGATAGCCTTTCACTACATAACAGATCAACCATACCCCGTCTAGGGAAGAGCAAGCATGAGTCCAGCTGAGTTCCATCTTGGAGATCAAACACCGGAGCCAAGCCAAGCCAGCCCCTGGCCTGCTTCAGAGCCATCTCCCCTGCTCCACTGTTCCACACCCAAACAAAGTCCAAGGCGACTTTTCCTGTGGGCCATGGCTTTTGACGTCGCAAAGCCTTTTGAGGGTATGGGCTCTCTGCCCAGGAAGGCTTCTTTTCTGAGAAACTGCATGGGTGTTTTGGAGGGTATGCCTGTCGCTCCCCCATCCGAGCCAGGAACTTCTGAAATAGTCGGTCGTATTTGGCCATGATGTCTTTCAGTTGCAGGCATGAATCAGCACCACACAGTCTCGCAGCCATTTTGGAGAATAGGCCCCTGTGCCTCTAGTTGTCGTGGTTGCCCCAGTCAGGTGACACTTGCAACCTCCACAATAGGAACTGGGATATCCCCCACCGGTCCAAAGGAGGGGAGGAGGGGAAACGGAGCCAGATAGAAGGAAATTCAAGATGCTGGAGCGCAGCAGTTGGGCAAGGAGCAAAGCAGCGGCCGTCCACCTCGCTCCATGCTCAGGTAGGCCCCAGCCTCTGAGCCCCCGACTCTCCCGTTGAATTTGCCCGAGGTCGGACCTGTCTGCTGTGCTGGGAGGTGTCAGGGCAATGTACTGCAGGTTACCTGCTTAAATTCAGTGCTTAAATTTGATTTTTTTGTTGCTAAATAGCCTAGAACTTGCGGAGCCATAGCTATTTGCGTCCAGCTAGCATGGTGGTCCGGTCCGGCCCCGCCCCCCAAATCTGGTTGATTTTTAGATCGGTAGTAAAGGGGGGGGGGGGGGAGGAATCAAACACTTTTGAAAATTTTATTTATTTGCTACTGGACAACGTTTCTAGGCCTTTTGCCACCGATGTCATAAGGCTTTAGTGGGACACTATAGTCACCAAAACAATGAAGCAAGTTTTGTATATAGCTCATGTCTCTGAAGTTTCATTGCTCAATTCACAGCCTTTTAGGAGTTTAATCACTTTTGTTACTGTTTATGCAGCCTTAGCCACACACCACCGGTTGTGACTGACACAGCCTGCATGAAAACTAAATTGGTTTAACTTGCAATCAAATGTAACTTACTTTAAAAGAGAAGTCTGAAAATTAGATGACTCTTTACAGGAAGTGTTTAGGAGACTGTTTATGTCACATGCAGGGAGGTGTGACTAGGATGCATAAACAAAGTGATTTAACACCAAAATGGCAGAAAATTAAGCAGTGAGACTATAGGGGCATGATCTATACAGAAAAACTGCTTCATTAAACTAAAGTTGTTTTGATGACTATATTGTCCCTTTGAAGTACCATTCATAGCCCACAACATGGAGATAAAATGATATTTGTATAGGTAGTTGACAGAATTGGCTGGCAAGATGGGAAATCATAGTGAAACTGCTTTTATTTGCTAGGGATTCTTGTAACTAGAGTCTTTGGAATTCTGATTGAAACTAAATAACAACACAGGATTTAGTATTTGTAAAGCTCTGATTCTGAGAATTTTAAATCCTTAATCATTACGGCTGAGTTTGATCAGTTTCTATATATTCTAGGAGCCTGAACATATTCCTGCATACAACGTATAGGATTGCTATTTTTCCAGTTTGACAGTTTTGGCTTAACATTTACATGCCATTTTCAGGCAGTGTGCCCTGATGGTGTCACGTCATACTACTTTCTCCTATAGCTGTGAGTCTGGATATTGTTTGCTTCTTTATATCTAATTGGAGCTGTTCAGTGAGACTTTTGATCTCTCATGACAGGAGGGGAAATAAATGATCATTGTCCCATTTCTTTGTCACCATGTATTTGTTGAGCTCAGATGTAGGTACCATTCTTTGGTGTATTACTGGAGGACATCAATATAGCGATATTTCAGATATTTTGCCTAAATATGTGCAATTTGTGCTCAGGCATCTGTCTAAGCTGATATCTTTCTTCAGCTGATGTCTACCAAGGTGAACTGACACCTCTCTAGCAACTTGCTGTGGTCCGCTTTCAATTTACTTGACACAAATATATTTGGCTTCTATCACTGCAGCCCTATAATTATTAAATAAACACAATGTACTATGTAAATACATGCATTTTGACACATATGTAGGTGTTCTTGGTGACTTTTAAATTCAGAATCCCCACTGTACAAAGCTAAATCTCACATCCTGCAGCGTCCTGCTCCTTCTCTCAGCCAACCGAATGTTTCTTCATAGGTAAGCAACATTTGCCACGCTGAGCTTATAGGAATCTCCTCATTATGAACAGTATAATGCTTTTCTATGGGGAAATATAGTTGCATTCAGCATCATGATAGTGCTGAAGGTGAAGGCTGTAAACTTGTTAGTGTTTACTAGGAAGTGCCTCTAGTAACTGTCAGATTGACCGTGTCATACTTGTCACAGTGCAGGGACAGGATCTAGACACCATGACTATTACATTGCACACCTAGATCGTGTCGGGGAACTATAGCATCAGGAATACATGTTTGTATTCCTAACAGTTTAGTGTTCTTTTAAACATGCCCACATGTAACTGAGAATGAAAGCAAAAACAATATTTAATTCTTCCTTTCCATTCTCTTTGATTTTTAGTTCCTGAAAGCGAACCATGTATCTCAACTCAGAACAAGTAAACCTGGTGGGTCAGGTGTTTGAATCATATGTGCAGGAGCATCATCAGAAACAACTTGAACAGATACTAGCAGAAAATGACAAGGATGCACATTACTCCCTGATTGTGAATGCCATGACCCTTTTTGAAGCCAATATGGAAATCGGAGAGTATTTTAATGCTTTTCCCAATGAAGTTCTTCTTGTTTTCGACAATGCTCTGCGCAGAGCAGCCATGAGCTTCCTACAGTCCTCTTCACAACAAGGGAAATTTACCATTAAGCAGAATTTACATGCTCGGATAACTGGTATGTCAATCTCCTTTTGTGTATGTTTGGTCAAAGTATTTTCAAACCAGATTAGAGGCAGTGCACAACATTAGGGATATCTCCAACATTTCAGGGAAAGATGGGTAAGAACTCTAGAGGAAATCTTAAAACTTAGAATGCTCTTAGATTGTAAAACCCCACAAAAGCCAATATGTCCCAGTTGTCTGCCTCCCTAATGCAGGGTAGGTAGGATTCATGTTTTAGTTTTTTTTTTTTTTTTTCTCTTCTCAGTTGAGGTGATACGGCTGCAGAGGGAGGGCTCTGCTTGTCCGAAGACTAGCTCTGCTCGTGGACTTGTCTTTTCTCTTTTCAAGCGTTGGAATGCACTTCAGGTGCCTGCGTTCCATGCTTTTATAACTTCCATCTAGTACGTGCCAAAAGTGGCATGGGTGTGCTCAGATGTACTGCTGGGAGGTCCTTAAGGTGGAATGCACCTACTGTTGATGATATGTTCCCGCTGGAGATTGCGGTGTGCTGCGCTCATGCACAATGCTTTCTTTACTCTGGGACCAAATTTTAACACTAAGGACCTTCGAGGCTGTTTAAATCCTAGCCATAACTACTCATCAGCTGGGTGCTGTTCAGCTCTGTTGCAGATGTGCTATCACTAGCCCTTCAGCACACCCAGAGGATATTTCAATTTTTAACACAAAATATCTACACTGAGAATATAGCTGAATTATTCCAGTATGGCTATGTTGGCCTAAAATGTTTAATTCGGTTTGAATTCTTGGCAATTTACACTTCAGATTGTAGGAAATTCAACTTTAGGCTAAAATACTCAAACAGTTGGTATATAATTTTTTTTAAAGGGTAGTTCAAACCTTTCGGGCGTTTACTAATGTTAGACTTCTAGATTGTATGCCCACTGTATGATTTGTAAAAGTTCTCCACGACAGTTAGAATACCCCTAGTTGTCTTCTCATGTGCTAACCCTTTTTACTGTTTGTACATTAAATCATGTGAAACATAATTGACCATCACAGTGTATATACATACATCTCTGAATTTCAAATGCAACTAATCATATAATTTACCCTAGGTTTACCTGTTTGCCCAGAGTTAACAAGAGAGCACATCCCTAGGACCAAAGACGTGGGGCATTTCCTTTCTGTTACGGGCACAGTGATTCGAACAAGTCTGGCGAAAGTTCTAGAGTATGAGCAGGACTTTATGTGTAACAAATGTAAACATGTTATTACAGTCAAAGCTGACTTTGAACAATATTACACATTTTCACCCCCTGCTGCGTGCACAAATGAAGAAGAAGGCTGCAACTCTTGTAAATTCACCTGCCTCTCAGATATATCCTCCCCAGCCAGCTGCAGAGACTACCAGGAGATCAAAATTCAGGAACAGGTGATTTCAAGGGTTGTTCTAAGTACATATTTGTGGGTGTATGATTCTTAGAAACACATAAGTGTCCAACATGCAGCTCGCGAGGGTTTTTAAAATTCTCTATTCTGTTTCATAATCCATAGTTTCTGGTTGCCACTAGGCTTGTGAGAGTTGTACAAAGTCTGTATATTTTTCAACCCAAATCCTAAATGTTTTTTGTTCCATTTGTTCATGTCACATTGATAAAATGGAGTCATAATGATTGATGTCAGTGCTGTTTGCTCTGACCTTACAATCATGTTTTATTGTTAGTGTTTGGTATGTGAATGGGGTGTTTGTTCCAGCTGTGCATGTGTTTTGGGAGTATTTGTGGAATACTTGGTAGTATAAATAAAATCTTATTGATGGAATTTTTTCTGTCATATGGTGGCAGTAACCTCTGGGTTTTGCTCCTCCCTGTGGACAAGACCTTTAACAAGCTATTTTAAAAGGATCCTCCCCCTTTAGGTATAAATACTGAGCCCGCAAAACCTACCCCAGTCTTCTTTCTTGTCCCGATAGGGATGGACAGGACTTTCGTCGTCTGGTGAGGCACACGGGATGTTGTCTGGGGAATCCGGTCCGAGAGCTGCCCTGGTGGTAAGCTGAGTGGCCCATGCTCCGTTGTCACACCGTTACGGAGTGTACAGAGGCTGTTGAATTTATGCCGAGAAGGTTTCCGGCAAAACGCTTCCGGGAGGCGGAGCTCGCTCTGAGCAAGCGCACAGCGGTGGAATGCACGCCCTGGTGGTGTTTGCGTTCCACCTAAGCTTCCGGGTGCGCAAAGACGCATGCGCAAACGGAAGCTTAAAGAAATACACACACACACAAAAAAAAAAACCCGCGAAATTTAAATTTAAAAGCTGTGCTGGTACCCACTGACAGCATGGATGCAGGTCAGAAGTGGTACGCCGTGTCACCTGCCCCCCCACACGGCTCAGAGGTATTTTGAGGTAAGATTAATAAAGAAATCTTTACTTTGAAATACTTTCTGAAGAAGATCTATATTCTAAGAGCCTCCATTTATTTTTTACAGATATGTCTAGTCCACCAGAGATGGATAAGGAAAAGCTAACCCCCACGCCTAGAAAGGCTACGGTGAAGTCCAAACATATTGTTTGTAGCGAATGTGCAACTCCTCTCCCAGACGGGTCTAGGAAGAAAATATGCAGTCAGTGTACTGCAAACTCTTTGGAAAGAGATAAGCAAAAGGATATGCAATCTTTCCTATCCTGGTTCCAGGAGAATTTGTCCCAGACCTTGGACACGATTAAAGAATCTAAAAGGGTAGAAGCCGGGGGCGGGGCCGGACCGCCAGCGGGATCAGACGTGCTCTGTCTGAGCTCCCGCTTTGGGAGACCGAAAACCGGCGCAAACTAGAGGCAAACTCTCCCTATCAACCGGCAACGGGGATCAAGCAGAGCCCCAGACCCTGGGGTACGAGGAGATACCCCTCAAGACCCTACCTGGGACCTACAGTAACCCGAAGTAGGCCCGAAGCGTGTTGGAGCTTGAGCCGGGAAGAGACGGCCGCTCTCCCGGGTCTCCAGCTGGGGGCCAGCCTCCTCCCCCCCCCCTCTGGACCGGGGGGGTCATCCCGGTCTACATCTCCTCCAGCAACTCCTATCATGCCAAGCCTGGCGGCACACAATAACCCTGCGGGTGAAAACTCAACGGCAGCACCCTCCCAAGATGGCCGCCGCACACCAGCCACATGAGCGAAGTACCCACGGACTGGAGCTTGCATACAGAAGGAACCATCCAGCGCCATCGGAGCACCACAGTAACCTGCTGCAGGGATAGATCAGCTCACTACACTGCGCTACACAAAGCGAGGTTGGTGGCGTATGTGTGGGGTCGGAAAAATTTATTTATGCGAGTGGAAAGCCTAAACACAACCGCAGGCCACACGTCTAAGATGGCGGCAGCCCTCACCGTGAAATCCCACACAGACAAAGCTGACTCAAATATCAGTGCAGCAAGCGGCTTCCATGAGCTGGGCAGCGTCCGAGCAGCTGAAACTGCAGAGGCTGGTGGCAACCAAACCACAAAAGCAATCAGGGGAGAATGCCCTACATCAAGAACCCTCACTCACTCCCCTAAATGTCAAGCACCGGCACACAGAAGGGAGCGGCGGACGTACGACACCAGAGCATACTGCTCCAGCCCCTAATAGCCTTCACCCACGGCGGAACGACCCAGCCACAAGGGATAAAGGCTTGAAGGGCACGGACTGACCCAGGGACTACCTCTATCAGGAAAGCATTATCAGCCCCTTACCTGGTCGCAACCACTCTGCCAGGCATTCCTGCGGCCCTCACCACCAAGGGTCACCTGCAGTAAAGCCCATCCTGATTCACTATGCTGTGACTTACAATCCCCTGGCATGTCTGATATAAAGCACCCAACAAGCTGGCGAAACATTTTCGTTATTCACTCTTATTGTTTCTTTTCTCTTTTTCTTGCTATAAGCATGTATAACCATTTCGGCATTATTGTTTATCCTGTTAAACTGCTATGAGACACATTCTCTACGCCTGCTCTTTGAGCCGGCTTTATAAGCGTGATCTTTAAACCTGTCTTATCATATACCTGAGCCATAAGCCTGTTTTCCTCTTAAGTATAACTTACTTCAACTAAACGTGAACATACATTGTTAACATCTAGATTTCTTTAACTTTAAAAATTGTGCTGTTTTTACGTATGCCATGATGATGTCTCTCCTTAATGTCATTATTGTACTTGCCCATGCTGTCATGGCTGTGCAAGCTCTTTTGTCATAATATGCACAACAAAAATAAAGAATTAAAAAAAAAAAAAAAAAAAAAAAAAAGGGTAGAAGCCCCCATTCAACAAAAGATTAATAAAAGAAAGAGAGTTTCTTCATCTGAATCATCTTCGGGAGAATGTTCTTCTTCTTTCGAATCAGCGGATTCAGGTTCCTCGTCGAGTGAACCAGTGGGGTTTCCCTCTGAGGCAATCCATAAATTTATTAAAGAAGTAAATCTGACAATCCTACCTCAGGGATCAGAAAATCCAAAGAAAGGCTTTTCTGTGCAACAGAGCCTAGTTGATTTTATATTTAGGGAATGGAAAAACCCGGAAAAACGTGCCTTTATTTCCAGACACTTCAAGGATGTCTTCAGGCTGGCTAGCGACGTTATGTGGGAAGATCTCCCAAAAGTTGATGTTCAGGTGGCACAGATTGCCAAGAGAACCACTATCCCTATAGGAGAAACTGCAGCATTAAAGAATCCTATGGATAAAAGAGCCGAAACCTCGTGTAGGCGGGCTTATCAGACAGCCGGCTTCCAATGCAAAGCCTTACTGGCAGGAGCAGCAGTAGCCAGAGCAAATGAAGTGTGGCTAAATTTAGTACAAGAAAATTTATCGTCTGGTCATGTTGATGATCTGAGTCACATGTTTCAGAACATGCATTTGGCGAATGAATTCCTTTTGGATATGTCGGTTGAGGTGCTGAAATTGGCCTCCAGGATCATGGGTTTGTCTTCTGTGGCAAGACGTGCCCTATGGTTGAGGTCTTGGTCGGCAGATACAGCGTCTAAGGCAGTCCTTTGTGAACTTCCTCTGGAAAAATCTAAATTATTCGGCGCTCCCTTAGAGGAAATCATAAGACAGATGTCTGAAACCAAGAAGGCACTTCCGCAAGATAGAAAGTTCTCCTGGAGACCGGGGTACAGAAATTACCAATCTAAGGGTAGGAGATCCTTTCAAGAGAGACCACATTTTTTTCAAAGAAAGGATAAAAGCCGGAAATTTGAAAGTAATGAGGTCAAAAGATCCTTCAGAGACAAGGGGAGACGTTTTTGACGCCAGAGGTGTGGGAGGACGGCTCCAATATTTTTTTCCGGTGTGGGAACAGACCACAGAGGATCCCTGGGTTCTAAAGATTATCCGAAAGGGACACAAGATTATTTTTCTGGAAAAACCAAGATCAAGGTTTCTACTATCAACTTACCAGTCTGCAAAAAAATCTCGAGCTCTAGATTATCAGACCAGGCTGCTTCTACACAAAGGGGTTATAGAAAGAGTTCCAAGAAAACAGGAATTTCGGGGAGTCTATTCAAGACTATTTCTGGTTCCAAAACCGGACAACTCGTTTCGGTCCTGAAGGTTTCTTCAGGACCATGGCTGGATCTTGAATCTAAAGAAATCAGTTTGTGTTCCAACAAGAGTTATAGAGTTTCTCGGCTTCGAGATCAATTCAGACTCCATGTCAATATTCCTTCCCAAACGAAAGAGGAAAAAGATCCGAAAAACGATTTCCAGCCTCCAAAGGATGAAAACTTGTTCCTTCAGAGAGGCCATGAGTGTGTTAGGTCTTCTTACGGCCACCTTTCCGGCGGTCAAATGGGCAAGATCAAAGGTCAGACCCTTACAGTGGAACATCCTGACTTCCTGGTCAAAAAAGGAGGAAGATCTGGACGAAATATTCCTGCTGTCCCCTCAGGTGAAGACGCAACTAGATTGGTGGGAAACCTCAGAGTGCCTTTTAAAAGGTTTATCCTTTCTACCAAAGGTCTGGCTAATGGTCACCACAGACGCTTCAAACTCAGGTTGGGGTGCCCACTTAGGCTCCACCATGTTCCAAGGAAAATGGTCTTCCAGGGAAGCAGAGGAATCGACAAATTTCAAAGAATTATTGGCGGTTCTGTATGCTCTTCATCCCCTCAGACCTTGGCTACTTCAAAGAGCGGTCAAGATACAGTCAGACAATCGCACGGTAGTCTCTTATATCAATCGACAGGGAGGAACCAGAGCAAGAAGGCTTTACAGTCTTTGTACAGAAGTTATGGAATGGGCCCAGAGAAATCTAGAAGACATCGCAGCGGTTTACATAAGAGGCAGCGACAATGTAATAGCCGACGATTTAAGCAGAAGGAAGTGGGACCAAAAGGAATGGTCTCTAAACCCAGACGTATTCAGAATCTTGACTGGGAAATTCGGAGTTCCAGAAGTAGATTTGATGGCAAGAGAATCAAACAAGAAGGTTTTCCACTTCGCCTCCCTATTCAGAACGGATCAACCCAATTGGATAGACGCTCTATCGATAAGGTGGGATTTTCAGCTGGCTTACATCTTCCCACCTCTGCCCCTGATCCCAAAGGTCCTCCTCAAGATACGAACGGACAAGGCGAGGATATTGGCGATAATCCCTTATTGGCCAAACAGAGTCTGGTTTGCGGCACTAAAGAAGATGACTATCAACTATTGGGAGCTTCCCATTTCAGTTCATCTCATTGTGAACAGGAACCTACCCTTGAAAGTACTGGAAATGTTCAGGTTGACGGCTTGGCTACTGCAAGGCTGATCCTTCGAAACAAGGGCTTGCAAGATGAGAGAATAACAGTCTTACTCCACGCCACTAGAAGATCAACTTCTAGGATATACTTCAGATTTTGGTCCAAGTTTCTTCACTGGGGTAGGGATCACCGGGTCTCGATATTGCAACCGTCAATAGATAACATTCTTCAGTTTTTGCAAGACGGCTTTGACGCAGGCCTGGGAGTCTCAACTCTCAAGGTTCAAATCTCAGCTTTGAATTTTTTTCTTATTAAGGATTGGGCAGCCAATGTTTTCGTCAGAAGATTTTTTAGGTCCATCAGCCTCAAGAGACCTCCTAAACGATCGGTGTTTCCGACGTGGGACTTATCCCTAGTCCTTCAGGCCCTTAGTACTAACCCGTTTGAACCTTTGGAGGAAGTTCCTTTAAAAATTTTATCTCTTAAGGTATTGTTTTTGGTAGCCATCACGTCAGCCAAAAGAGTGGGAGAACTTCACGCCCTATCCTCCTCAGATGAATTCACCATTTTTCATGAGGACAAAGTGGTTCTTTACCCGAGACCATCTTTTCTTCCGAAAGTTTTATCTTCAAAAAATGTTAATCAACCTATTATTTTACCTTCCTTTTTTAGTGCGCCCTCATCCCTTCAAGAACACAGATGGCAAAAGTTGGACGTCAGAAGAGCGTTATGTATATATTTAAACAGAACAAAGGAGTTCAGAGTTTCGGATCACCTGTTTGTTAATTTTCAGGGTCACCTAAAGGGCAAGGTAGCTTCCCGCGGTACCTTATCTCGTTGGCTCATTCAAGCTATCGATTTAGCGTATTCTTCCACAGGTCTTCAGTCTCCTGCTACAATCAAGGCCCATTCTACTCGAGCCATGGCTACCTCATGGGCAGAAAGAGCACTTGCATCTCCAGAAGTCATTTGCAAGGCGGCATGCTGGTCGTCCTTCAACACCTTTATCAAGCACTACCGGCTAGACATATTCTCTGCCTCTGAAGCTGCTTTTGGGCGTAAGGCGTTACAAGCCGTCGTGGCATAGGTCCCGCCCAGAGGGATTCTTGCTATATCCCAGAGGTTACTGCCACCATATGACAGAAAAAACAGAAATTTTTACTTACCGTAAATTCTTTTTTTCTTAATATGGTGGCAGTATTATTACCCTCCCTCTTTATTAAAGAATTTTTTGCATTTGATGTTTGCTTGGTCTGGTTTCTTTACTTGTCACGTACTGGGGTAGGTTTTGCGGGCTCAGTATTTATACCTAAAGGGGGAGGATCCTTTTAAAATAGCTTGTTAAAAGGTCTTGTCCACAGGGAGGAGCAAAACCCAGAGGTTACTGCCACCATATTAAGAAAAAAAGAATTTACGGTAAGTAAAAATTTCTGTTTTTCCTCTTCCATTTTAAAAAAATCAATATGGAAATAGGTTGTATAAAGAGTATATGAACATTGTGCAAACAACATCTGACATTTTATCTTCAATAATTAACAGAGCCTAGCAAGGACATGATAAGTTGCTGAGGGAAATTGGTACATTTGCACAGGAGATGATCCAGCACCTTTTTAATTTAGTGATTCTTTATTTTTGCAGTGCAGGATTAGGTATATAGGCTTGCATGAACATTGTAAAGGATTGACTGCAGTATAAAGCACAGTGATATGACATACAATATCAGGAAAAATTGCACTGTTTTTTATATATAAATGACATAGTGGATCAGTATGTGCCAACCGATTATCCAAACAGTATATTTAAAACTAAGCTAGTGTCTAGTGACAGCATAAATGTTAACGTGTGTTAGAGTGCCCACCAGGAGACTTATTCTTAATGTGTTAGTCAGCTTAGGTGATAGACAATAGTGAGACTCTAGGAGTGTGTACCCTCAATAGGAATTACATCTATGTCATAGACAGGCGATGTGTGTGCGGTTCAGCCTATTGATTTTAGTCATGAGATGGTCAGACCTTAATATATGTAAGCCACTGGGCGTCAAAACATATATACAATGCTGCCTTTTACTGCTAAATGTATGTACCAACATTTAACTTCCAAGAAATAACACATAGAGGAACACAAAGTTAAGTGGGTACATCTAGATTGAAGCGTATGTGAGCTAAGTGGAGTTGGTGAGGAGGGGGGAGCAGCAGTTGCTCGCAGGTAAATCCCATAGCGGTTATGCTGTACCTGGTGAGGAACAGGCCTTCAGCTTATACCCAAGAAAATGCAGTTCATTTGTGTAAAGGGTCTGCGAGGCAGCTATGCCAGGGGTGCGGTGCAGGGCATCACTCCAGGCCAGGTAGTAGGTAGGCATCTTCGTGCCACAGACTTTAGTGATCCTGGTGACCAAGTCCATTCCCCTAGGGGAGGAAAGGAAGGCCTTAATGGTGCGTCTTCGCTGGTGGTGGGCGGTCTTCCGTCTGTGTAGACGATGCAACAAGGTTTTGCTCCTGTTGGCCCTTGGCCCAGGCAGGCTAGTAGCGAGAAGTGTTGGTGTTTGTGGAAGGAAAGTGCCAGAGGGGGTCCAATCACCGCCTGGCTCCTGCTTGCACATTCTCTCTCCCGGGATTGAGCTGTAAGGCTGCTTGCCATTTTGCCAGGGAAGCCCAAAAGCAGTCAAAGATGACGTTGAGGCGCCTCAGGGAGTGTGCCACCAGATCAGGGAATGCGAGCCCACGTGAAGGACTCATGGCTGCCATCTTGTGGAGTTAAGCAGCACTGGGGTTTCAGCCGATGTAGCAGCAAGTGTTCAAGCTATTGTGTGTAGCAACCCAGTGGGGACTGGGAGAACCCACGCCGGCCCAGAGCGGGTGAAGAAATGGGTCTCTATGGTAAGCCTGGAGAAGCACAGCACTGTACAGCAGGGGGGAGCTGTTGCCTCACCCGCCTGATGGTTCCGTTAGGCCTAGCTGACACTGCCGCCAAGCAGAATGCCAGCCACAGAAGTGACCCAGGGTACCTTGGCTGGCACCAGGAACAGGTAAGTCTCATTCTGTATTGTTTGGTCAGGCTGGTGAACGATAATTGAGTGGATAGCCCCGACCCCTGTTTAGTTTTTAGGAAACCTGGCAATAATTTGAATAATAATTGCGTAATGATTCTTTTAAATATGTTTGTATTGATAGAGAAGCAATTTGTATTGATGGGGTAGTTTTGGTGAGGTTACCTGCAGGTATAATCTATCTGCCATGTATAGTGTTAAAAGTTCAGCATAGCAACCAAAATCAGAGATGTTTGTTTGAAACATCTCCTGAGGCATAGGTATAAGGTATTAAAGTGAATTGGTGAGCAAAAAAAACATCTACAGCAAAACCTCCCTTATAAGTGGTATATATGTTACAGGTGCAGTATTTTTGAGCTGTCAAATCATCAAGTTTCTTAAAATGGCACAGTGCAAATTTGTAAAATGACAATAATACTCTCGAGATGCTGTGAGATGAGATCAAATTATGCATCAACACTTTAACAATTCACTGGAGAGCAGTCTCACTGCAGTACTGGAAAGAAGTTCCAATACAAAAAAATATCTAAAAACAATTTCTAGAAGCTTGTTTCACTTACTTAAAATTCCTTAAAAAAGAGGCTTTGGTTTTAAATGAAGCCCAAAGTGCTGCTCAGTAAACTCAGATTTTGACCCTGTTGTGTTTTTTTTTTATAATACTTTATTTAAAAGGGAATGTCACAAATATGAAAAAAGTAACACATCAATGTCAGAAAACAAAGAAAACCACACATTCCACCTGGTGTAGGTTGGGTAACCAACTAACCATCATCCATCTTGGTAGAGCCCGTTCTGACAAAACAAGGCATAAACACAAGTTTTCCTGGGCAAAAGTGCTAAATAAGGGTAAAAAAACATGAAAACCAATAAATTGTCTCTCAAAATGTAGCACTTTTGCATCTAGAATAACTGTTTTGCCTATTATATGCTTATCTTGTTACCTTTTATCAACAAGTATATAGTGTATAGCATACCAACAACATACGATTCCTGTGGACATGTCCATTCTACAGATACATCCAGCATTAAAAGGTTTGCTTTAGCAGACATTTCACAAGCACACAACCTTTTCCCAAGGACTGTACAGTGTACATTTTTCACTGTATTCGTTTTTATGAAAAGCTTAATTTTCCCATACATATTGTCTTGAGAACCAGGAAGCAAGGCACAAAAGAAAATCTGATTTATTATTGCTAGTTTGGCATTTATAGTATACTATAGCTTCCGCTGCATGGATCTTTCATTTGAATAATTCTAGAAACTTGATCTGGAACCAAGAAAAACATAAAAAAATATACATGTGCTTTTGTGTAGGTTCAGAGATTGTCAGTTGGGAGCATCCCCCGATCAATGACTGTGGTTTTGGAAGATGACCTGGTAGACAGCTGTAAGTCCGGTAAGACAATGCACCCAGCCTTATTAAAAGTGTCAGCAATGAGTTGATAAAAATGGATTTTGCAAACACTCTCAGTACATATAAAAAAAGCTTAATATTCCTGTTAAGCATAGCTACTTCAAAAAGCCCTATAGTTTACAGAAAGGCTGCAAAAAAGAAAATTGAAGGAATAAAAAGAACTCTTTGAGGTCCAATTTGTTTTCTGGCAGAAGACTATAGCTGCAACTGAGATTCTTCTCACTGGACAAAGTTCCATAGTCCTGGATAAACTAATACTAACCCCATAATCTTTTATACAGTATAGTTTCCAGTCCCATTAAAAATACAAATGTTCCATGGCTTCATAAATAGTCTGTAAATTCTCTTGATGTTCTTTGCACCATAACAAACTGTTTTTCATTCATAAGCTGCTTCTTCTGGAGCCACACTGATAGTTTAGGCATTACACCTCTGCATCATCAAGTGCAAACCCGCCCATTCACGGATCAGAGCGACAAAAACGAGTTGTTGTTTTTTGTTTGTTTGTTTGTTTTTTTTCTTTGATTCTGTTCGGGTACTAGATTAATACTTCTATCCAAATCTTGTTACAGGTGATGATGTAACAGTGTATGGCGTGGTTATGCAGCGATGGAAACCTCTTGTTGTGGATTCAAGATGTGATTTGGAAATAGTCCTGAAGGCCAATTATATTGCAGTTAATAATGAGCAACCTTGTGGTGTGGTCATAAATGAAGAGGTCCGCAAGGAGTATGATGAGTTCTGGGAGACATTTAAAAATAATCCTTTAGCAGGTAACTTATTGTGACTGGCTATAGCATAAGAATACAATGTATGATAAAAATGTTTATCTGTAATCCATTTCTCATTCAATTTAATTCTCCATAAGTACTATATGCTAGTCAAAATTGGGCTGATAAATCTACCATACATCTCTCAAATGGATGGCACGTCACAAAGATTGTCATTGTGAGACTTGCCATGCTGCTAAACAAATAGACTCCTAACACTGCAGGGCAGGCAAAGCGCCGCCCATACTGAATTATGTTTCTGACTTTCTGTGAAAGAGAAAATTGCCGTTGTCTCCTGGATGTAAATATGCCAGTGATTAGCCCCCAAATCTAAGTGGGGACCTTAAACAGATCTTGCCCGAGTGTCATTATAGCTGCTTGTAGCACCACTGGAATACTGTGTTTGCAAGTAATGTTCTCCACACAAGTGGAGGCCATTATGCAAACGTATAGAGATGATAACAAGGGTTCAGTTGATCGCTAAGTGCTCATAGAACAGCAGCAGAGGCTGAAATAAACTGTAAAATGGTTCTTTTAGTAGACCACACAGAGGACTTCCACAATAGTTTGTTTGTTGAGTTTCTGGAGACTCTTTCCCCACCCCCCTTTTTCGTCTTCTTTTCATACTAGAACTATAACTGATATTGTAGCAGTGCTAGAAAAGAGATGCATTGTAGAACAGATATACAGGGTTTGCCTGGTTCTTGCTGTGTTTAGGTCATAACCCAAATATACAAAGATTGCTTTATTGCAATGTAATTGGATTTTTATCCCAAATAGCCACATGATCTCTATTGAACAGGTAAATAAATGATATTTTTTTAAGCTTTGCTGTGTCTTAAATTTCCAGACAGAAAGTGTCTTGAGCTTTGCTAGGTGGTGATGGCTCTGTTCACACACGTATGTGCTGGCAGTGAAGCCTGCATGTTGGCATCATATGTTATGTGAGGAGCATTATTTCTTAAAGTTCTTAAGTTAAAAATTGGGCAGAATGTGGGAATGAAAGGTGTGGAATTTTCCATAAAAATGTTAGTATGTAGTAAATGGTTATATCATTTATCTGTAGTTTAAAGGGAATTATAAAAAATAGAAGCACAAACTTGTCATGACAAGGTCACTTTAACTTCTATAGCAGTTCTAAAAGGTAGATATAAATAAACAAATCAGAAACAGAATCTGGGTTTTTGTATAAGCTGGAAGAGAATTATTGAAGAAGGAAAACAAAGTCATTTGTAATATGATTGAGCATTGTGAGGATGTGCTGCAGGAAAATAGTAGTCATATGTGATTGGCATTCATTTAATGGTGGTGTTCTGTGGAAAGCCAAATATTACTGGTAAAGAAATGAAAAATATACATTAATATGTTGCATTCTAAAGTAGTGATCATAAAGTGGACACGTCATTTGATCTGACAGGTGTAGTTTGAAACCAATTGACTACTTATCATGGGATGTCACCAGTAGACTCCTGGCACCAGGACTCAACATTTCAAATATTGTCCCCAGCAAGTAAAAATTCACCCCTGGCAAGTATGCCATGGACTCTCCAGACTTGCAGTGGCGACTAACCTTTGAGGCCTGACTAGTGGTGTGGGACTTTGTTTTAAGTCCAGCCTGACACCATAACTACTACAATACACTGTAATAGTTATGGTTAATACTTTGCTCTTTGAAGGTGGCAGAAAAACTTTTTTGCCTACCATTATTTCTGGAACATGCTTGCCTTGTGTGTTTACCTTATGGTTTTTATAGTATCTTTCAGTGAGTCCAAAGTGTGAAATAAAAACAAATATAAATTGTGATACCAGATAAAATTCAGTTGGTCAATGTATTGTGCTCATTCTATTTATACCCTATATCCTTACTTAGTGATTTTATGTTCTTCTTGGCATTGAGCTGCATGTAGGTGCCAGGCATTTCCTGACTTTGTATTCATCCAAATCATACATTCCTGTGACATATGTATATGAATCTATGGTGTCTCCTTCTCTTTCTTGCTACATATATTAACTTCATATAGACCTGTAACATTCTGTCTTAATACAAATATGATCTTTAACATCCATAACCCAGCCTGGAATGTCACACTCATTTAGAGAGGGGGCTGTACAGAGCTGCTCATATCTGTTTACAATTTGCAGTGCTTTCCATTTTTGAATAATGTATAAATGATTGAGATGCTAGCGTAGAATGTCATAGTATGCCATTGGTGTTTACGTTGTTAAAAGGACACTCCACAACACAAATATAAAAAAGCACTGTTTAGTAGATATACCCCAAATGAAAACATGCATGCATTTTATCTAAAAACAGCATGCAAAAGCTGCAGGTTTCTTTTCTGAAGTCTTTGCAAGCTCTCCCCACCCAGACTTTCTGTCCAATCCAATGTCTATCCAATCAGACATTCCAATGCAGCTCAGTGAGAGGTCTTTACCTTTAACCCCTTAAGGACCAAACTTCTGGAATAAAAGGGAATCATGACATGTCACACATGGCATGTGTCCTTAAGGGGTTAATAAACCTATTCCCACATAAAACACCTCAGTGAGCTATTGTGCTTTAGGGATCTGGAGTGTCTTTTTAAGCGGTTACCTTTGTGTATTACTATGCAGGGAATTATATATTGAAATTCATTTCATTTTTGTTTCTCATAGGAAGAAATGAGATTTTGGCTAGTCTGTGCCCTCAAGTTTTTGGCATGTTTGTGGTGAAGCTAGCTGTGAGCATGGTATTGGCTGGTGGTGTACAGAGGATTGATCCGGCAGGCACCAAAGTAAGAGGTAGGTATGTGCTAAACTAAGTTATCAGAGAAAAAAAAAAAATATATATATATATATACAATAAACAATACACAAGATCCAGCGCACTCTCCTATCCACTAAACAGCAACTTCAATGTTGACAGATTTTATTAGTTTGTAAAAGTTTTTTTTAAAAACACCTAATCTAGGCAAAAAAATGGGGATTTAGTTACATTATATGATCATACATTGCATAAGCCTGCCACAACGTCAATGTACCCCATCTTTGGCAGGTCCTACTCTCACAGTCTAATGTCTGCTCTTATGAGATTAACCACTTACTTGGGAAAAAATTCCATCTGAGGCTCTCTGCAGTACAAGGCTAAATAGGGACCTGAGATGAGGCACCTGTAACAGGGAGGGGTGCAAAACCAAGGAGTTGGCTAGACTCCCAAATATATATAGGAAACATGGGGGGATGGTTGCACTCACCTAAACATGCTTAAATGGGGTGCTGCTGGGGGCCATATTATACAATAAACAATACACAAGATCCAGCGCACTCTCCTATCCACTAAACAGCAACTTCAATGTTGACAGATTTTATTAGTTTGTAAAAGTTTTTTTAAAAACACCTAATCTAGGCAAAAAAATGGGGATTTAGTTACATTATATGATCATACATTGCATAAGCCTGCCACAACGTCAATGTACCCCATCTTTGGCAGGTCCTACTCTCACAGTCTAATGTCTGCTCTTATGAGATTAACCACTTACTTGGGAAAAAATTCCATCTGAGGCTCTCTGCAGTACAAGGCTAAATAGGGACCTGAGATGAGGCACCTGTAACAGGGAGGGGTGCAAAACCAAGGAGTTGGCTAGACTCCCAAATATATATGGCAGGCTTATGCAATGTATGATCATATAATGTAACTAAATCCCCATTTTTTTGCCTAGATTAGGTGTTTTTAAAAAAAACTTTTACAAACTAATAAAATCTGTCAACATTGAAGTTGCTGTTTAGTGGATAGGAGAGTGCGCTGGATCTTGTGTATTGTTTATTGTATAATATGGCCCCCAGCAGCACCCCATTTAAGCATGTTTAGGTGAGTGCAACCATCCCCCCATGTTTCCTATATATATATATATATATATATATATATAGATATATAGATATATATATATATATATATATATATAGATATATAGATGTATATGAAGCTGACATGTGCATGCCCAAATAATTGTTGGATATTTCAAATTTACATTTTATTTACATTGTATGCTAGAACAGCCTAGTATTTAGTATTAGGAAAAGCTATTTCATGAATTTGTAGCTATGTTTTGTACCTGGTTGTTATACAGGCTGCTATATACAAATTCTATTTAGGCAGATAGACTTGCCCCATAATTAATAAAATAGCATGGGTCAATATGGTAACATGTGTGGTATGATTCACCCCTTACTGAAAGTCTAGGACCACTTTCCTTTTGTTTTTCATTCTGTACACGGGAATTATTCTCTTCTATCTTATATTAAAGGCATATTCAATTGGAATAAATAATTAAAAATCACTATTTGGTTGATATACGTTCACTTAAAACATGCATGCATTTAATTCTGCATATTTTCTTTGGAGTGTATATGAAAATAGCATGCAATAGCTTCAGGCCTACTGTCTGTAGCCTTTGCAAACCCTCCCATCTTCACTGGCACAGATTATTAGTCTGTGCTGGAGATGCGTGGGCACTTGCATTTCTATGCTTCTCAATAAGCTGTAGTATTGCTCATCGAGAAAGGCGAAGACAGGCGCTCCTAAGCACATTTCTCCTGCGGCTTCCGTTACTCTGTGGAGGTAACCTACTTGGCTGTCTCACAGCAAGCGAGGTGTTTCTGTTTACTATTGTAAAAATAAAGATTTCTACTGAAACCGGCACTTTTATAAACCGTGACAAAAATATGACGGACTCCTTTCATGTGTAATTTGTTTAATGCTCTTTAAGCTTTTATTTATTTTTTAAGTTTGTAACGCATTCTGAAAACCTTCACCCAGTAATAAACCTTCTGAAGTCATTTGTGTCATTTGGGTGCACACCTCAAATTGGGAACATGTCTTTTGCGATTGTTGTCACAGGACTGTTAGTTTTTGGGGAAAAATAAGCTATTCTTTTATTCTCAAGAAATTGTTCTGTATATTTTTATAAATGCACTAATTAATAGCCTTTCCTCTATAAATAATTGTGTGTTTTTATACACCACTTGGTAAACAGTACATTAGCGTACATGCAATGTAGTTTGTATTATGTTAGTAACATATCACTTTTCTTCTTTAAAGGAGAATCTCATCTTTTACTAGTGGGAGATCCTGGTACGGGAAAATCTCAGTTTCTGAAGTATGCGGTTAAGATCACTCCAAGATCAGTGCTTACTGCAGGCATTGGATCCACCAGTGCAGGTATGCCTTAACATTACTTTCTGATTCTGATTTGGTTGAAATCAGTCATCTGTCCTTTTTCTGTCTGCTAGCATCACATATAGGCGCTTAAAATAAGTTACATACCTTTTGTTCTGTTCATTAACTGACATCAACAATACACTTCCTTATGTCTGTGAGTGTTGACATTTAAGATTACCTAGACCACATCAGATGAAAAAAGGAAAATATAATCAAAGGAAAGAAATCATACTACATACTAGGGACATGTGGAGCATGCATGTACAATATACTGTATAATGTGTGTATTGCAGAGTCTATAGTCCATAAGTACATGGTATCAAATATAATGGTATTAGTTCTTAACCACTAGGCTGGTATCCAAATATTAAAAAAAGAAAAAATTTTTTTTTTTAGCAATGCTGTATTGCCCATTGTATTATTGCTGTTTGTGTTTGTGGCCGTGTGTAGAGTGTACTAAAGATTTTTCACTTAGAGATAGAGGACAGCACTTACATATTGTAATAGTGTGTTCGGTGCTGCAGTGTTGTGTAGCATACATGTGTAAAGTGCATCTGACTTCCAAGAATGACCATGTCTGTTTCAGGCAGGTGTGAAAAAAAAATAAAGTCTACACATTGCATTGGTCAGTAAAAATAGCAAATGTATGACAGTTATATTATCGTAGGCAGCTTATTTCACACTAGTGTGCAGCAGCCATGTCTGTTGTCTTTTTTTTTTAATTTAATTTTTTTTATTTTATGTAGACAGTTAGCCCAATGATCATCCTATCACTGCAGTCCAGGTTATATTGACATGATAATAGTAATGCGTAAGTGTAAGCACTGCCGTAGGGACAGTCTATGGAGCCATGAATTTTGTTAACCCACTCCAAAATGTTTTGACAGACAGACAGACTCCCAGATAGTAAGCATGTTTCAGCAGGGCCTTTTTTACCTCTCAAGTATCCCCTTTCCATTATTGTAAAGCTCTGCGGAACATGTTGGTGCTATATAAATTACAATGAAAATTATGCGAATATTCGCCTGTAGCCTCCTGGAACATAACTGCTACATCTAGTGGTTAAATTGCTTTGACGGGTCATTTAAAATAACAGTACCATGTGTTTAATATCTTCACATTATTGAAGTAGTTATGGGGGCAAGAGAGGCAGTCCGATGTCTTGCATTCATGAGTTAAACTGTCACCATTTCTCCTCAGCTGACACTCTATGTCACTAGCCACCCAGTTATACCTTCCTCATACTGCTGCAGCAGAGAAGAGTAAAGCTGTGAGTGATACGTGTATCGGGTGTCAGGAGACCAGCCGAAGGTAAAATGGTGCCTTGACGCTTCTTACAACCGCATAACAACTTCAATGAGCTGAAGTTATCATTTGTTTGGGAATAAATAGAATGACAGCCAGTACCAATTTCATAGCAAAAACTATTTTGCTGCAATAGGCGGGAGAAAAATTACTACCTAAGCACTCCTTTGCTGTTTAGCACTGCTGCTTGGCTGGATGCTGTCAACAAGCAGCTTTAGTTTAATAAGTAGGCAGTCTGCAGTGAGTGTAAAAAAATGTTTATCTGCTAAAATGCCCTTTTGTTTTGGAATGAGTAAGCTATATTTTAAAGGGACCCTATAGCCACCAGAAACATTACAGCTTAATGGTTCTGGTGATTGCAGCCTGTCCCAGTTAGCTAATCATTGTTAACACAGCCAGTTCTGAAAAAAGACCTTGTCTAGATATGCACACTCTGCATTTAGATGCTGAATGCTTCCCAAAAACTTTAATTTACTCAATGCATCTCTATAATGATGCATTTGCTGCGAATGTGCACTTGCCTCCCAATGATTCTCTATAGGGAAGCATTGGATTGGATGTGATCAATAGGATTGATGATCTCAGCTGGAGATGTGGTTCAGCAGCATGCTGCAGTTTATAAGGTAAGTAAATCTTATTTTTTTTTTTTTTTTTTAATGCACCCAGACGGCGAGCATAATCTAAATAGTGAGTAGAACACAGTAGCATTACGAATAAATACTTCCTAACTCTAGGAAGAGTCCTAACTCCTAACTCTATAGTGTTCCTTTAACTGTTTTTTCTATTTTAGAAGCATTGCAAAGCAGTCAAAATGTGTACACTGTCCTTACCTGTGACCTCTCTGCCTCCCTTGTGTGGTCCAATTAAATGTCTCTCGTATAGAATCATTTGATTGGCCACTTTTACAGGCTGAGAGCCATGCTCTGAGCTTATGAGTGGAGGGAGTAATGTGATGGACAGGGGAAAGATGGCATAAGTTACAAAATAACAACTGAAAGTAGTGCACAGAGGGAGGGGAGATCAAGCTTCCCCTAAAAGGCATGCCCCCAGCGATCAGAGTTCCAGGCTGCCTAAGTCACATGTGCCAATCGGCCCCCAGCAACAGTGCAACGGAAATTAGACAAATGTATTACTTTTACCTATGTTGCATTTGAAGCTGTATAGCAGCCCAGTCTTTAATATTTTTATTTTTTTTATTATTGGTCGCATAACCTGGCCAGAATAAGTTTTAATATAATTTTTTTTTTTTAGTTTTTCACACAGACACAAAAAGTTACAAAAAAGGAAAAAAGGTGGGAGAATAATTAGAGTATCTCTGGGCTAAAGGGGTAGGGCATGAACCCAATTAGTGAGTAAACGTTAGAGGAGTGAGAACTTTTGTAGCCCAAATGAAAATAGTTGGGTGATAAAACATGACATAACATTATAGTATAATCACTAGGTGGCAGTAGACTGTAATCACACAAGAAATAATGTAATAATTGAACACAATGATAGTAAGTGATCTATTAACAATATGTACAGTGCTAAAAAAAGCAAACGGAAAAAATGTGCTAGTAGCAACACCTGTGGGTAATACGTGTCCTGTAAGGATTAAAGTACCACTATAGTGCCAGGAAAACATACTCGTTTTCCTGGCTCTATAGGGTCCCCCTCACCCTCTGGGCCCCCTCCCGCCGGGCTCTAGAGGGAGGAAGGAGTTAAATTCCTACCTTTTTCCAGCGCCGGGCTCTTCTGACGTCATCCCTCTTCTGACGTCATCGGCTGAATGCGCATGCGCGGCAAGAGCCACGCGCGCATTCAGCCAGTCTCATAGGAAAGCATTCTCAATGAAAATCACAGTGAGAAGCGCGGAAGCGCCTCTAGCGGCTGTCAATGAGACAGCCACTAGAGGCTGGATTAACCCATTTGTAAACATAGCAGTTTCTCTGAAACTGCTATGTTTACAGCAAGCAGGGTTAATCCTAGATGGGCCTGGCATCCAGACCACTTCATTGAGCTGAAGTGGTCTGGGTGCCCATAGTGGTCCTTTAAGGTATAATTTGTCACTAATGTCAATAGTATACCACGTAATATCACACTAGCTATATTGTGCCAGGGGAAACCCTCGGCTAAACAGTGCTCAGTCTCTGGATAACAGCTTCTGGGATATGTAGAGAAAAGTCCAAAGGAGGACTAATAGTGCAAAATAACCAGTAAAAGACAAATACTATATCGCTAGCAAAGGTAATGGTGATATGAATAGTACCGGTAAACTGTAAATTCTGTTGTCTGATCTGTGCCTTCATGGGAACCTGTGCTAGAGTCTATAGGACTAATGCTTGC
Source organism: Pelobates fuscus (assembly GCF_036172605.1). Taxonomy (NCBI): domain Eukaryota; kingdom Metazoa; phylum Chordata; class Amphibia; order Anura; family Pelobatidae; genus Pelobates; species Pelobates fuscus. The sequence continues at coordinate 302,305,708 of NC_086318.1, forward strand.
TATCTCTGATCTGCAGCCCTGATTACCATCATCATACCTAGATGCTTGAGATAAAGTAATACTTCTTGTTGTCTTGGCTAATCTTGTGCCTTCGAGGGCACCTGTATTTACCAAAGGTAAACAAAATCTAGCTGTCACTGGTTAAGCAGTATGCGAGTACATAAGGTAGAGGAATAGGTAATAAATAATGCTGCTTGTAATGTTAGCTGATCTGTGCCTTCAAGGGCACCTATAATCAACGAACGTAATTGCTTTCTAGCTATCACGTATAGATCAATACACTGGGGTCAGGCTGTGTCTGAAGAATACAGTGAGCGGAGGTCTACTACATGTGCTAGTTTCACGCTGGGATGTGACAAAATGTTTGTAAAGCGTCTGCAGATTGACCCAGGGGCTACATTTATCACTTGTAGTCAAGACATTTTTTTACATCCCGTGTACAGCACGTGTAGCAATCCCCTTTAGTCCTGAAATGAAAAAAATGAGGACATCCAGCATCAGTGAAATCTCCATAGAAAATCATTGATTCAGTGCTTACCTATGAGGAGGGCCTAACGCACTCGCCATGCATGCACATTAGGTCCCCCAGTCGGATGACTTTAGAGGAGGCGGAGGGCCGACCTAGCATCAAGAGACGTCGGCGCTGGAATCGGGTAATTGATTAAAGGGTTTTTATCCCTTTCTGTGCTGGGGGCGAGGGGGGAGCCACGAGGGATGGGTTGACCAGAGGGCACTATTGTGTTAGGAATACAGATTATTGTATTTTGATTTATGGGCCACCTTTTTTAATATTATTATATATGAAGTAATTTCAAATTACCCTCCAACTTACCTTCCTTCTAGTATTCCAGCTCCGAGACGGGCTCCTCACAGCAGACCAATCAACCCTTGCTGAAGTCATCAAGATTGATTACTTTTTTTCCAATCAATTGCTTCTTATAGAACCACTAAGGGCATGGGGATTGCAAAAAGAAAACAGTGGTGTATCTTTTAAAATTGCACTGTTTTCATATGCCATGCTGTGGGGCAGCATGTATTCTGCAATTAACTTTATTAATAATTCTGTGTACTTTGGCTGTCCCTTTATCTCTGGAGGTTACTTTTAATGTACTGCTTTCTTCTTTAGGATTGATGGACCCCACTTCTGTTTACATTGTAGATTTTGATTTTAAAAGATCGTACTGTGCTTTGCTCAACAGACATACCATATATGCTTGTAACAAGAGCAGATTTATTGAAAATAGCTAGTATGAAGTAAAATATTTGGGGAACAGAATCTTGTAATCCTTTTTTCTGCATTGCGTTGTGGATGAGAAAAAAATGAATGCTTTAACATGGCTGGGTTACTTAAAAATAGTTTTTATAGTTAACATTTTTCTTAATTCATTGAAGTTTTTTTTTCTTTTTTTCTTGTGACCTTCATACAAAGGATCATCATGACCCAGCACATTAGTCCTGTTTACTTTAACTGGTTGACCATAGAATTGAGCGGCTTGCTAGTCACACACAGTCCATGTGGGATTCTAACATAACATTCAGTGAGTTCTCAGAGCTGGGCCAGCCTTTGGAGGCTGATGGCATAGCCTCTGTAGATAGCATGGATTGCAGGTTTTGGTTGCTGTTGTCTAGTTCATCTAGTTTCTCTGCATTGTCTTCCCAGTTTATGTGGAACCTCGTTACTCTAGGATTCGATGCCAGTATGTTCCTCTGAAGCTGAAAGATATAAAGCAAGGGACACTGTTGCAGTCATCAGCATTGGTTATATAATTACACTTCAGTGCCTCCCTCCCTCACATCCCCATCCCATTTTGTGACATACCTGAATCCAGCGCTGATGTCCCTCGGTGCTGGGTCAGGCTCTGCCCACTCTCCTCCCCTGCCGACATCAGCCGGCAGGGGGAGACTTAATGCGCAGCAATGGCCGCGCGCATAAGACCTCCCCATAGGAAACCATTATTTAATGCTTTCCTATGGGGATTCCGGCAACGCTGGAGGTCCTCATGCATAGCATGAGGACGTCTAGCGTCATTTAAAACACTTTTCGTGTTCTAAGAAGCCAGAAGTCCCTCTAGTGGCTGTCTGATAGACACTAGAGGAGGACTTAACCCTGCAAGGTAATTATTGCAGTTTATAAAAACTGCAATAATTAACTTGCAGGGTTAAGGGTGATGGGAGTTGGCACCCAGACCACTCCAATGGGCAGAAGTGGTTTGGGTGCCTGGAGTGTCTCTTTAACCATTGCAGTTAACAAACAATGATGTTCAAGAAAATGCAAGAATATGTTTGCTATATAATTTTATTATTTTCGTTAAATAAAACAATTTAAATTGTTCTTCAAATGTTGGTGATATACCTATTAAACTGGAGTGAACTTTGCAATGATTTTATCATTTAATTAAAGAAATACTCGCACCACAAAAATGAATAAAAAAAATAAAAATATTTCAATACATAATTGATAGTAAATACAAATATATCTATATACCTATAACAATAGCATATGTACCTCAATCAATCAACCCCGATATACAGGTATCTTACAGATATAAAAAGTACAGCTTTAAAAAGTACGGCTATAGACCCTTGACATCGGCTGATTGATTGAGGGACATATGCTATTGTTATAGGTATATATAGATGTATTGAAATAAAATTAGATTTTTTTGTATTAATTTTGGTGGTGCGGGTATTTCTTCTAATTATATGATTGTTGATATACCAGTAGAGGTGGTGGTTCTTAATATCCTTTGCACCCTAGACTTTGTGTACATACTGTACATTTATTGGTTACCCCTAGTGACTTAATTTCTAATGATTTAATAATTATCTATGTATATCTAATGATTTATAACAAAATGTTCATTTGGTTGCAAATATCAAAATAACATAGAAACATAGAAACATAGAATGTGACGGCAGATAAGAACCATTCGGCCCATCTAGTCTGCCCAGTTTTCTAAATACTTTCATTAGTCCCTGGCCTTATCTTATAGTTAGGATAGCCTTATGCCTATCCCACGCATGCTTAAACTCCTTTACTGTGTTAACCTCTACCACTTCAGCTGGAAGGCTATTCCATGCATCCACTACCCTCTCAGTAAAGTAATACTTCCTGATATTATTTTTAAACCTTTGTCCCTCTAATTTAAGACTATGTCCTCTTGTTGTGGTAGTTTTTCTTCTTTACTGTGTTGATTCCCTTTATGTATTTAAATGTTTCTATCATATCCCCCCTGTCTCGTCTTTCCTCCATGCTATACATGTTAAGATCCTTTAACCTTTCCTGGTAAGTTTTATCCTGCAATCCATGAACCAGTTTAGTAGCCCTTCTTTGAACTCTCTCTAAGGTATCAATATCCTTCTGAAGATAGGGTCTCCAGTACTGTGTACAGTACTCCAAGTGAGGTCTCACCAGTGTTCTGTACAATGGCATGAGCACTTCCCTCTTTCTACTGCTAATACCTCTCCCTATACAACCAAGCATTCTGCTAGCATTTCCTGCTGCTCTATTACATTGTCTGCCTACCTTTAAGTCATCAGAAATAATCACCCCTAAATCCCTTTCCTCAGATGTTGAGGTTAGGACTCTATCAAATATTCTGTACTCTGCCCTTGGGTTTTTACGTCCAAGATGCATTATCTTGCACTTATCCACATTAAATGTCAGTTGCCACAACTCTGACCATTTTTTCTAGTCTACCTAAATCATTTTCCATTTGGCTTATCCCTCCTGGAACATCAACCCTGTTACATATCTTAGTATCATCCGCAAAAAGACACACCTTACCATCAAGACCTTCTGCAATATCACTAATAAAAATATTAAAGAGAATGGGTCCAAGTACAGATCCCTGAGGTACCCCACTGGTGACAAGCCCAAGCTTCGAATATACTCCATTGACTACAACCCTCTGTTGCCTGTCACTCAGCCACTGCCTTACCCATTCAACAATATTGGAATCCAAACTCAAAGATTGTAGTTTGTTGATAAGCCTTCTATGTGCAACAGTGTCAAAAGCCTTACTGAAATCGAGGTAAGCAATGTCTACTGCACCACCCTGATCTATAATTTTAGTTACCCAATCAAAAAAATCAATAAGATTAGTTTGGCATGATCTCCCTGAAGTAAACCCATGTTGTCTCTGATCTTGAAATCCGTGTGTTTTTAGATGTTCAACAATCCTATCCTTTAACATGGTTTCCATCACTTTCCCCACTACTGAAGTTAGGCTTACTGGCCTATAGTTGCCCGACTCCCTTTTACCTTTCTTGTGAATGGGCACAACATTCGCTAACTTCCAATCTTCTGGGACTACTCCTGTTATCAATGATTGGTTAAATAAATCTGTTAATGGTTTTGCTAGTACACCACTAAGCTCTTTTAATAGCTTTGGGTGTATTCCATCAGGTCCCATTGACTTATTTGTCTTTACTTTTGACAGTTGAAATAGAACCTCTTCCTCTGTAAACTCACGTGTAATAAATGACTCATTTATCCTTTTTCTTAACTGAGGTCCCTTTCCTTCATTTTCATCTGTAAATACCGAACAAAAATATTCATTGAGGCAGTCAGCTAGACCTTTATCCTCATCTACATACCTTCCTTCTTTTGTTTTTAATCTAACTAATCCTTGTTTTACTTTTCTTTTCTCATTTATGTATCTAAAAAAGGTTTTGTCCCCCTTTTTTACTGACTGTGCTATTTTCTCTTCTGTGTGTGATTTGGAAGCTCTTATAACTTGCTTAGCCTCTTTCTGCCTAATCTTATAGGTCATTCTGTCTTCCTCACTCTGGGTTTTTTTATAATTACTAAATGCTAACTTTTTGTTTTTTACTATTTTGGCTACATCTGTGGAGTACCACAGTGGTTTCTTAACTTTTTGCTTTTACAAGATTCATTCTTAACAATCAGTAAGAATGAATCTTGAATGGAAGCAAGCCTTAATGACAAGTGATTTAAATTGTGATTTAAGATTACTTGATTTACATAAAATTCACCCTGGGACACATTATTAAAGGGAACCTATGTGGTAAAAGGGACTCTTTAAAGGAACACTATAGGGTCAGGAACCCAAACATGTATTCCTAACCCTATAGTGTTAAAACACCATCTGCCCCCTCACCCCCTAAATATAGCTGTTATCTTTATTGCAGTCTGCTGCTGCTGGCTATGCCCCCGACCTGCCTGTTTGGCTGACATCATCAGAGTTTGTGTCTGAGCCAATCACAATGCTTTCCCATTGGATTGGCTGAGCTTGTCAAGGAGGTAGATCAGGGGCAGAGCCAGCACAAGCCAATCACAGGCATGGCCAATCAGCATCTCCTCATAGAGATACATTGAATCAATGCATCTCTATGAGGAAAGTTCAGTATCTCCATGCATAGGGTGGAGCACTACCCCAGGAAGCACCTCTAGTCAGGGGTGTATCCTGGTTTTGTGCTGCCCTAGGCAGGACAAAACTCAGGCACCCTCCCCCCCGCCACCCCCACCCAACCCTTCTCCCGCCTTCTAAATACACACACACTGACAGATACGCATCCATTAGCTAACTGTTAGCTAATGGATGCGTATCTGTCAGTGTGTGTGTGTGAGTGTATGAGTGTGTCTGTGTGTGAGTGTGTCTGTTAGTGAGTGTGAGTGTGTCTGTTAGTGAGTGTGTCTGTTAGTGAGTGTGTCTGTTAGTGTGTGTGTCTGTTAGTGTGTGTATGTCAGTGTGTGTGAGTGTCTGTTAGTGAGTGTGTGAGTGTGTCTGTTAGCTGCTAACAGACACACTCACACACTCACTAACAGACACACTCACACACACTGACATACACACACTAACAGACACACACAGTCAGACACACACACACACTCTAACAGACAAACAGACACACTCACACTCACTAACAGACACACACTAACAGACACACTCACACACACTCACACACACTAACAGACACACTCACACACACTAACAGACACACTCACACACACTAACAGACACACTCACACACACTAACAGACACACTCACACACACTAACAGACACACACAGTCAGACACACTCACACACACAGTCAGACACACTCACACACACAGTCAGACACACTCACACACACAGTCAGACACACTCACACACACTAACAGACACACTCACACACACTAACAGACACACACAGTCAGACACACTCACACACACTAACAGACACACACACACACACACTAACAGACACACTCACTAACAGACACACACTAACAGACACACTCACTCACATTAACTCATTTTTTTTTTAATTTACCCCCCCAGCCTCCTTACCTTTGGGAATGCTGGGGGGGTTCTCCCTCTCCCCGGGGTCTAGTGGGGCTGCCGGTCGGGCTGCTGGGCTGGTTGCTGGGCGGGCGGCTGGCGAGGGAGCACTTCCTCTGAGCTGTCTGCTCAGCTCCCTCGCGCGCCGCAGAGTGAGGCTGGGAGGCGGAGCCGGAATATGACGTCATATTCCGGCTCCCAGCCTCACTCTGCGGCGCGCGAGGGAGCTGAGCAGACAGCCCAGAGGAAGTGCTCCCTCGCCAGCCGCCCGCCCGCCCAGCAACCATCCCAGCAGCCACCAGCCCAGGATGTCTGTTAGCCGCAAGGCTAACAAGGCATTTGCCCTGGGCGTTTGGGGGCGGCTTTTTTTGCCGCCCCCTGGAAAATGCCGCCCAAGGCAAATGCCTTGTTTGCCTCGCGGCAAATACGCCCCTGCCTCTAGTAGCCATATGATGAGTGGCCAGTGAAGTTATCACTAGGCTGTAATGTAAACATTGCTTTTTCTCTGAAAAGACAGTGTTCATTGCAAAAAAAGCCTGAATGGAATGATTCCACTCACCAGAACAAATACAATAAGCTGTAGTTGTTCTGGTGACACTAGCATCCCTTTAAATTTCAAATGGGTACCCTAAACACCAAAACGAATTTAGCTTAAAGAGATACTGTAGACACTAGAACCACTACAGCTTAATCTCTCACTGCTCTATTCTCTGCTATTTAGGAGTTTAAGGGACGTTCCACTGTCTAAATACGAAATAAAATACAAATTAGATTTGAAGTTATGCTGCATATCACAGACTTCCCAATGCAACTTAATGAGAAGTCTTTGCAAGGCAGGTGCTCTTAACAAATGCCTGCCTCTTGAATTTAGCTCTGCTGAGCTAAGCAAGCAGGACGTAACAGGGCTGGTTGTCTGTTTGACAGCCAGGGGTGTGTTACAAGATTAATTCATAAAAGTGCCAATTTCTATTAAAATCTGCACTGCAATGCATCAGAGCTGTTTTGGCAGCACAAGTGGGACCTACACGATATTAGGCAGGTGGTTGAAATGTTGTGGCTGATCAGTGTATGCGTCATCTCCTTGAACACCCAGCTCTTGGTTAACCAGCCTGTGCTAAATTAGGTAATCAAGAAATTCTAGTATTTTGGTGTGTCTTTGAGAATTGTTTGGGAGAACACTGACATTAGAACAATCTCATTTCTTCACTGATTTTGTAGAGTGCACTATCCTGAGCAAGTAATGCTTACGTTCATTAATCTGCCTACGGAAGCTGAATTGACATTTTTTTTTTTTTTAAATATAATATTTGTGTTGGTAATATTAGTGTTGATAATGTTTGCAATGCAAGACAAGAGCATCCTATGATACAGCTATTCATTTAATCTTTAATCAACCTGGCTGCTAGTCACTGCCCTCCTGACTTTATTTATATGACTTCCAATAATAGATTCCGTTGATTTTGCAAGTGGCACTGTCACACTGCTTGGCTAATAATTACAAATAAGTACCTTCCCTGCTTCCTGAGATATGCTGAATAACACTCCCTTTACAAATCCTATCTAAATGTGTGCCTGGTAATTAACCTATGCAGTACTCGGCATCTCTCTGCTGCAGCCTTTTATCCTCATTATTTTCTGATTGGGCCCCGTGCCATCTCTGGGTAGAATTTTCTGCTTTGTTTTGTTTCACAACTTCTAATATGTGATGGTCGAGATAAAAATATCACACCACGGATATCATTGCATTAGGAGGGGGTTAGGCCAGAAATATGTTTGCATGTCTTTTTTTCTGATGGTACCAATACCAGGCATGTGAGACAGATTCAATTGCTGCACTGGTTTTGTCAGGTATCCTACGATCCTATGATGACACTATATAATTAAAAATAATAGTAATGACAACCTACGCTTTAGGGCTTTTTACTGAGTAGCTCAGCTTTTGTTGAACTTAAAGGAAGCATATGAAGTCTAATCAAACATTTTCTGACATTTTAGTTTCTTGGGTTATAATTTATCTAGAAGACTGTAAACTCGTTTTAGCAGGGTCCTCATTCCTTTTGTTCCTGTGTCACTGTGTAATTGTCAAAGTATTTTGAAACGCTGCGGTATTGGTTGGCACTATATAAATACCAATAATAATACTAATAATAATGTTTAATATTTCTAAACAGAACAAAGGTTAGATGCAAAGATACAGTAAAAAGCTATTTAAAGTGGCAATTCCACATCTGAAGTATTTGCATTTTTCATGTCTGCTTGCATGTGGTGTGTGTGGGAAGGGATATATACTTACCTAAAGCTCTATGTCTTTGGTCCTGGCAAACTAAGTCACAAGACACCGTGTTATCTTCATAATCTTGCAGAAAAGTGCAAAACTAGCTCCATAGAGCTCAAGGAATGCAGTGTATAATCTCATTAGGACCGTATGCATCACGCAAGAAGATGCAGTTCCATCAGCTGAAATTAGTTATGGCTGATCGGAATGGCATCATACAGATTAAACTGATTAAAGGGGAAAGCCCAACAGTAAAAAAAACCTTTAAAATTAATTCCATGTATATTGACCACATGAAGCCTTTTGACTTCTATTCTCATTATTTTCTGATTGAGCCCTGTGCCATCTCCATAGATAAATGATTACCTTTTATCCCATGCCATGCTGGTTTTACTGTTAACCAATACAGCTCTTCTCTATAGAGAAGCATTGGGGGTGGGGGCTGGACTGTTGTGTGTAGGTGACAAGCCCCATACGGCAGATGGCAATTACCATCTCCTCCTAGATATGCATTTTACTGGTTAAACCACAAAGTTTCCTCCAGCGCCAGTCACAGCTTCCCCCGTACAGGAAGCATGGAGTGCCGCTGGGCATGCATGCCCAGTGACCCACTGATCTCCCCCCCCCCCCCCCCCCCCCCCCCTTCACAAAATAGTCTTGGAAAGAAACGTACCTTATCCCATGCCAGTTTTGTGAATGGGGAGTCACTGGTTGGCTGAGTGTGAAACTGACTACTCTCAACCAATCAGCAGGGCCACTGCTTTTCGTGTAAGTAAAATTTCAGAAGCCTCATGCTGCCTGGGGGAGACCGGCACTGGAAGGAACTTCCGGGTTAAACCGTTCAAAACCTGTTTAACCCCTGCGGATAAGAATGCGCTGTCGGCATCCAGGAACCATAACAAATGCATTAAGATTAAGTTGTTATGGTGCCTTATGATACCTAAACTGTCCCTTTAATGTATTGGTTTTGGTGTAGTGTCCCTTTTAAAGGTTGGCCTTTTGCCATTTTTTACCATAAATTTATAAAACACAGTAGTCCATAGTTTTTGTTATATTTTTTAATAGTTTGGGAATTTCAATAAAATTCCAATGTAATTGAACCATTTGTAATAAATATTATGAAAAATAATGACAATATCCACTATTATATGTCAAAATTTGTTTGTGTCGCAAGACCATTTAGTAGCATTTCAAGATATTTCTTACCTTAGAAAAGTCCGGTTTCACAGGAGGATTTTCCCGTAACTCTGTTTCTGTGTATTCATTATTGACATAATATCCCACTCTGATAAACTCCTGACCCCTATATGTGCAGGTTATTAACACCACTGTAACACCAACTGCATCTGCATCCGGAATAAGTCCTGGGTTAGGTGCATCAGCCTACAAAGTGTAGGAGATAGAGCAGTTAGGATTTCCAAGTGTTTAGTATTAACTGTAGTTATATATAGCTTTCTGTAGTAGTAGTTTGTAGACAAAACATTGAACATCTGCATTGTATTAGTCACTTGCTAGCACTTGCATAGATGTACTTTTATTGCATGTAGAATATTTACGTTATAAAATACAACTGTTCCTGTCGCTTCTCAGAATTTTTGTGTGTGCATTAAGGAGGTCTCCAAAGGATCCATAAGCTTTGCAGGGACAGACAAATAAGTGTGTGTTTCAATGCCCAAAACTGTACATGTGCAAGGTTTTTATTATGTAACTGAGGAATTTTAAATATTTCTGAATTAAGTGGTTGTTAAAAATTATATACTTTTTTATTTTTATTTTTTTACGAAGAGCTGGCAAAGTGGGCATGGTGCTTGCAGTAACCCTTTAACTCGGTTGGTTGTTGATTAATGCTTTTCTGTTTATTAAGGGGCCTTCATCTGATTTCTGATCCACGTATTTAAGTGACATTAAAGAAAAACTCTAATTTAAGAAATGTATATTATAATGATTTTAAAAAGCAAAAAAGGATTTCTTATTTTCTTTAGAGGTCTTACCTTGCCTTATCTGAATATCTGACAGCCGGCCAGCTCTTGGGCCCCCATAAAACGAGGATAACACAGTAAATACAGCCCTGCCCTCCTCCCCCTCCCCCTCCCCCTACTGTTAAAGGAGAACCGGAAGCTTGCCTGCTAATAAAATAAATGGTTAGATCACACCTTGAATATGCTGTGCAAATTTTAGCACCTATTCTAAAAAATTATATTATGGTACTAGCATATAATGCAAAAGCAGGCTACACATTTTTTTTTCCTGGCCATATCCATGGCAGCACAACAATGGGTAACTCCTCCCTATCCCTAACCAGCCAGGAACCTAATTAAAACAGAAGGTATAAATAACCCCCCTACCCCTCCAACCCTCAGTCTTTTTGTTCCTGTCCTATCCCTAGGACAGACTTAGTCATTCTAAGACTAGAGATTTTTTTCTTTTTGGCTAACCTGAGGGTTTGTTACCTTCTCCCTCAAGGGACTCCAGCCTCTCTACCTTGGGCAGTTTACAGTACACGGCCCTGTGCAGAGGTGACCCCCTCAAGAGACCCCTTTAGTGGCCAGGGGTTCTAACTTGCTGGGACCCTAGGGGTAGCAAGATCATGCCATCACCATGATTCCTGAAGTGACCAAGGGGGGTAGCAGGCCGGGCATGCACATACAGAGCATATGAATTTACTTGCGGTGACCCTACGGGTAGCTAGATTATGCCATTGTCCTGTCTCCTGCAGTGAACAAGGGGTAGCAGACCAGACATGCACATGGATTGCAAGGATTCTATGAGATCAACTAACATTCCATCGCTGAAAGAGTTAATGTAAGACTGGCTAGCATTCCATCGCTGAAAGGGTTAAAGTACAACTCTGGTATCCTGTACTTTCTCATGGATTTACTTGCTGTGAACCTAGGGGTAGCAAGATTTTGCCATCAGCCTATTTCCTGCTGTGACCAAGGAGTAGCAGGCTGGGCAGGCACATACGGAGCATATATATGGATATAACCCCTTCTACTTATCTTCTTCGGTACCTCCATGGGATCTCCCAAAATAGTTCCTCCCTCTTCCATCAGGTCCAGTTCAACTTTCCTCATTCTGAAGGTTTCGATAATGTAGAAGGGCTTAAATATAAGCGTTTTTGAACTACAGTAATTCATACCCTTCTGAGGGCCATGAAAAACTTATATCCTTGGCTACCTTTACAGAGTTGAGATGCCTTTTTTTCCTGGTCTATTTCTAATTAGGTTTTCATTCAAATTCATTCTACCAAGAAGGTTCTAAGTTCTTCAATCCAGGACTTATCTTGGAATTGGCCACATCCCCTCAGAGATATGTCTCCGCACTCTCTGATCTCTCTTTTCGTGAAAGTGCTTTAATATGGAAGTATCTAAATTTCTGTTGGCTGTATTTATATGATCCCACAGTTATCTATTGCTCTCCGTGGAATTCTTTTTTAGGGCTCTGAAATCTTCACCCCTTTTAACCATGAGAGTATATCTCTCCACAATTGATTAATATTGTTAGCTCTAACGGTGACATTGGCATGGACTAAAGGATATTAGATCCTCAAGCACTATTTTGCATCAAATGTAGAGTCGTAATAAAACTTTCTCCTCTTGTCCTAGATAGATGCCTTAAGATCTATTTTTATAGATCCGATTTCTTCTGATAGTCTGTTTAACTTTACTAATCGACCATAAAGATCTTCAAGCCTCTATAAAAGCCATCAGCGGATGGATAGTCTTGGCTGTTTTTTATGCTACTAAACCCTAGGGGTTACAGTACTTAAAGGTATGTTTGCTCTAGAGCCATTTCTCCCTCTTGAGCATCGGTGGCCAAGTTTCCCTGGAACTTTTGGTAAATGGCTGTTTGGTCCTCAATCAATTTTCAGGCATTTTTTTTTGTTGTTTTTTTTTTTGGTACATTTGAGTTGGTCAATTTGATAATGTGCCAATAGTGGGCAATCAGTTTTTCCAATGTCCTTATGAGGTGTGTGTGTGGTGTGTGTGTGTTGTCAATTTGTATTCATATTTTGGAAGTCTTGTGTACTTCTTTCCCTCCCTTGGTTATTGCTTGGGTATTACCCATTGTTGTGCTGCCATTTTCTTTTCCTGGTCATAGGCCATGGCAGCACAAAGATCCCGCCCTGGGATATTGCTGGAAACAAGAGGGACGGGTAGGAGGTGTTTCTTATACCTTCTGTTTTAATTAGGTTCCTGTCTGGTTAGGGATAGGGAGGAGCTATCCATTGTTGTGATGTCATGGCCTATGACCAGGAAAAGAAAATTACGGTAAGTAGGAATACATTTTCCTTTTTCACAGTAAGAACAATAAGGATGTGGAATTCTCTACCTGTAATGGTGTTTGTTTCATCTGTGTGTGTACAGATGTCAAACTGCTAATGGATAAATACTTGCAAAAACATTATATGCAGGGATATCATTTTTAATAAGTGGGGTAATGGACACACTTGTTTTTTCAGTTTTCATCTTATGTAAAGTTTCCTTCTGACACAATGTTTTTACTTATAAAGTGTTGTTGCAATATTTGCTTTGGAGCAAGATGAGCAGCTAAACCTAAACCTTGAAGGTACTGTAAATATCAGAGATTTACTACAAGCCAATGCTGCCATTTTAGAGCACCTGCTTCAATATTCTGGTGTTCAAAAAGGGCAGCCAGAGGTATGTTTATAGCCGTGCATGCAGAATCTTCTTGCCATGGTTGAGAACCCACTCTGTATGATAACATGCAGTATTTGCTACTTCTGAGTATGTTTTCTCAAAGGCCAAGAAGGTTACAAGAGCGTCTGCATGCTAGGGTTGTAGGTGGTATGCTTCTGTGATAACTTTATTGCTGTTTTTAGTATAGCATTATGTATCCTGTCATTAATTCCAAAAGATTCCTCACCTGAAACACAAACATATGACGTCCCGCTGGCACAGGTCCCACCAGCACAGAGTCTAGCACTTGGTCATACTCCTCACTTTCTGCTGAGCCCACATAAATTATTTTCCATTCCAAGTCTGCATGAAACAATAAACAGTGTGTGTATTAAATGTTTATATACACATATATCCCATCTCTTAAAGGAGAAGTATCAGCAGGTGATAAACGCCTTTTGGCACACATAATCAAGCAATAATGATGCTTTGCTCAAGCGAGGTTAGCAAAATGTCAGTGTTTCTCCAAGCACCTTGTCCACTTCGGCAGCAGAGCGGTTTATCTCCGTATGTGCAGCGTTTCATAGCTGGACTCTAACTGCCGTAACTCTACCTGATCTTTGGGGTTGTCATCAGCCAGCCCCAAACCAGAGTTTCGGACTGGCTAATGTAAATTTCATTTTGAGCTGATAGCGGCCAGCTGAAGCTCTCAACCAATGAATGGCGATGGCCGCGGCTTCTGACTTCTGCGGCTCTACAAATGCAAGAATCATGTCACCGGTCCAACATGGAGCATTTGAGCACATTGGGGACTCAAGTAATGGGACAAACTGGGGAATGCAGCAAAATTTGCATTATTCGCCTTATTGTACAAGGCTGGCTATCTACATAATGATCTTATCATGTAGGTAGTTCCTGCATTTTCTCAATAAATAAAAAAATACTTGTTGCAAAAGTTAAATAAATGTGTGCTAACCATGTAGGTATTTACAATTATATTTTAATAAAATATTAATTCATGAGTTATTTAGAAAACAACTATACATTTACATCTTCCTTTTATTGTTGGATGTACCTAGAGCATGTTTTCACTTGTAAACATAAACTTAAACCTGTTTATTTAGTTTATAATAGTGGGGATTACTTAGGAGACAAAACGATTGTTTTCTGGGTATTTTGAACTCTGTTCAAATCTTCGAAACCTGAATGGACACGTAAAAAAAAAGAAAAAAAAGGTTTGTATCTGCTGCATGAAATAGACAAATTATTGGATTAAACTTTGATGTGCCAGTTAGTTTTGTTTTGGGTTGGTTTTTTTAAACATCTTTTAGCCAGGTAAACCTGTTTTTTTCATAATTTATATGTAACCATTTTCCAAATGGAAAAGTGGCCGCAATATTTGTTTAAAATTTTTCTTTTTTTAATTTATCCAATAGCAACATTTGCAGAATAATAGTCTGCTATTTTTATTACTTTAGAATATTCCCAACATCAAAACAGATATATTTGTAAACTACCTATATTTTTGATGCTGCTTTTTTTTTTTTTGGTAAATTGCTGAATGTATTAATGTATATAAGGGATCATTTTTAGTGGATGATCCTAAAGGGAATAATATATCACAGATAGAGGAAGTGCTAGCAATGGATACAATGTTTACAACTTGGCTTTCATAGTGGCAGGGTTCTGCAAAAAGACTCTAAACATACTATGTAGCCCTTAGTAATATACCATGTGCCCTTCTGGTCGTGTTGACACATACATACACACACAGATGTGTGTGTGTATGTGTGATATATATATATATATATATATATATATATATATATATATATTGCATATAATAGTTGGAATGCAACTTTCAAATA
The DNA here is from genome assembly GCF_036172605.1 of Pelobates fuscus. NCBI lineage: Eukaryota > Metazoa > Chordata > Amphibia > Anura > Pelobatidae > Pelobates > Pelobates fuscus. The sequence continues at coordinate 302,320,780 of NC_086318.1, forward strand.
CTTATCTGAATAATCTTTTAATTACAGTGGATTAATCTATAGAATCCCATGCATTTACATTAGTGCCCACAATTATGCATACTTTATATAAAGTACCATGCAAGAATTAATTGTTGTACAAATAAATATCAATAAAACCGTGTGCCATCAAACACTTTAAATTACAGTACTAAAGCAGTCATTAGCCTATGTAAGTAAATTAGTAATTAACATGTTTGCTTTATTCTTATTCATTAAATTCACAGAGCACTGCTTTTGTACATATATGCAGTGTGACATATGGCATGATTAATACTTGAGTGTTTTAAAAAGCAAAGTAGTCTTGTTTTTTTTTCTTTCTTTAAATTCAAGCAATAGAAATCCCCTAAATGACATCATTACACTTTTTTTTTGTAATTTCCAGTGCGTGCATCAGCTGAATTTAAGCTGTGTGCAGAATTGAATTTCCTGTCTGTGTTTTCCGAGTCCTGCTATTTAGCATTTGTTGACACGGCATGTTAAGATGACAAGTGCAGGGGTCAGTGCAGCCTCCCTGCCTCCAGCATTGTCTGTTATGTGTGCAGCTGTGTTTTCCTGAAAGTCATTATTCCTTGTACCCACCACGTTCCTAACATGGCTTCTGCCACCAGGGCACCCCAAACTTACTTTTCCTGCTCTCACATGAGCTTCGCATTCCCATGTACTCACAGGCAAGTTTTGCATTTCTTGTTACATTGCTACACTGTACGCCCGCATGGTCCTTCCCCTTCCCACTCTCTGTCCCAGCTTGCTCCACCAAAAAGCAGCAGGCCTGTGGGAATTGGAATTTAACCTTGTGTGAACCAGGACGCAGCCTCAGCTGGTTGCCATTCCTGAAAGCAATGATTTGCAACTCACCTTCAGACAGGTCCTCTATGCACTCAAACGTGATTTCAAATTGGAATGGGTTGTAGAAAGGAGAAGGGTTATCCAGCACCACTACATTGTTCACCTGAACCTTTGCCATATTTTGGAAATGCACAAAACAATAGGGACGGTGTCTGAGCGCAGACAAGATACAGTAGAGTGTTTATCTGTGCAGAGCCCCCTTGTCACTGCTTTCTGCAGCCCCCTCGCAGGAGTCCTGAGAAACTTTCCTCCAGCACGGCTCTTTTATTTAATCCATTGATTCTTTCCAACCTGGGCAACTCCACTCTGCTTTTTTTATTAGTTTTAATTTTCATTCCCCCCCCTCCCTCCCCTGCTTTCCTATCTCACTTCACTACAGCACATTCTGCTCTGTTGCTATAACAGTGTGTGTCAGGATTGGCTGCTCCCAAGCCCTCCCCTAATGCTAAAAGCTACATGAAGGAAAAAGACGGACTCCTCATGGCTGCAAGAGCTGGAATTGTTTATCAGCTGCTCCACCTGCTGGGCCAGCCACGTGAATGCAGCTCGGGGAGGATCTCTGTCTTACCTTGTGACACCCAGACATGATGTGCCTGTAAGATATCACGTGGAATGCAGGATGAAAGCTTGTATGGCTAAACTCTGTACACCGAATCTCACACATCTTACTTGTCTTTTTTTTAATTTGTGCATTTCTGAGGCTGTATCTATATTTGGTAGACTGGTTCCTCTTGACTGTAAATATTGGCATCAGCTGTGTGTTGTTGAATTAGTTGTCTGTGATTCAGATTCATTTTTTTCCTCCTCATTTTGCACCTGTGCTTCCTATTCCCTATAGACTGTAAGTCGACAGAAATAGGCTTCTCAGTAGACGACGGTAATTTAATATTTGCCTGTCACATCTATTGAGTCTCTTGATTGCACAGTGCTGTAAAATAGTCCCATCTAAAAATATATATATATATATATATATATTTTTTTTAATAAATTTTTTTCTCCTTTTAAATATTGTGCTGTAGTCATGCAATTGATTGGGGAGTAATATTGAAGAATAAACTGCTTTGACACATATTTGCTGTGAGTATAAGATGTGTTGCAAGAAAAGTAAACACACACATTCAACTTCACTTCTCATCCTCCATTATGTCCTCTATCTCACCTCTCCTGATAATGGCTTTCTTTACTGCTCAGCAGTTCATTTGGAATGACATCATGAATGCTATAATGTAATGTGGTGTGGGAAAAATGGAACCGTGTAGGAAAATGACCCTGATGGCAAGTATTACCTTTATCCTACTCAGAAACAACTTGCACCAAAGAAATCCTAAAACAATGTGCGTTAATTCCAAAGATACGTGAAACGGCAGGTTAACAATCCTGTTAGTTCTGCCATAGTCTGGATCCTAAAAAAGCGTAAGGGCAGATTTAGTTTTTGCTCAGGGTTAATCTAGGTCCGCAGTGAAAAGGTCAACAATTTGTTTTTTTTGACAATAAAAGATTAAAGGGAGCCACTAAGGTTGTTTGATAATTCTTTTTGAGAAGGTGAATGAGGGAATAAAATTAGATGCAGCATAGTTTGTGTAAAAAGAGTACACAGATTGCTGACCTGCATGTGTGCAACTTGCTCACACACTGAAGCTGTGTGCACCTGTAAATTCACAATGTGCTTATGTGCTGACTCTGTGTGCACTGATGTAATTGCAGTATTTTGCGTTTTGTGTGCATTGTTTGTCCCTGCTCCTGTGTGAAAGCGTCTGTAGTATTATAATAGTAAGCAGAAGTCTGTCTTGGGATCCAATAATTGAGAAATGGGTTTAAATGGGTTTAAATGGCGGTGGTTACTAGACCCTGCTACACCAGTTCCAGTTTATGAAATGCTCCAGGCTACTCCGAGGATATATTCATCCTCATAATTTCCTTCACGTAGCAGAGAACAAATTGCCATAGTCCGGCCAGGAATTAGTAAGGCACTGTAGACTGGGATAGAAGAAAGCTTTGTTAGAAATTTAGGAGCCAGCAAGTTTGGTGTTAGACGTAAAAAAAAAATAGAGTATTAGGCGCTCACTAGAGTGCTCAACTTAGGATAATTGTGGGCAGCAGTGACCAATACAAGGATTCCCAACCTTGTGAGTATTAAAGTATAGAAAAATCTTCTGTTTTTGAAGTCAATTGTATGTACAACTTCAAAAAAAGATTTATAGATCTTTTATTTATACTGTTTGGAGCAAGTTTGGTTAACTTTGTCTTTTTCTACTGTGTACATTGTGTATAGTGTTTTTAAAAAAAACAAACAAAAAAAACTTGTTCTTAATGGTGGTAATTGTTTAGAAATGTCCTCCTCAAATACCCACTAGGACAGTCCAGATCCAAAATGCCAGCAAGTTCTCTCTGCATGAGAGATACAGTAACCCTGGACAATTTTTTTCTGCCTACATTATGCCTCATCAGCTAATACCCTTCTAGGCACTGTGAGCATGGGCTCTACATCTGGTTACCCCATTAATTTAGAAGTATCCTAAGCATATGCATTGAAGCACAAACAGAGTAAAGCTTTCTTTGCTGCTGAAAAGTTCAGGAAATAATGATTCAGCAAAATATAAAGCCTCCTTGCCATAAAATTGATTATCAGCAAGTGTGACCACCTTTATAAAAGCCAGTGTTTTAGCAGTTGGCTGATCTTGAGCATTCAGGTGTGTGATAACACAATACCAAGGAGGAAAGACATCCACAATGATCTTAGAGATGTAATTGTTGCTGCCCTTCAAACTTAAGTTAGAAAGGCCATTTCCCAAAAAATTCAGAAGTCCAACATTCTACAGTAAGAAATATTATTCAAAACTGGGAAACATTCAAGACAGTTGATAATCTTCCCAGGAGTGGATGTCCAGGCATATTCACCCCAAGGTCAGACTGTGCAATGCTCAGAGAATTTGCAAAAAACCCAATAGATATATCTCGTACTCTACAGGCCTTTCAGTTAGCATGTTAAATGTTCAAGTTCATGACCGTACAATAAGAAAAATATTGAAAATGTGGTTTGTTTGGAAGGGATGCCAGGATGAAGCCTCTTCTCTCTAAAAAGAACTTAGGTTTGCCAAATAGAATTTCAACAAACCACAAGATTACTGGAACAATGTATTTTGGACAGACTAGACCTACGTGGAGATTTTTGGCCATAATGCACACCACCACGTTTGGCAAAAACCGAACACAGTATATCAACACAAACACCTCATAACAACTGTCAAGCACGGTGGTGGAGGGCTGATGATTTGGGCTTGTTTTGTAGCCACAGTACATGGGAACCTTGCAGTTACTGAGCGGACCATGAACTCCCCTGTACACCAAAGTATTAGAGTCAAATGTGAGGCTATGTGTCCAACAGCTAAAGCTTGGCTGAAATCATGTCATGCAACAGGACAATGATCCAGCAAATCTGCAGACCGATCTCCCTGTTGACTGCCGACCATAAAACTATTAGCGAAGGTCCTAGTGCTCTGCATTCAACCCACCCTACCGAAATTGATCCACCTGGCTTAGGTGGGGTTTATCAAAAACAGAGAAGCTAGAGATAATACCACCAAAGTTATCAACCTAATACAAGCGGCCAGGACTGGATCTACACCCGCACTCCTAATCTCCACCGACATGGAAAGGGCATTTGACAGGCTAGACTGGACTTTCCTCTTTGCGATGCTTCAAAATCTGGGATTCGGCCCTAATGTGAGGAAATGGATCGGGGCTCTATACAACGGGCCGTCCGTGCGTGTATATGTGAATAGCACACTGTCCAGCCCGTTTCTGATACACAGCGGCACCCGCCAGGGATGCTCCCTCTCACCCCGGCTATTTTTATTAAGCCAGGAACCTTTCCTAAACGCGGTCTGAAACCTACCGGACATTAGAGGCATACAAGGAAAATGGGGGGGGGGGGGGGGGGGAGCAAAATATCAGCCTACGCAGACGACCTGCTGTTTACAGACAAGATCGTCACTCCCGGCCATCATGCAAGAAATCGAAGACTACGGCGCACTCTCCAACCTCCGAATCAATTCTAAAAAATACGAGATCCTGCACCTTGGCTGTGATCGCACACTGATCACTACCCTAAAAGCACGATTCCCGTTCCACTGGTGCAAAGACGCAATCAAATATTTAGGCATATGGCTCACCGCCGATCCATCTCACTTGTTCAGACACAACTTCCCTCCCTTCTTAGAACGCATATTTAATGACCTAACGGGACGTACCGCACATAACCTGGCTGGGACGAGTATACGTTCTTAAAATGAATGTCCTACCACGCTTTTTATACCCGCTACAAACACTCCAAATCCTCATTCCCCAGACCTCTCTAACCCAGATACGCAAAGCCTTCACAAAATGTGTCTGGCGGAACCGTACAGCAAGGATAAAATGACATTCTCACAAAACCTAAATTACAGGACGGGCTGGGACTCCCAGACCTAGTTAAATACCACCAAACTATCCACCTACAACGCATCACCGAATGGACTCTAGGAACAGAAGACAAGCTTTGGATCGCTATAGACGCCAGCTTCTTATCATTTCTACTACACTCTCTCCCTTGGCAACCCCCACAAAAGATGAGGGGACACGAAAGGATGCACCCCACATTAGCAGCCACCCTGGCAGTATGGAAAAGTATATCAGGCAAACCGGACATCGCTCCTTCAGTATCTCACCTGTACCATATCACGGGCAACACATTGTTCCACATGGTTGATAGCAGCCAGATCATGACAAGCCTGGTGTAACAACCCCCTACCATGTTGCCTGGGAACCTCTCCCTTTTGTTTGTTTTGCCATCATCCACATTGCCTGTACCTAAAGAACAAAGACTACGTCTGGCCCTTTAACTGTTTTGTACAAAGGATTGGTACATTTGATATGGCACTTCGGATACAGTAGAAGTGGCCGCCGTTAGACAAACGAGCACGTGCGGCTGCCATTTTAATCCAGTCGAACTCGGTTAGCGGTGTGGGCCGTCAAATCCCTGGAACGGAAATCGGCCACACATTTGAACGAACACCGCTGACGTGTACCTTCCCCTACCCTTCGACACTGCGACTGGAGACTAAGTCCCGTTTAAAGATTCGAACACACGTTCGAATGGGACTTTGTCATTCTGGTGTAAAATAAACCTCCATTAGACAATTGAACACCGCTGAAACAAAACCCTGGTTCCACTTCGACACTTCGACAGAAGTCTAAGTGCGTTCGACGATTCGAACGCCGCCTTCGGATGGGACTTTATTTTTCAGGGCAGAAATAGACCGACCGCACAGCCTGAATCTGTGGAACTGTTTTGGGCATGCAAACAGGCGAGCAGTCGGTCCAAAGAGACTTTTTAATATTTCTGGAACCCCTGAACAGATTTGTACGAACTTTTAATATGTTTTTCCCCAAGTTGTGTTGTTCATAAAAATATTAATGTTATTCCTGTGTGATGAAAAATCTGAAAGTTATAAAAATGCATTAAAAGTATAAGTTTTAGCTTGGAGATAATTGAGTAGATACAGTAAGAAACTCAATTATCTCCCAAGCAGAGGGGAGGGAATCTGTGGGTTGTAACCATTGTTTGATTGGTTAACGTCTAATTGGTTGTGGGTGTCTCCCTTGCATGGGAGCACTGCATAAAAGGAGAGTACCGGTCATTAAACCTCAGTTCTACTTTACCCTTCAAAACGTAGCTTTGTCTCGTTATTGTAAGGGAACATGCTCCGATAATCACTAGCTCTTTTTTTTTTTTTTAATTCTTTATTTTTGAAGCTCATAGTCAGTTACATTGTGTGGTTATGGCATTTAACGGGTTAAGGCAAAGACATAATGGTACAGATGGTATGTTGCGCTTTTTTTTTTGTTTATGCAAAGGAAACAAACAAGCTTATCAGAGAAGTTGTCATGTCATCTAAACAGGAGTTATGCAAGATATAGTAGCATTGACATAAGTTAGCATGTTAGATTAGCTTAATAGTTCTAACCTTAGATAATTATAGTTACTCGCTAGCATACATTAGTGTGATTCAGTTTAACCACCTAGGGACATTGGAGCACTGGGCTTGCCAGGTTGGATATACATGCAGGCTCAAGAGGGTTAAGTGCTGTCAAAGGTCTGTGTTTGCCTGTCAGGAGACCGGTCTTTATTCAGTGAGGATGGTTTCTTCGGTGCGATAAGCTGAGATGTCTGCTGCACTATCAGTATTCTTCTGTTAGCTGATCTTTTGCTCTGCTCATAGGGTCTTATCACCTACTCCGCCAGTTCCCCCTCCGACTGGTTCAGCGGTCTGTTAGTGTGGTCGCAGGAGAGATGAGTGCGCCCGGCTGTGATCAGTGTCGCTTGCCACGTGGTCTCCGCCATCTTCGAAATGGCCTGTGCGCCGTGCTTTCTCTGCCTCTGCTCCAAGCATTGTGGTGTTCCGATGGGTCTCAGGGTGGGGACCGGGATCACCCCCACCGGCCCAGAGGGGGGGGGGGGGGAACGGAGCCAGATCCGCCTAACCCCGGGTTATTGCCTTACCGCTGGTGGGCAGGATAGCCAGGCAGCGGCCGTCCACCTCACTCACCGCCCGAGCGGTCCGCGTCGTGTGACTTAGATCACCTCTCCGAGGGACTAAAACTATTCAGCAAGCCTCTCCTCGGGACCAGGGTGGCCTCTTGTACCGGTGCACGGCAGCCAGTTGTCAGGTAGCCAAGTTTTGGGGGCCAAAACTTGAGGTTTTTACAGGAGCTACTCCATTTTGCCTACATTCAGCCTGGCGGTCCAGCCCCGCCTCCCCTCACTAGCTCTTTCAAGAGCTCTACCTCTCTCTCTCTACTTGAATGCAGCTAATAGAAAGAAGGCTACTCCATTACTGCACAGCATCTTGCCGGGAAAAAGGACGTCTCCATCAGCTGATACCCTCTCTTCACTGGGGTAGCCGTTACACCTGGGCTTACCAACCCCATGAAGGCTACAACATCAGGCGGTCACAATGCTCACGGACAACGCGGTCAAGCTCACGCCAGAAAACTACCTGCTGCATCTGACACCCCTACAGCTGGCTACCTATAAAAAGACGACAACCCCGTATCTGATCAACGTGGCACGCAGCCTGATGCCAGTGTTCTGGAAGAAAACCACAACCCCATCCATGACGGACTGGATAACGAGGGTTGAAGACACGAGGTCCATAGAATTAATTCTGACTGCTAGAAGACGAAACCAGACTTACCAGAAGATATGGTTTCACTGGCTTCGATGGCTAATGACAAGATAAACAGAGAGCGAACCTACAAAAGACCGGGCCTCGGGGAGCTCATATGCCGAGGAGGTGTGAAGGCGGAGGCCTTTATACACCGGCCCATTCCCATACCCTCCCCCTGACACTCGTCAAAGCGAAAAGTGTGTATATCACTGACCTGGCCTCATGCTGCGAATGCTGTACCACCCACAAAAGGGGTAACATCAATACTGCTCATTGCACATCCACCTAGGTACATCTATCAACACTTGAATGAACACATTACAAAGGGCTAACGCCCCCCCCATGCCAAACGAACTGCCCTTGCAGCTCCCTCCCTACCCAACCCACCAGCAACACACCTGAAAGGCGACACAAACTCACGCAGAGACATTCACATACACAACCCCTCCTCCCTCCTCAGGGAAGCCACCCAGCCGTCACCATGCACACATGGACACCGAAGACTTTCAACAAGCAAAGAGCGAACCAAACAACCCTGGTCGCGCCTGAACCTTGCAATCAGACTTAGACTCCACACGATGCAAGACAGCCGACTGGTCAAATACCTGACCAACTTCTTACTGCTTAATACTAAAGTCACACACCGCTACCATTAGCCATATCACCCCACACAAAACAGCACGGTCTACCAACACGCTTCCCTACTGTAGCACAATCCAGCCCACAAATGTGCAAGATTATGATAATGTACCTTGACCCAGACACTTATGGGCCTAGCTGTATTTTGGTATTACTTCTGTCTTACATCTGTTACATTCACCAACACAGGACACGTAATACAGCTCCAAACAAGAGCGTTGCAAGGCTGTATTGTTACCCCCGATGTCATATCTACCCTATCAGATGTTACAATACCTTGTCGCTTCATGTGCAAATACAGATATATATCACCCTACTCATGTATGCCTTCCCTCATCGATAAACTTTGAAGGAGGGGAAAAAAAAAACCTATGGGACGTATTGTCAAATATGGGGACCATGGAACTCCTTCATATAAGGAGATGACAGGGCAATGGAACAAGGGACATAGAGGACTAGAAACATGAACACTTAGGGACACCTGGCTGAAACACGTAGGTAGACCAAAAGAAAGCATA